>NC_044986.1:94117993-94417993 GCF_008728515.1 Papio anubis
AGTAAAACCTTGTCTGTATCTAAAATACAAATATTAGCTGGGCATGGTGGCATGCACCTATAGTTCCAGCTACTCAGGAGGATGAGGTGGAAGGATGGCCTGAGCCCAGGAGGTGGAGGTTGTAATGAGCTGAGATCATGCCACTGCACTCCAGCCTGGGTGACAGAATCAGACCCTTTTGAAAAAAAAAAAAGAGAGAGAGAGAAAGAGAAGAAGAAAGAAAGAGAGAAAGGAAGGATTGATTCAATTCAAAATAATAATAACAGAAACAATAAAATGCTGAGGAATAAACTTAAAAAGGTAAAAGGCTTGTAAAATGAAAATTATAAAACATTTGTGACACAGTTAAATGGAAAAACATTCTGTGTTCATGGATTAGAAAAATTAATACTGTTAAAATGTTCACACTATCCAAAGTGATCTACAGATTTAATGCAATCCCTATGAAAATACCAATGACATTCTTTACATAAGTAGAAAAAATTCTAAAATTCACATGGAACCACAAAAGATCCCGAATAGCCAAAACAATCATGAGAAAGAAGAACAACACTGGAGGCACCACACTCCCTGATTTCAAAATACATTACAAAGCAACAATAATCAAAACAGTATGGTACTGGAATATAAATAGACATATAGACCAATGGAACAGAATAGACATGCATCTATGGTCAATTGATCTTTGATGAGGTGCCAAGAACACAGAATGAGGAAAGGACAGTCTCTCAAGAAGTGGCTTTGGGAAAACTGGATATTCACATGCAGAACAGTGAAATTGGACCCTTATTTCACACCATATACAAAAACCAAGTCAACATTTTGAATGTAAGACCTCAAACCATAAAACCACTAGAAGAGAACATAGAGGAAAAGCTTCCTGGCATTGGACTGGGGAATGATTTTTTGGATATGACATCAAAAGCAGATAACAAAAACAGAAATAGAAAAATGAGATTGCATGAAACCAAAAAGCTTCTGCATAGCAAAGAAAACAACCAACAGAATGAAAAGGCAACCAACGGAATGGGAGAAAATATCTGCAAGCCAAATGTCCAATAAGTAATTAATACCCAAAATATATAAGGAATTTATGCAACTCAATAGAAACAAACAAACAAACAAACAAAAAACCCTGATTTTGAAATGAGCAAAGGACCTGAAAACTCAAAACACATACAAATGTCCAAAGGGTATATGAAACAGTTGCTCAATTTCATTAATCATCAGGGAAATGCAAGCCAAAACCACAATGAGCTATCACCTAATACTTGTTAGAATGGATCAGAAAGATGAAAGATAGCAAGTGTTTGCAAGAATGTGAAATAAAGGGAACTCTTTTACACTGTTAGTGGGAATATAAATTGGTACAGCCTTTATGAAAAAACAATATGGAGAGTCCTTAAATAATTAAAAATAGGCCGGGCGCGGTGGCTCAAGCCTGTAATCCCAGCACTTTGGGAGGCCGAGACGGGTGGATCACGAGGTCAGGAGTTCGAGACCATCCTGGCTAACACGGTGAAACCCCGTCTCTACTAAAAAATACGAAAAACTAGCCGGGCGAGGTGGCAGGCGCCTGTAGTCCCGGCTACTCGGGAGGCTGAGGCAGGAGAATGGCGTAAAAACCCGGGAGGCGGAGCTTGCAGTGAGCTGAGATCCGGCCACTGCACTCCAGCCTGGGCGACACAGTGAGCCTCCGAAAAAAAAAAAAAAAAAAATAATAATAATAATAATAATAATTAAAAATAGAACTGCCTTATAACCCAGCAATCCTACTTCTGGGTATATATAGTTAAAGAAAATGAAATCAATATCTCAAAGAGATAGTTGCAGTCCCGCGTTCATTTCAGCATTATTCACAATATCATAATAATCAGGATATAGAAACAACCCAAATGCCCATCAAGGGATGAATGAATAAAGAAGGTGTGTAAATGGATAAGGCATATGTGTGTGTGTTACGTATATACATATATGTATATAATGTATATATTATACAAATATATATATAATGGAATATTATTCAGCCTTAAAGAAGGAAGTCCTACTGTTTGTGGCAACATGGATGAAACTAGTAGACATTATGCTGAGTGAAACAAGTGAGAGGCAAAAAGAAAAATACTGTATGATTTTACTTAAATGTGGAACCTATGCAGTGAGCCAAGATTACACCACTGCCCTCCAGCCTGGGCGACAGACTGAGACTCTGTCTCAAAAAAAAAAAAAAAAGTGAAACTGTAAAACTCGTAGAAACAGTAGAGGCCAGGAGCAGTGGCTCATGCCTGTAATCTCAGCACTTTGGGAGGCTGAGGCAGGCGGATCACCTGAAGTCAGGAGTTCGAGACCAGCCTGACCAACATGGCAAAAACCCATCTCTACTAAAAATACAAAAATTAGACAGGTGTGGTGGCAGGCACCTGTAATCCCAGATACTCAGGAGACTGAGGCAGGAGAATTGCTTGAACCCAAGAGGCGGAGGTTGCAGTGAGCCGATTGCACCTCTGCACTCCAGTCTGGGCAACAAAGCAAGACTCCATCTCAAAAAAAAAAAAGAAAAAAGAGGCCGGGCGCGGTGGCTGAAGTCTGTAATCCCAGCACTTTGGGAGACCGAGACGGCGGATCACGAGGTCAGGAGATCGAGACCATCCTGGCTAACACGGTGAAACCCCGTCTTTACTAAAAAAAAAAAAAAAACTAGCCGGGCCAGGTGACGGGCGCCTGTAGTCCCAGCTACTCGGGAGGCTGAGGCAGGAGAATGGCGTAAACCCGGGAGGCGGAGCTTGCAGTGAGCTGAGATCCTGCCACGGCACTCCAGCCTGGGCGACTCCAGCCTGGGCGACAGAGCGAGACTCCGTCTCAAAAAAAAAAAAAAAAAAGAAAAGAAAAAAGAAAAAGAAAGAGAAAAAAGGAAAAGAAAAGAAACAGAGTAGAATGGTGGTTATCAGGGGTTGTGGGGAAGGGAAGATGGGGAGATGTCGGCCAAGGAGTACAAGGTTTCAGCATGCAAGATAAGTAAGTTCTAGAGATCTAATGTACAGCAATGTGACTATAGTTAACAATATTGTATACTTGAAATTTGTTTATAGTGTGCTTACCACAAAAAGGAAAAAAGGTCATTATATGAGGTAAGAGTATATTATTACCTTGCTTGTGGTGAATATTTCAAAGTGTATACATATATCAAATCATCAAGTGGTTTACCTTAAATACATACAATTTTTAATTATCAACTATACCTTAATAAAGTCGGGGGAAAAGACCTCAGGAATATTTAAGGTGGTGCCTAGTAGATTATCTCGTCTGGACAAAAGGGATCCTCCGACTTTTATGAATATAAAGTTTGTCTTGTTGTGGCCTTAATCTTGTCTTAATCTTTTGTGAATATAAAGTTGTGTCTCATCTGTGGCCTTAATCTGTATGGCCTGATTGAACATATTTCCACATGTGTACTGGCCATTAATTTCTTTTCTGTGAAATGCTTTCATTTCTTATCATTTTAGAGAAGGGAATGTTCTTCTAGGGAACATAATGAGCTGGTAAGTTTCTGGGTTCTACACGATGAATTCATTCTAGCATGACCAGTTTTCTAAACCATCTGAACCCTTTCTATTATTCTGTCAGGGCAATGTTGGCAACTTTACCTCATTTAATTTGGGCCATCGTTTTAAGTCTCAATGCAGAAGATTGTTAGGATGGGCCACAAGCATCCTTGCCAGGATGTTAAATCATGAGTCATGGAAGACTCACACTGATGTGAATCCCCATCAATAAACTCTCCCCCATCTGGGTTTATATTCCATTCCCCTGCCCACACAAACAATACCTTCAATATACACTTTCATACTTGCTCTCCTGGCTACTAGTACATATTACCCAAGTCCTGCAGGTTTCGGGGTGAGGAGGATAATACATTTTCTCTTATTATAGGGACAGTACTTCCCGGCCTAGACCTTCCTGAGACCAAACCCAGTTATTTGTCTAGATGCAGTAAGAATAAACAAAGGCAGATTTTTAGAAGAACAAGTGCCATCTTGCAATCTGTCTGCCTTAGGTGAGACCTTTGCCTGGTTTCCAGACAGTGGAATTCTGCTCTCTCCTAACTAGAGGGAGGGGCTGCTTCTGTTGGCCGAAATGTTCAGGAGACTGGTATTTCAGTGTTTTCAAGTGCATCTACCTAAATGGAGGTGATGCTCATTATATTCCCTGGAAGAATATCCCCTTCTCTAAAATGATAAGAAATGAAGGCATTTCACAGAAAAGAAATTAATGGCCAGTACACATGTGGAAATATATTCAATCAGGTCATACAGGTTAAGGCCACAGATGAGACACAACTTTATATTCATAAAAGATTAAGATAAGATTAAAGCCACAAGGAGACAAAACTTTATATTCACAAAAAGTCTGAGGATCTCTTTTGTCCAGATGAGATAATCTACTAAGCACTACCTTAAATCTTTTTCCGCAACTTTACTGAGTTATAGTTGACAATTAAAAATTTTATGTATTGGCCGGGCATGATGGCTCACACCTGTAATCCCAGCACTTTGGGAGGCCGAGGCAGGTGGATCACGAGGTCAGGAGTTCAAGACCAGCCTGGCCAACACGGTGAAACCCCGTCTCTACTAAAAATACAAAAAATTAGCTGGGCATGGTGGCAGGCACCTGTAATCCCAGCTACTTGGGAGGCTGAGGCAGGAGAATCGCTTGAACCCAGAAAGTGGAGGTTGCAGTGAGTGGAGATCGAACCACTGCACTCCATCCTGGGGGACAGTGTGAGACTTGGACTCAAAAAACAACAACAACAAAAATACAAGGCTGGGCACAGTGGCTCATGCCTATAATCCCAACACTTTGGTTGGGAGGCTGAGTGGGTGGGATCACCTGAAGTCAGGAGTTCGAGACCAGCCTGACCAACATGGAGAAACCCTGTCTCTACTAAAAATACAAAAATTAGCCAGGCATGGTGGTACATGCCTGAAATCCCAGCTACTCAGGAGGCTGAAGCAGGAGAATCGCTTGAACTTTAAAAAGGAGGTTGCAGTGAGCCAAGATTGCACCATTACATTCCAGCCTGGGCAACAAGAGCAAAACTCAATCTCAAAAAAAAAAAAAAAAAAAAAAAAAATACAAGCCAGAAGATAATGGAGAGCATTATAAGAAACGCCTTTCAAAACTGAAGGTCAAATAAGGAATTTTCAGCTAAGCAAAAGCTGCAGTAATTAACTACCAGCATATCTTCACTACAAACAATGTTTAAAACAGTTATTTGGATAAAAGCAACATGATTCTACATAGAAACTTGGATATAAACAAAGGAATAAATAGCATAAGATATGGCAAATATCTATATACATATCAGGCTTTTTTCTTATTTTTGATGTCTTTCAAAAGCAATATATTTGAGGGTTATCATATATGCAGAAGTGAAATACATGACAACAATTATACAGGAGACAAAGCAGAAATGGCAATATGCTGTTGAAAGATTATTTCAGTATATGTGAAGTAATATAATATTAGCTGAAGGCTAACTATGGTAAGTTAAAGATGTATATTGTATGGTAGGCATGGTGGCTTATGCCTGTAATCCCAGAACTTTGGGAAGCTGAGGTGGGTGGATCACCTGAGGTTTGAGACCAGCCTGGCCAACATGGCAAAACCCTGTCTCTACTAAAAATACAAAAATTAGCTGGGCATGGTGGCATGCATCTGTAATCCCAGCTACTCAGGAGGCTGAGGCAGGAGAATCTCTTGAACCCAGAAGGCAGAGGTTGCAGTGAGCCAAGATCATGCCACTGTACTCCATCCTGGGCAACAGCGTGAGATCCTGTCTCAAAAAAAAAAGATACATATTGTAAACCCTAGAGCAACCACTTAAAAAAAATAAAGAGGGATATAACTAATGAACCAATGTTGATGTAAAATTATGTTGTAAATAAAACTCAAATAATCCAAAGCAAAGCAAAAATAAAAAAAGGAGAAAAGAGCCGGGCACGGTGGCTCATACCTGTAATCCCAGCACTTTGGGAGGCCGAGGCAGGTGGATCACAAGGTCAGGAGATCGAGATCATCCTAGCTAACATGGTGAAACCCCGTCTCTATAAAGACACAAAAAATTAGCCGGGCGTGGTGGCGGGCACCTGTAGTCCCAGCTACTCGAGAGGCTGAGGCAGGAGAATGGTGTGAACCCAGGAGGCAGAGCTTGCAGTGTGCCAAGATCACGCCACTGCACTCCAGCCTGGGTGACGAGCAAGATTCCGTCTCAAAAAAAAAAAAAAGGAGAAAAGAACAGATGAGATATTTAGAAACATAATGATGATAGATTTAAACTCAACCATATCAATACTTACATTAAATATCAATTATCAAAACACAATACTTACATTAAATATCAATTATCAAAATATTTACATTAAATATCAATGATCAAAACACTTAATTCGTCAAGTTGGATTAAAAAATCAAGATCCAAAAGTATGCTGACTACAAGAAACTGACATTAACTACAAAAACACAGAGGTTAAACATAAAAGGATGAATAAAGACATATTCAGGAAAAATGAATGAAAAGACAACTGGAGTGGCTAGATTAGTATCACACAAAGTGAAAGAGAGAACAATGAATATTACCATGAATCAAGTGGCACATTTTAGAAAGATTTAATTTACCAAGAAAATACAACAATTTTAAATTTGTATACTCCTAATGAAAGGATTCAAAAGATAGGCATACCTCATTTTATTGTGTTTTACTTAATTGTACTTCACAGATTTTGTACTTTTTACAAATTGTGACAACCCTGTGTTGAGTAAGTGTATCAGCACCATTTTTCCAACAGTTCATACTCACTTTGTGTCTCTGTGTCAAAATATTTTGGCAGTAAAGTATTTTGAACATATGCACATAGTTTATAAAGACATAATACTATTGCACACACTAAACTACAGTATAGTGTAAACATAACTTTGTTTGCACTGGGGGACCAAAACTTTTATGTGATTTGCTTTATTACAGTGTGTGGAACCAAACCTACAGTATCACTGAGGAATGTCTCTACATGAAGCAAACACTGATAGAACCAAAAGGATAAGTGAGTCAATTCTCCATCACAGTTGCAGATTTCAACACTCCAATCTAAGCAATTATAAAACAAATACATAAAAAATCAATAAGTGAAGCAGCTCCACTGTCTGAGGTAAATACCCAGGGTTCAATGTCTCCCACCAAGAAGATTAAGGACACAGACACACATGAGGAGTTTAGGAGCGGAAAGTTTAATAGACAAAAAAGAAGACAGAGAGAGAAATCTTCCTCATGCTGAGAAAGTGGGTCACCCAAGGGAGAGTTTCCAGGTTGAGGGTGGGATTTGATCGATTTTGCAGAGAGGCTTGAAAAGGCGGTGATTGATATACATAGGGCCCAGGGATTCATGTAACCAGGTGTGCCATTTACGTAGTCCACAAAGGAACTAGCCCTCCCACCCTCATCTTTCATTATGCAAATGTGGCTTCTACCTGGCTGTCGCCATGACACCTGCACACGTGGCTTTACCTGGCTGGTGCCATGACACCCACACATGTGGTAACAAAGAAAAGGGAGGGAGAAGTCTACATGTTGGAATGTACCTGGATTTCAGGTGCAGCTGCTGGCATTTACATATGCAAGCTTCCAGCTTGCTTGCAGCTTGACTTTTCAGGCTGTTTTCTGTTAGAAAAGAAGTGGTTTTGGGGCTGCTTTTTATTAAAGGAAAATGCTACCAAGAACTCTTTTACCCTCACTAACTGCCTAAAATAATTTATTAATAACTCCTCTATTGTAAGGATATTTAAGGTTTGAACAACACTGTCAACCGACATGCCCTAATTGGCATTTACATAACACTCCACCACAAAACAGCACTCTTTTCGTTCCTGGCCGTCTAAGGATTGACTGCCATCATGAATGACACAGTAACTATCTGAATTAGAAAGTTCATGACCAACCAACTACTTCAGAGGAAACAAATGATGATTGATGTCCTTCATACCCTGAAGGCAACAGTACCTAAGACGGAAATTTGGGAAAAACTCGCCAAAATGTACAAGACCACACTGGATGTCATCTTTGTATTTGGATTCAGAACTCATTTTGGTGGTGGCAAGACAACTGGCTTTGGCATGATTTACGATTCCTTGGATTATGCAAAAAAAAATGGACCCAGACATAGACTTGCAAGACTTGGCTTTTATGAGAAGAAAAAGACCTCAAGAAAGCAATTAAAGGAAGGCAAGAATAGATTGAAGAAAGTCAGGACACCACAAAGGCCAATGCTGGTGCTGGCAAAAAGCTGAAGGAGTAAAGATGCTGCAACGATGTTTTCTGCAGCCATCGTGGATTTTTCATGAGAAGATTAATAAACTAAAAACTTTCATGTGAAAAAATAGAACACCACAATATGCATTCAAGTGCACATGGAAAATAGATCAAAGAAGGTCATTTCTAGGCCATAGTATGTCTCAATAAATTTGAAAGAAAGAAATGAAAGTATGTTTTCTGATCACAGTGGAATTATGTGCCAAATCGGTAACATAAATATAACTGGAAAATCTCTCAAATATTTGGAAACTAAACAATAGACTTTGAAATAACCCATGTAGCAATGAAAAAAATTACAAATGATATTTGAGATATCTTAAATTAAATGAAAATACAATATATAAAAATGTGTGGGATATAGGTACAGCTATGCTTAGAGGAAACCTTGTAACATTAAATACTTATATTAGAAAAGGAGAAAGATCTAAAGTCATTAATCTGGCTGGGCACAGTGGCTCAAGCCTGTAATCCCAACACTTTGGGAGGCTGAGGTGGGTGGATCATCTGAGGACAGTAGTTTGAGACCACCCTGGTCAACATGGCGAAACCCCATCTCTACTAAAAATACAAAAATTAGCTGAGCGTGATGGTATGTGCCTGTAATCCCAGCTATTCAGAAGGCTGAGGCAGGAGAATTGCTGAACCTGAGAGGCAGAGGTTGCAGTGAGCCAAGATCGCACCACTGCACCCCAGCCTGAGTGACAGAGGGAGACTCTGTCTCAAAAAATAAATTAATTAATTAAATAAAATCATTAATCTAATTTCCCACAGTAAGAAACTAGAAAAAGCAGAGCAAATTAAACTCAAAGTAAGCAGAAGTAAGGAAATATTCAAGATAACAGTGAAAATCAATACATAGAAAATAGATAAATGATAAGAAAAAACAATAAAATAAAAAATTGAGCCAGACACAGTGGCTCATGCCTGTAATCCCAGCACTTTGAGAGGCCGCGGTGGGTGGATCACGAGGTCAGGAGTTCAATACCAACCTGGCCGAGATGGTGGAAACCCTGTCTCTACTAAAAATACAAAAATATTAGCCGGGCATGGTGGTGGGCGCCTGCAATCCCAGCTATTCAGGAGGCTGAGACAGAGAATTGCTTGAACCCAAGAGGTGGAGGTTGCAGTGAGCCAATATCACGCCACTGCAGTATGGATGACAAAGCGAGACTCCATCTCAAAAAAAAAAAAAATTTTACAGGTGTTCAAGAATAATTAGGGAATATATAAACAAATGTTGTCAATAAATTTGACAAATAAAACAAAGAGATTCCTCAAAAGATACAAACTACTAAAGCTCATTCAAGAAGAAATAGATGGCTGGGCGTGGTGGCTCATGCCTATAATCCCAGCACTTTGGGAGGCCAAGGTGGGTGGATCACTTGAGGTCAGGCATTTAAGACCAACCTGGCCAACATCTACTAAAAATACAAAAAATTAGCTGGGCATGGTGGTGGGCACCTGTAATCCCAGCTACTCAGGAGGCTGAGGCAGGAGAATCACTTGAACCCGGGAGGCGGAGGTTGCAGTGAGCCGAGATGACACCACTGCACTCCAGCCTGGGTGACAAGGGTGAAACTCCGTCTCAAAAAAAAAAAAAAGAAAAGAAAAATAAATAGATAACCTGAATAACCCTATATTATCAATTAAAACAATTGAATGCATGGCTAAAAACTTTCCACAAAGAAAACTCCAGGCCTAGAACACTAAAGTTGCCCAAATTATCCAAATGCTTGTCCTTCTGATTTTGTTTCCAAAAGCCTAAACCCCAAGATTGGAGAGAGTGTTAGTCATCATGGACAAAGTCTCGTGGCTGGAAACACGAAGGGAGAAGGAAATTCTGAGCCAAGAAAGAGATTCTCTAAGGCTGGTGAAATGAGTGGCCCAGAGCAGAGGGTCTTGAAACTGCCTTTGCAAAATTATAACTGAGGAAATTAAGACAGTGAAAGAAATCAGACCTAACCGACTCCAGCTTGCTTCTAACCTTTAAGCTGTCCTTGTTCATTCCTGGGTGTGGGCCGAGCTAACTTTGGGAAGGGATTCAGTTCATGATTTGACTCTGAAGCAAAACTGATAATAGAATAGCCCTTTCCCAGAAAGACCCTCTTCTTTGCCTGAGGACCAGTCTGCCTTGCAGTACTAACAAATTAGCTACAAGATTAGAAAGTACAGTGTAGGGGTCATGCAGCCTCTGGTTCCAAGAGTCTGAACCCCCCAAATGGCTCCTGGGGATAACATCACTATTGAAAAACCTAAGATCAGTGCTTGAGATATTTTGGCAGACCCTGCACTCAGTGGATCGACTGACACCACCTAGACGAGTAACTGACTCAATCAGTTCTGTCATCTCACCCAGGAACAGAAAACAGCAAGAAAAACTCTCTTCCACCCCCTGTGATTCCATCTCCAACCTGATCAATCAGCACTCTCCACTTCCCAAGCCACTACCCACCAAATTATCTTTACAATCTCTGATCCCTGAATGCTCGGGGAGACTGATTTGAGTAATAATAAAACTCTGGTGTCCCACACAGCCGGCTCTACGTGAATTACTCTTTCTCTATTGCAATTCTCCTGTCTTAATAAATTGGCTCTGTCCAGGCAGCAGGCAAGGTGAACCCACTGGGCAGTTACAGTATCTGGGCCCCAGCTCCTGACAGCAGGCCAGAGGAGCAGCAAACTCTGAGAGACGTGGCTGAGGCCTGCACCAATGCAGACAGGACCAAAGGCAGCCCAGGTTGATTCCTGGTTACCAGTGAGACATGAAAACTTCAAAGAGCTGCCAGGGCTGAAAAAGCCACATGGAGGGAAGCAGTGGACCTCTCAGGGCACTCCTGCATGGACGAGTGACTTAAGGACCAAACAGACTCCACCCAAAGCCGTTTTACACTTTGTAACAAGCCCTAAGACTGTTTTTTTGTCTGTTTGTTTGAGATGGAGTCTAGCTCTGTCGCCCAGGCTGGAGTGCAGTGGTGTCATCTCGGCTCACTGCAACCTCCACCTCCTGGGTTCAAGCAATTCTCCTGCCTCAGCCTCTTGAGTAGCTGGGATTACAGGCACCTGCCACCACGCCCAGCTAATTTTTATATTTTTAGTAGAGATGGGGTTTCACTATATTGGCCAGGCTGGTCTTGAACTCTTGACCTTGTGATCCTCCTGCCTCAGCCTCTCAAAGTGCTGGGATTACAAGCATGACCCACAGCACCCAGCCTAGTTTTTGTTTTTAAAGATGAGGTCTCGGCCAGGCACAGTGGCTCACACCTGTAATCCCAGCACTTTGGGAGGCCAAGGCAGGCGGATCACCTGAGGTCAGGAGTTCGAGCCCAGCCTGACCAACATGGGGAAACCTCATCTCTACTAAAAATACAAAATTAGCCAGGGCACGGTGGCAGGCGCCTGTAATCTGTTACTCGGGAGGCTGAGGCAGGAGAATCGCTTGAACCCAGGAGGCGGAGGTTGCAGTGAGCTGAGATCACGCCACTGGACTTCAACCTGGGCAACATGAGTGAAACTCCATCTGGAAAAAAAAATAATAATGAAGACGGGATCTCACTCTGCTGCCCAGCTGGAGTGCAGTGGCGCTGTCATAGCTCATTGCAGTCTCAAGCTCCTAAGCTCAAACAATCCTCCCATCTCAGCCTCCTGAGTAGCTGGGAGGCACATGCCACTGCGCCTGGCTATGACTTATGATACAACCATAAAAATGGCTGCAATTTCTTTTTCACCTGCTCAGCAAGCATGAATCCCAAACAACAACAACAAAAATGGATTGTAAAAAAATAAAATAATATTTCTTGGACACCTTAGATTATGGGCTGAGAGACATACATACTATAAAAATACAAAAACTGATAAAATAACATTAAGCAATATGAAAAGGAAAGCATTGAGATGAGGACAAACATATACACTGCATTTGATACACTTGGATGACAAACATGTCAAAGGTAGAAAGAATGATCTGGTTAATACGTAGATTCTACCAGAGAAGATAAAAAAAAAAAAGAGAGAGAGAGAGAGAGAGAAACTGATTATTTATGTGGATGGATATAGAAATAAACTACTAAATGGAAAATGGACTGCTTTTGTAGAATAACCCAAAGGGCCAGCTGAAGACACCCACTCTGTTTTTTGAGCAGTGTATAAACCATAATTCTGCATAACACATTTGCTTCATACCAAAGACTCCTCATGATTTCTGCAGATTCTGGAGAACATGTATTTTATGGTCGCCCAGACCCACTGAACAATCAATCTCACTAGCATCTCACCTTCCAGGATTACTCTCTTCTCTCTGTCCTATACTGTACTATCAAGGCTTTTGATTTAATGAAAAGCTACTTAGTGGGCTGGACATGGTGGCTCATGCCTGTAATCCCAGCACTTTGGGAGGCTGAGGCAGGCAGATTGCCTGAGCTCAGGAGCTTGAGACCAGCCTGGGAAACATGGTGAAACCCTGTATCTACCAAAAAATTCAAAAATTATCCAGGCGCCTGTAGTTCTAGCTACTCGGGAGGCTGAGGCAGAAGAATCGCTTGAACCCGGGAGGCGGATGCTGCAGTGAGCTGAGATTGCACCACTGCACTCCAGCTTGGGCGACAGAGCGAGACTCCATCTAAAAAAAAAAAAAAGTGGGGGGCTACTTAGTATGCGGGTACTCCTTAGAAGCCAAAGAGAAAAACTTTTTTTTCTCTGATTCACTAACATCTCTTGTTCCATTTCTTAATCTATTTCGCATTTGCCCTGAGAAATGAGCACTGGCAGTGAGCTGAGCTTTTTTTTCTCCCTTAACAGAAAATGGGTTAAATCAAGGGACTGGCATGCAGTGTTTACCTTCTCTCCACTTCTTATTACACTATCATTACACCGTCTGACAATACTGCACTGTGATGGTTAATATTAATTGTCAACTTGATTGGATTGAAGGATGCAAAGTGTTGTTCCTCGGTGTGTCTGTGAGGTGAGAGTGTTGCCAAAAGACATTAACGTTTGAGTTACTAGACTGAGAGAGGCAGACCAACCCTCAATCTGGGTGGGCACCATTTAATCAGTTGCCAACGTGGTTAGAATAAAAGCAGGAAGAAGAAGAAGAAGATGGAAAAGCAGACTTACTGAGTCTTCCAGCCTTTATCTTTCTCCCATCCTGGATGCTTCCTGCCCATTGGACACTGAGTTCCTGCCCATCAGACTCTGAGTTCCTGCCCATCGGACTCTGAGTTCCTGCCCATCAGACTCTGAGTTCCTGCCCATCGGACTCTGAGTTCCTGCCCATCAGACTCCAAGTTCCTCAGCTTTTGGACTCTTGGACTTACACCAGTGGTTTGCCAGGGGCTCTTGGGCCTTTGGCCACAGACTGAAAGCTGCACTATTGGCTTCCCTACTTTTGAGGTTTTGGGATGCGCACTGATCCACCACTGGCTCCTTGCTCCTCAACGTGCAGACAGCCTATCGTGGGACTTTACCTTGTGAACACGTGAGTCAGTTCTCCTGAATGTGCTCCCTTTCATATATACATCTATTCTGTTAGTTCTGTCCCTTTAGAGAACCTTGGCTAATACATACACCAACTTACCTCCCTCATTCATAGACTCCTGGACCTTTCCACTCCAACTCTAGACATTACCTAGGGGATTTCATGCAAATGCCCCTTGTAACAAGTTAGTCCCTTAATTTTTCAGTCATTTTTGTCATTGCAGCCCAGTTTTGACTTGTAAAATGTTGGTGACACACAACAAAGAGGTATCAAAAGACTCAAAACAGCATTAAATAAGTCAGCAACAGTTTCAAAGCTATCATGACTGCGGTACCTCAGCATCTCATGATGTCTGTAAAATATCCACAGTTGCTGCACTCCTTGGAGGTCTGAGGCTGTTTGGGTAGAGCAGCTTCTTGCCTTGACTGATGATGTACCCACATCTTACATCCGTGGTTTCCAGTCGCAGCTATATCCCCAGCACAACTCAGTATTCCTACTTTATGACTCTACTCAGCTCCCTCACCTCTACCCATGTGACCCTTCACAAGTCTCTCTCTGTTGACCAGGCTGGTCTTGAACTCCTGGCCTCAAGCAATCCTCCTGCCTTGGCCTCTCAAAGTGCTGGGATTACAGATGTGAGCCACCGCGCTCAACCTCCGCATCTGTCCTTCCAGCTAGAACTTTGTCCTCTTGGCCAGGTGTGGTAGCTCAGGCCTGTAATCCCAGGGCTTTGGGAGGCAGAGGCGGAAGTCCTCTTGCTTGAGGCCAAGAGTTCCAGACCAACCTGGGAAACATAGTGAGACCATGCCTCTACAAAAATTTAAAAAATTAGCTGGGTGTGGTGCCAAGTGCCTGCAGTCCCAGCTACATGGGAGGCTGAGGTGGGAGGACTGCTTGAGCCCAGGAGGTTGAGGCTGCAGTAAGCCATGATCATGCCACTGCACTCCATGTTGGGTGACTCCAGAATGAGACCCTATCTCAAATAACAATTTTTTTTTTTTTTTTTTTTTTGAGAGGGAGTGCTCTGTCGCCCAGGCTGGAGTGCAGTGGCCCAATCTCGGCTCACTTCAACCTCTGACTCCAGGGTTCAAGTCATTCTCCTGCCTCAGCCTCTGGAGTAGCAGGGCTTACAGGCACACGCCACCACGCCCAGCTAATTTTTGTATTTTTAATAGAGACGGGGTTTCACTATGTTGACCAGGCTGGTCTCAAACTCCTGACTGGCCTCCCAAAGTGCTGAGATTACAGGCATGAGCCACTGCGCCCAGGCAAAAAACATTTTTTATTACTATTTCTGAGTATCAAAAGATACATTTTAAGTTCAGAACAACTTTTAAATTAGCCAGAATTAAACACAGCCTGCTTTAATTTTCCCTAATGTAGTTACATGTATAAAATGTATCAAGGTCAGCACTAAGCCCTTAGGAAAGGAAAAAGGCCAATTTGTTGAGAATTATAACAAAGAACTGGCGGCCCCTGTTCTCCCCTATTCCGAAAGCCCAACTCGGTCAGGATCTGGGCATTCTTCACCCC
The DNA here is from genome assembly GCF_008728515.1 of Papio anubis. Classification (NCBI taxonomy): domain Eukaryota; kingdom Metazoa; phylum Chordata; class Mammalia; order Primates; family Cercopithecidae; genus Papio; species Papio anubis. The sequence goes on from NC_044986.1 coordinate 94,133,362, forward strand.
AGGGCGGGCGTGGCTGGTGACAGCTGAGGATCTTTTTTTTTTTTTTTTTGAAAACGGAGTCTCGCTCTGTCGCCCAGGCTGGAGTGCAGCCGCGCGATCTCGGCTCACTGCAAGCTCCGCCTCCCGGGTTCCCTCCATTCTCCTGCCTCAGCCTCCCGAGTCGCTGGGACTACAGGCGCCCGCCACCACGCCCGGCTAATTTTTTTTGTATTTTTAGTAGAGCCGGGGTTTCACCGTGTTAGCCAGGATGGTCTCGATCTCCTGACCTCGTGATCTGCCCACCTCGGTCTCCCAAAGTGCTGGGATTACAGGCGTGAGCCACCGCGCCCGGCCAGCTGAGGATTTTAAAGGCTTCTTCCGGTCCATGTCTTGACCGTTCTGATGCTCCTGGCACATTGATTTAAGGGATGTAGGAGGGAAATAAATGTTTATTCAACTGTTAGTTTATCAGAGAAAGAAAGCTCTTCTCTTTGGCTTCCAAGGAATGTCCCATGCTAAGCGGCTTTTTACTAAGTCGGAAGCCTTGACGCTACAGTATGGGGCGGAGAGGAGAGCACTCCAGGGTGAGTGCAACATTTCTTTAAAAATACCTCCACTGGCCGGGTGCCCTGGCTTACGCCTGTAATCCCAGCAATTTGGGAAGCCGGGGCGGGTGGATCACCTGAGGTCAGGAGTTCAAGACCAGCCTGAGCAACATGGTGAAACCCCATCTCTACTAAAAAAAAAAAAAAAAAAAAAAAAAAATTAGCTGGAACTGGTAACGCATGCCTGTAATCCCAGCTACTCGGGAGGCTGAGGCAGGAGAATCGCTTGAACCCGGGAAGTGGAGGTTGCAGTGAGCCAAGAGCACACCATTGCACTCCTGCTTGAATGACAAGAGCAAAACTCCATCTCAAAAAAAAAAAAAAGGCCGGGCGCCGTGGCTCACGCCTGTGATCCCAGCACTTTGGGAGGCTGAGACGGGCATATGAGGAGGTCAGGAGATTGAGACCATCCTGGCTAACACGGTGAAACCCTGTCTCTACTAAAAATACAAAAAATTAGCCGGGCGTGGTGGCGGGCGTCTGTAGTCCCAGCTACATGGGAGGCTGAGGCAGGAGAATGGCGGGAACTCTGAAGGCGGAGCTTGCAGTGAGCCGAGATGGCGCCACTGCACTCCAGCCTGGGCGACAGAGCGAGACTCCGTCTCAAAAAAAAAAAAGTCCCCACCCCCAACTTCAGTTTATTCCCTCTAAAGCTGTTACATTAGCTTTAATTGGCTTGTTTCCTCTTAAACTACTTTAGAGGAATTGGGGATGGTTGTTACTATTGCCTTAATCCCTTTATCTTACTTGGTAATAATTTGGTAATAACCAGTTAGAAATCAAAACACTCTTTTGATCAAATCTCATAGCTACATGTCTCTGACCCTTCTTTCCTTGTCACATCTCTCTCGGACCACAGGTGGGAAAGGTTCTCAACTTATTTTTCATTTTTCTTTTCCTCCTCCTCCTTTTTTTTTTTTTTTGAAATAGGATCTTGCTCTGCCACCCAGGCTAGAGTGCAGTGGCACAGTAATAGCTCACTGCAGCCTCTACTTCCTGGCCTCAAGTGATCCTTCAATCCTCCTGCCTTGGCCTCCCAAATTGTTGGAATTACAGGTGTGAGCCACTCTGCCTGGCTGGCTCTCAACTTTTAAGGGCACATGGGATTAGATTGGGCTTGCTGAGATAATCCAGGATAATCTTCCATCTCAAGATCCTTAACCTTAATCACATCACAAAGTCCCTTTGTCCATGTAAGATTCTGAGGTTCTGGGGATTCGCACATGGATGTCTTCATGGGGTCATGATTCTGCCTACCATGAATGATACATTTAAACTTTTGGTAACTGAATTTTCTGCCATAATTCTTCACACACATAAGAGCATCATGCAGTGGGTACAGTTCACTAGTGTGGATTGTTATGTCGATGGTCACATGTTCAGTGTACATAGGGCTAAAGCCAGGAGGACTTGATAGGTCTGTTCAAGCTATCCTCCAAGAAGTAAAATCTATGCACTGTTAGAAACACAGAGAAGGCCAGGCGCAGTGGCTCACACCTATAATCACAGCACTTTGGGAGGCCAAGGTGGGCAGATCACAAGGTCAGGAGATCGAGACCATCCTGGCTAACACAGTGAAATCCCGTCTCTACTAAAAATACAAAAAAATTAGCCAGGCGTGGTGGGTGCCCATAGTCCCAGCTGCTTGGGAGGCTGAGGCAGGAGAATGGCGTGAACCCGGGAGGTGGAGGGGCGGAGCTTGCAGTGAGCCGAGATTGAGCCACTGCACTCCAGCCTGGGCGACAGAGCAAGACTCTGTCTCAAAAAAAAAAAAAAAACCGAACAACAACAACAAAAAAAGAGTTAAGTTCTTGTGGCGTATTTCTGCTCACAAAAAAATCACCACACTTCTAAGTAAAGACCAAAACACTTTAATATTGATTTTTTTTTTTCAGATTGTTTGCTGTTGGTACATGTAAATGCAACTTATTTTTTTTTTTCAAGAGACAGGATCTGCTGCTCTTTTGCCCTTGCCGGAGTGCAGTGATGTTATCATAGCTCACTATAACCTCCAACTCCTGGGCTCAAGCAATTCTCCTGCCTCAGCCTCAGGAGTAGCTGGGACTACAGATTTGTGCCACTGGCTAATTTTTAAAATTTTTTTGTAGAGACAGGGTCTTCCTAGGTTGCCAGGATGTTCTCTAAGTCATGCCTCAAATGATCCTCCTGCCTTAGCTTCCTGAGTAGCTGGGACTACAGGTGTGAACCACCATGCCTAGCCTTGCTACTGATTTTTGTGTGTTAATTTTATATTCTGCAACTTTGCTGAATTCATTGATCAATTCTAACAGTTTTTTGGTAGCATCTTTAGGATTTTTTAGGCAAGAGATCATGTCATCTGTGAACAAGGCTAATTTGATTTCTTCCTTTCCAAACTGGACGCCCTTTATTTCTTTCTCTTGCCTTATTGCTCTGGCCAGGACTTTCAGTGTTATGTTAAATAACAGTGGCGAAACTGGGCATCCTTGTTTTGTTCCCATCCTTGGAGGAAAGGCCTTCAATTTTTTCCCATTCAGTATGACGTTAGCTGAGGCAAAGCACTTCTAATACTAAACACTGAAATAAATGTGAGCTCTACATATATTTAAGAAAGATCAATAAAAACAAGTAAGATAATTACTTACCTGCTTATTTCCAATTCAGGGTCAAGGGTGGTCGGACTCTATCCCAGCAGCTCAGGGCACAAGATGGGATCCAGCCATTCCATCACAGGGCACAGTCACATGCCCCCACTCTCACTCCCAGTGGGACCATTTGGACACAACAGTTCACCTAATGTACATGTGATATGGTTTGACTGTGTCCCCTGCCCAAATGTCACCTTGAATTGCAGCTCCCATAATTCCCACTTGTCATGGGAGGGACCCAGTGGCAGGTAACTGAATCATAGTGGCAGGTCTTTCCCATGCTGTTCTTGTGATAGTGAATAAATCTCATGAGAGTTGATGGTTTTATAAAGGGGAGTTCCCCTGCCCATGCTCTCTTACCTGCTGCCATGTAAGACATGACTTCGTGGCTCATTTGCCTTCTGCCATGATTGTGAGGCCTCCCCAGCCATGTGGAACTGTGAGTCCATTAAACCTCTTTCCTTTATAAATTACCCAGTCTTAGATATGTTTTTATTAGCAGTGTGAGAACAGACTAATACAGCATGGCTTTGGAATGTGGGAGGAAATGGGAGTACCCAGAGGGAACGCATGCAGACAGAGGGAGAACGGGCAAACCACACAAACAGCGGCTCTGGCCCAGGATCAATTTCTTTTTCTCATCCACATAATAAAATAATGTTGAATGAAACGATGTTATTTGATGACCTGCCTATTCCACAGGAGAGGCAAAAGTACATAATGGTCATGAAACTGGATCACCACAGGGGCACTCCTTAATTGCGGTGCACATGGTCCCTTTTGTTAGGAGAACAAATTGATTTTAAACTCAGGCACAAAGTCTGGCTGAGAAAATGACGAACTAAAAAAAGACTTGAATAACTTAACTTTAAAAAGATTTTAATAAATGTTTTCCCAATCCCATTGGCAGCCTCAAGTGAATAAAGAATGTTTTCCCCATCGTTTTGGGCATCATTATCAAATAACTCGACACAAGTGCATTTTCTGGCAGTCTCTTCAGATGGCTTCTTTTAAATTTGTTGAACAAAAGTTACTAACATCACTTTGGTTAGAAACTCTCAAAAGAGTAAATTATATGTAATCACCTCTCAAATTATGAATGCACGTGAATTAGAATTCTTGATGCAAGTTAACATCAAAACTAAAACATTTTCATTAATGTCGATCTTCAAAATTTTCTTCAGCTATGTGAAATTGAGCTGAATACTTTTATTTTTGACCAATCTTTCTTTCTTTCTTCTTTTTTTCTTTTTTTTGAGATGGAGTCTCACTCTGTCGCCCAGGCTGGAGTGCTGTGGCACAATCTTGGCTCACTGCAACCTCTGCCTCCCAGGTTCAAATGATTCTCCTACCTCAGCCTCCCTAGTAACTGGCATTACAGGCACACATCACAATGCCCAGCTAATCTTTTTATTTGTAGAGATGGCGTTTCGCCCTGTTGACCAGGCTGATCTTGAACTCCTGACCTCAAGTGATCTGCCCGCCCCGGTCTCCCAAAGTCCTGAGATTACAGGCATGAGCCACCGCACCCAGCCTGACCAATCTTAAATAATTTTTTTCTCATTGGAGAACCGTTTAGTAAATATACTACTATTTACATTTACTTTATTTACTTAATGATTTACTTTATTTCCATCTATGAATTTACTTTATTTCCATTTATGGCAAGTGATACCAGTTTTTCACATGTGGTAATAATATAAACATTTCTTCTAAAATATATTTTTTATTAGTAAAAATGAGTAAATTAAGGAAAATAGTATATACTGAAATTTGGAAAACACTGACATAACAAATATAAAGTATTTGTTTAATACTTTTAAGCCTGGAAAATAGTAAATACATAATGAAAGATAGCTACTATTTTTTAGACACTTTTAGTTACTTTTTAGTTAAATTATTGTGAAATTCTACATTAACATGATTTAATTTACCATTTATAATTTATTTAACAATTGGATATTGCCTGTCCACAACATGCCAGGCCCTGGGAATTCAGAGATGAAAATGAATGAAATAGACCCTGCTTTCAAAGAGCTATCATTTTAGTGGTGAGAGAGATACTAAACAACCAGTAACAATAAAATGGTTTTGTTTTTGTTTTTTGAGACAGAGTCTCCCTCTGTCACCCAGGCTGGAGTGCAGTGGTGCAATCTCAGCTCACTACCATCTCCACCTCCCTGGTTCAAGCAATTCTTGTGCTTCAGCCTCCTGAGTATAGGCACGTACCACTATGCCCGACTAATTTTTATATTTTTAGTTGAGATGGGTTTTTGCCATGTTGACCAGGCTGATCTCGAGCTCCTAACCTTAAGTGATCCACCCACCTCAGCCTCCCAAAGTGTTGGGATTACAGGTGTGAGCCACCGTGCCCAGCCACAATATAATGTTTTATGTATTATTATTGGAGCTATGTACAAAGTGCAGTAGAAACAGAGGGGAATAGCCTCTAAGTTTACCAAACAGGGTCAGGGAATTTCTTTTTTTTTTTTTTTTGAGACAGAGTCTCTCTCTGTCACCCAGGCTGGAGTGCAGTGGCACAATCTTGGCTCACTGCAACCTCTGCCTCCCAGGTTCAAGCAATTCTCCTGACTTAGCCTCCTGAGTAGCTGGAATAACAGGTATGTGTCACCACACCCAGCTAATTTTTATAGAGACGGGGTTTCACCATGTTGCCCAGGTTGGTCTCCAACTCCTGGCCTCGAGTGATCCACCTGCCTTGGCCTCTCAAAGTGCTGGTATTACAGGCGTGAGCCACCATGCCCAGCTGGGAATTATTATTTTTTTTAACTTTTATTTTAGGTTCAGGGGTACATGTGCAGGTTTATTATATAGGTAAATTTCATGTCACGGGGGTTTGGTGTACAGATTATTCCACTACCCAGGTAATGAGCATAGTACCCGATACATAGTTTTTCCATCCTCACTCTTCTCCCTCCCTCCACCCTCTAGAAGGCCTCAGTTTCTATTGTTCCCTTCTTTGTGTCCATGTGTTTTCAATCTTTAGCTCCCACTTATAAGTGAGAACATGTGGTATTTGGTTTTCTGTTCCTGTGTTAGTTCACAGGAACAGTATGCAGCCATACTGACAGGATTATGGCCTGCAGCTCCATTTATGTTGCTGCAAATGACATTATCTCATTCTTTTTTATGGCTGTGTAGTGTTCCATGGTGTATATGTACCACATTTTCTTTATCCAGTCTACCGCTGGTTGGCATTTAGGTTGATTTCATGTCTTTGCTACTGAGAATAGTGCTTTAATGAACATACACGTGTATCGGCGGAACCAGCCCCCAATATTTTAACATAGGTTCTTTCTATTTTCCCTAAGTGTCGACCAGTCTGAGATATAAAGAGTACAAAGAGAAGAATTTCACAGCAGGGCCTCTGGGAGTGACATCACATATTGGTAGGACTGTGATGACGACCTCCCCCAAGGAATGCATTCCTTCCACTGGGTATCAATTATTAATATTCCTTGCTGAGAAAAGAATTCAGCGATATCTCTCCTACTCACATGTCCGTTTATAGGCTCTCTGCAAGAAGAAAAATATGGCTCTAGTCTGCCCGACCCTGCAGGCAGTCAAACCTTATGGTTATCTTCCCTTGTTCCCTGAAAATCACTGTTATTCTGTTCTTTTTCAGGTGCACTGATTTCATATTGTTCAAACACACATGTTTTACAATCAGTTTGTACAATAGTGATCCTGAGGTGATGTACATTCTCAGCTTAAGAAGATAACATGATTAAGAGATTAAAGACAAGACAGACATAAGAAATTACAAAGTATTAATTTTGGGAACTGATAGATGTCCATGAAATCTTCACAATTTATGTTCTTCTGCCTTGGCTCCAGCTGGTCCCTCTGTTCGGGGTCCCTGACTTCCTGCAACACGCGTACATGTGTCTTTATGGTAGAATGATTTATATTCCTTTGGGTGTATGCCCAATAATGGGATTACTGAGTCAAATGGTAGTTCTGTTTTTAAGTTTTTTGAGAAATTGCCAAACTGCTTTCCACAATGGCTGAACTAATTTACATTCCCACCAGTAGTGCATAAGCCTTTCATTTTACTCCACAACCTCACCAGCATCTGTTATTTTTGACTTTTTAATAATAGCCATTCTGATTGGTGTGAGATGGTATCTCACTGTGGTTTTGATCTGCATTTCTCTAATGATCAGTGATGTTAAGCATTTTTTCAAATGCTTGTTGGCTGTGTCTTCTTTTGAAAAGTGTCTGTTCATGTCCTTTGCCCACTTTTTAATGGAGCTGTTTGTCTCTTGCTTGTTGATTTGTTTAAGTTACCAAGGAAAGCAATTGAACAGAAATGTGAAAGGTGAGTAAAGGAAACCAGAGAGTTCTCTAATATGGAGGGTGAGGCTTGTGGAAGGGAACACAGGCCCATGAGGCTTCACAGGAAGACGAGGGCAACCCTGAAGGCCTTTGTATGCCAACCCCAGAAGTTTAGATTGTATCATGTGGTTAGCAGGGAATCACTGAGTAACTTTGTTGTGGAAAGTAAAATACAGATTGAGTGTCTCTTGTTCAAAATGCTTGGGATGAGCAGTGTTTCAGATCTTGGATTTTTTCAGATTTTGAAATATTTGCATGTACTTAATGAGATATCTTGGGGTTAGGATCCATGGCTAAACATGAAACTCATTAATGTTTTAATGAAACAGAGTCTGAAGGTAATTTTACACATTGTTCATACATTTTATACAATTCATACATCCATATGATTTATACATTAACATTAACATTATTAATTAATGTTTTACGTACACCTTATGTCATGCACATCCATGTGAAGAGACCACCAAACAGGCTTTGTGTGAGCAATAAAGCTTTTTAATCACCTGGGTGCAGGCGGGCTGAGTCCAAAAAGAGAGTCAGCGAAGGGAGATAAGGGTGGGGCCGTTTTGTAGGATTTGGGTAGGTAAAGGAAAATTACAGTCAAAGGGGGATTGTTCCCTGGTGGGCAGGAGTGGGGGTCACAAGATGCTCAGTGGGGGAGCTTTTTGAGCCAGGATGAGCCAGGAAAAGGAATTTCACAAGGTAATGTCATCACTAAAGGCAAGAACCGGCCATTTTCACTCCTTTTGTGGTGGAATGTCATCAGTTAAGGCAGGGGCAATGCATTTTTACTTCTTTTGTGATTCTTCAGTTACTTCGGCCATCTGGGCATATAAGTGCAAGTCACAGGGGATGCGATGGCTTGGCTTGGGCTCAGAGGCCTGACACCTTATATGCACAGTCTGAAGGTAATTTATACCATATTGTAAATAATTTTGTGCATGAAACCAAGTTTGTGTTAAGTACTTATGTGTGGAATTTTCTACTTGTGGTGTCATGTCGACGCTCAGAAAGATTTTGATTTTAGAGGATTTCAGATTTCAGATTTTCGATTAGGGATCCTCAACCTGTAATCAGATTTGTGTGTTGGAAAAAAAATTACTCAAGCAGGAGCAATGTGAAGAGACCATTGGAGTAGAAAAGGTTAGAGGCAGGGACGATGGTGTGGGAGCCATGCAGACCTAAACCCAGGCAGGACCCACAGAGAAGATGCAAGAGAGGACGGATGGCCAGGTAAAAGAGTTTGCTGGACTTGGGGATGAATGGGATGTGGAGAGGAGGGGCAGGCCCCCAAACCTACCAGATTTCTAGATATCCTGCAGTAGGTTCCACTCTCTTTCAGTCAAACCAGAACAGCATCTTTTTCAGCCATACCCTATCATGCAAATTGACAGGAACCATTTGGTTTCCAAATCAGGCAACTGTTGAATGCCTTGTCTTTGGAAATCAGTATTTCATTCACAATACTGCAAATGCCTGCTAATGAGTGTGACTTGAACAGATGTTAAAATAATGTTTTGGGTAACTAGGGTGCTCTATGAACAAGGTTAGAATCTTCCCATTACAATTTTCCACCACCACACACCTGGCATCTTTGCTGATTGAAACTGTTTGATATCATTCACCATAAATCCTCCTTATCTGGCTAATGCAGCATGAAATTATGTCAATTGAAGCAAAACAATAAACATTGGCAAAACCAGTGACTATGACAGCAGCTTTGCATATGGAGTACAAACAGGTTTTTGGTGTTTTTTTTCTTTCTTTCTTGGAACATGTGGCCAATTCTTCTTTTCTTAAGTGAAATGCACAAAACAAAATAAGGAATGTTTACTAAATGAGCACTGTAAAGTAAAAATTCACTGGTGATGGAAATAGCAATAAGGTGCACAAAAAGGATCATGGATAAAGTTTTCTCTGTCAGAAGGTGGTTTTGACAACTTGGTGTCTTGCAAGTCTATGCAGATTCACTACACCAAATACTCAAGACAAACCTGGGCACTTCAGGGGCAGTCAGCAAAGACACACAACTCTCCCATCCTCTGCAGAACTTCTTACTTCTTTGCTCTTACTTAATTTAACTGTTAATCCTTAATAATAACATTTATTGGTCAGGCACACTGGCTCACACTTATAATCCTAGCACTTTGGGAGGCTGAGCCAAGAGGATTGCTTGAGGCCAGGAGTTCGAGACCAGCCTGAGCAACATAGCAAGACCTTGTTAATATAAAAAATAAAGAAATGACTGGGTGCAGTGGCTCACGTCTGTAATCCCAGCACTTTGGGAGGCTGAGGCGGGTGGATCACCTGAGGTCAGGAGTTCAAGACCAGCCTGGCCAACATGGTGAAACCCTGTCTCTATTAAAAATACAAAAATTAGCCGGGCATAGTGGTGGGCACTTGTAATCCCAGCTACTTGGCAGGCTGAGGCAGGAGAATCGCTTGAACCCAGAAGGCAGAGATTGCAGTGAGCCGAGATCGTGCCATTGCACTCCAGCCTGGGTGACAAGAGCAAAACTCCATCTCAAAAATAAATAAATTAATTTAAAAAATTAGTCAGATGTGGTGGTGTGTGCCTGTAGTCTCAGCTACTCGGGAGGCTGAGGTGAGAGAATCACTTGAGCCCAGGAGTTTGAGGTTACAGTGAGCTGTGATCACGCCACTGCACTCCAGCCTGGAAAACAGAGCAAGAGCCTGTCTCAAAAATAAACAAAACAAAACAAAAAGTCCATTTATTGAGTACTCACTATCAACCAGGTGTGATCTAAAAACTGTGCACATATTACCTCAATCTTCTTAACAATATTATATTTGCACAGAGAGTTTTATAAATGAGTCTAAAGTCAGATAGCTAAGAAGTGGCAGAGTGAGAATTCAGACCTTGAGAATTCTAAGTGCAGGGTGACTCCACTGCCTGAAAGTGGGAGGAGAAGTTTGGTGACCACAGGGCCTGGAGTCATATTTTAAGTTCATGCCTGAAACAGGGTCTCTGCATGAGAAACCAGAAAACCTACTAGGTTCTTCATATCGTTGTAACGCAGCTAGAAAAATAATTAGAAAGTGATATTTCATTTGCAAGGATGAACCCGTCACCACTGATAAAAAGAAAACTTCAATATTTGCATAGGTTCAAGAATAATCTGTTCTCCTTTTTACCAAAAATATAATGGAAAAGTCAACTGTGCAATCAAGACCATACCTGATATGTTGTAATTGAGAATTACTGTATTTCAGTCAGGTCTTAACAGGTACTGCAGGTGAGACCTGGTAGGGTGTCTTGGGCTTGGCAGTTGCTCAGTATTCGATGGCTCTGGGTTTGTAGAGCAAACTCAAGTTGGCCTAATAGTTAATTAATATTCCTGCTACATCTCTGTAAACAATCAAGCCAACTATCTAGACCAGCCCTTTTGTGATTGGGACTCATCTTTGGAGATTATTTCTGATTGCAGATGAGGGAGATGGTTAGAATAATTATACAAAATTGAAAATAGGCAAAAGAGATTTCTGAGTGTTCTTTCAGTGTGGTGCTAGGTTTGTTCTTTGATTTAATTTCTATCAATTGGGCTGTTTTACAATTCCTTAAAGCTTAACCTAAACAGGTCTGGTAGAGATGCAAATAGTTTCTGTCTAGTGGAAAAGATAAGCCCAGAAGTTAAAATTTATTGCCTTGTGGGATATTAAAGAGCTTTTAAAATCTAACTCATCAATCTTATCCTACCAAAATATTTTAAGGCCAGGTATGGTGGTTCACGCCTGTAATCTCAGCTCTCTGGGAGGTTGAGGCAGTAGGATTGCTTGAGCCCAGGAATTCTAGACCAGACTGGGCAATGTAGCAAGACCCCATTTCTACAAAAAATAAAAATTGGGCCAGGCATGGTGGCTCATGCCTGTAATCTCAGCACTTTGGGAGGCTGAGGCAGGCAAATCACTTAAGGCCAGGAGTTCAAGGCCAGCCTGGCTAACATCTCTACTAAAAATACAAATATTAGCCAGTGTTGTGACACACACTTGTAATCTCAGCTACTTGGGAGGCTGAGACACTAGAATCACTTGAACCCAGGAAGTGGAGATTACAGTGAGCCGAGATCATGCCACTGCACTCCAGCTGACAGAGCAAGACTCCATCTCAAAAAAATAGAAAATAAATTAAAAAATAAAAAAACAGCCTGGCGTGGTGGTGCACACCTGTAGTACCAGTTACTTCGAAGGCTGGGGAGGGAGGATCCCTTGAGGCCAGGAGTTCAAGTACAGCCTGGGCAAAGGAGCAAGACCCTGTTTCTGAAAAAATAAAAATAGGCCAGGTGTGGTGGCTCATGCCTGTAATCCCAGCACTTTGGGAGGCCGAGACGGGCAGATCGCAAGGTCAGTAGATCGAGACCATCCTGGCTAACATAGTGAAACCCCATCTCTACTAAAAATACAAAAAAAAAGTAGCCAGGTGAGGTGGCAGGCGCCTATAGGCCCAACTACTCAGGAGGCTGAGGCAGGAGAATGGCGTGAACCTGGAAGGAGGAGCTTGCAGTGAGCCGAGATCGTACCACTGCGCTCCAACCTGGGCGACAGAGCAAGACTCCGTCTCAAAAAAAATAAAAATAAACAATTTTAAGGACTTATAAGTGCTCAGTTCCACAAATGCTCCTTGAGCCAGTATTAACATCCTACTGGCTTCCTCATTAATTAATGAGTTGACTTAAATATTTGACTTATGTTCATTATATGTTTGCATTAAAGTATGATTTTACCTATTTTAGCAGAGGTTCCAGTGTTTATTAAATAAATACAGAGTCACACAGATGAAAGCCCAGAGTGTGCACAGGGGGCTGATGCTATTTTTGTGGATCCAGCCTGATATGGTTTGGCTCTGTCCCCACCCAAATCACATCTTGAATTCCCACATGTTGTGGGAGGGACCCAGTGGGAGGTAATCAAATCATGGGGGCAGGTCTTTCCCATGCTGTTCTTGTGACAGTGAATAAGTCTCATGAGATCTGCTGGTTTTAAAAAGGGGAGTTTTCCTGCACAAACTCTCTTCTCTGGTCTGCCGCCCCGTAAGACATGGCTTTCATCTTCTGACATGATTGCGAGGCCTCCCCAGCCACGTGGAACTGTGAGTCCGTTAAACCTCTTTCTTTTGTAAATTGCCCAGTCTTGGGTAAGTCGTCATCAGCAGTGTGAGAATGGACTAATGCACAGTCCATGCTCCACCCACAAAGCCACTGTCCTGTTGCGGGGCTGCATCCATCCAGAAGAATAGCACTTTTTTGCTCCTGCAAAGATGCCCTGCACACAGGCTGGGCACGGCGGCTCACATCTGTAACCAGCACTTTGGGAGGCTGAGGCTTGTGGATTGTTTGAGCCCAGGAGTTTGAGACCAGCCTGGGCAAACATAGTGAAACTGCATCTCTACCAAAAATAAAAAAGAGAAAAAATAGCTCGGTGTGGTGGTGCACATTTGTAATTCCAGCTACTTGGGAGGCTGAGGTGGGAGAATCACTTGAACCTGGGAGATGGAGGCTGTAGTAAGCCAAGATTGCACCACTGCACTCCAGCCTGGGCAACAGAGCAAGACCCTGTCTTGCTCAGAAAAAAAAAAAAAAAAAAAAAGATGTCCTGCACACAATGTGCTTGTGTGGTTACTTTCTTCTAATTTACACAAAGGCACTTAGAGGCTAGTGGTAGCCCTAAATACCTCTGCCAAAGTAATAAATATATTTTAAAATTATAAAACCCAATGAAGTAGGTATTTCATGAAAACTAATGTAAATCTATTATGGGTAACCTGGAAATATTTTCAGTCTCTGGAAAGAAATCTGTCAATACATAATGAGCTATAAAACTCCCTGTAATTTTAATTCAATGATTCTACTTTAGGGTACATTAGCTCGAGAAGATAGATTCTCCCCCCTCCTCCTCCAAAACCAGATATGTATACATAGCAGCACATTAATAACATCAAAAAATTCTGATTAGGCTGGGTCCAGTAGCTCACACCTGTAATCCCTGCATTTTGGGAGGCTGAGGTGGGCACATCACCTGAGATGAGTAGTTCGAGACCAGCCTGGCCAGCATGGTAAAACCCCATCTCTACTAAAAACACAAAACTTAGTCAGGCATGGTGGTGCACGCTTGTAGTCCCAGCTACGTGGGAGGTGAGGCAGGAGAATAGCTTGAACCTGGGAGGCAGAGGTTGCAGTGAGCCGAGAGTGCACCAGTTCACTCCAGCCTGGGCAAGAGGGTGAGATTCTGTATTTAAAAAAAAAAAAAATTACATCTGCATGGTGGTTCATGCCTTTAATCCCAGCACTTTAGGGAGACTGAGGTAGGAGTATTGCTTGAACTCAGGAGTTCAAGACCAGCCTGGGCAACATGGTGAAACCTATTTTCTATATTACAAAATACACAAAAATTAGCTGGGCATGGTGGCACACACTTGTAGTCCTAGCTACTCAGGAGGCTGAGGTGGGAGGATGACTGGAGCACAGGACAGGGTGGAGGTTGCAGTGAGCCAAGATCATGCCATTGCGCTCCAGCCTGGGTGACAGAGGGAGATAGTGACTCAAAAAATAAATAAAAATTTAAAAATTCCAAACACCATACATAGTCACACAATAGGCTATGTCAATCCTTGAAATATTTCTATAAACTAATAGTATGGAAAAAAGCTGTTTAGATGTTTTTTATTTGGCCGAATAAAAAACATCTAAACAGCTTGATGGCAGGATTGTGTATAGCAACCCCTGTAGCACCCAGCATGTGGCAGGTATGTTGCGCATTAAAAATATGAAAACAGACTAAATTTGTACAGTGTATTTACACTAATATAATGTTGTAGCCTAGGCATGGTAGCTCACGCCTGCAATCCCAGCACTTTTGGGAAGGTAAGGCGGGAGGATCACTTGAGGCCAGGAATCCAAGATCAACCTGGGCAACATAGTGAGACCCTGTCTCTACAAAAAAATTTAAAAATTAGCTGGGCATGGTGGCATGTGCCTGTAAGTCCCAGCTACTTGGGAAACTGAGATGGGAAGATCACTTGAGCCCAGAAGTTTGAGGCTGCAGTGAGCCATGATCATGCCACTGTACTACACTCACCTGAATGACAGTGTAAGACCCTGTTTCCAAATACATATCTCGGTATTAGCGTTTTTGGGTGCTTATATATATAGTATTGTTAAATTGTTATGTATATATAAGTATTCAATTCCAATGAGGCTGGAAAGGACTAGAGCCATGTTGTGGAAGCTCTGGGTGCCAGGTTGTGGAGTTTAAACTTGACACTGGCACAAAAAGCTGCAGAATGTTTTTCAAGACAAGAAGCAACATGATGGGCCGGGTGCAGTGGCTTATGCCTGTAATCCCAGCACTTTGGGAGGCCGAGGCAGGCGGATCACTTGAGATCAGGAGCTTGAGACCAGCCTGGCCAACATGGCGAAACTCCATCTCTACTAAAAATACAGAAAAGTTAGCCGGGCATGGTGGCAGATGCCTGTAATCCCAGCTACTCGGGAGGCTGAGGCAGGAGAATGGCTTGAACCCAAGAGAAGGAAGTTGCAGTGAGCTGAGGTCACACCATTATACTCCAGCCTGGTCAAAAGAGTGAGACTCTGTCTCAAAAAAAAAAAAAAAAAAAAAAAGCAACGTGATGAAACCAGTATCATAGGAAGTACTTGTGATTATTTGGAGAGAAAAGGTAATGTGGGATAAAGATGTCTCCAGTACCCAGGTCTTGAAAGCTGGCAGAAGATTAGGAGTGAAAGATTCTTCGTTTTTATATGGTAGAGGACAGCTTGACTCTAAGTGTAGGAAAAAGCCTGATATTGATTCTTATTCTGTAAAGCTGGTTTAAAAATTTCTAATTAATTTACTCTGTTACCCAGGGTGGAGTGCAGGGTGCAATCGTAGCTCACTGTGGCCTCCAACTCTTGGGCTCAAACAATCCTCCCACCTCAGCCTGCCAAGTAGCTGGGACCACAGGCACACACCACCCCCAGCACACACCACCCACAACTGGCCAATTTTTTACTTTTTAATTTTTCTAGAGACAAGGTCTCGCCATGTTGCCCAGGCTGGTCTGGAACTTCTGGCCTCAAGCGATTACTGCCTCAGTCTCCCAAAGTTCTGGGATTACAGGCGTGAGCCACCATGCTGGCCTTTAATAGTCTTAATTTTCTGAAAAGTCCCAGCTGACTTGGTTCCCTGTGAAGCTAGCAACACCCTGGATTTCCACAGGATTATCACTAGAGGGCAACCTAATCATATCCGCTCAAAGTGTTGTTCTAACATTAGCAGCATGAGTGCGTTTGCGGGGTCTACTAGAAATGCAGGCTCTGGGACTCCGCCTG
This sequence comes from Papio anubis, assembly GCF_008728515.1. Taxonomy (NCBI): domain Eukaryota; kingdom Metazoa; phylum Chordata; class Mammalia; order Primates; family Cercopithecidae; genus Papio; species Papio anubis. The sequence goes on from NC_044986.1 coordinate 94,149,277, forward strand.
AGACCTACAGAGTCAGAATTTGCATTTTAACAAAATCCTCAGTGATTGGCTGGACTGCAACTCCTGGGCTCTAGCGATCCTCCCGCCTCAGCCTCCTCCCCCCGTAGCTGGAACTACCCGTAGCGCCATGACGCCCAGCCGAAGTTACATCTTAAAGTAAGGTTCAGCTCTGGCAATCGGTCTGTCCGGGAAATCAAAGGGCATCAACCCACCCCTCACAGCGCGGTAGGAAAGGGAAGAAAGGGAGGGAAGGAAGTGGGGCTGTCTGTTGTATATGGGCAGGGCCTTGTGTTCTAAGCAGACTGGATCTTGGTGGACAGGAGCCGCGCGTGGGAGTGGCTCAGCGCATCTTTGCAGTTGTTCCTCCACATGAGGGCGCCCGCGGGTTTGGGGCAGTGGTCATTCTAGGCTTCATTTCCACCGTTTATGCTGGTGGAATCCCACCAACTCATCTGGCATTTCCCCAGAGTCTTACTGCTCTCAAAAAGCAAAGCTGGGCTTGCCCTGGACCCAAGGAGATAGGATTGTGCAGAAGATGTCTTCTGGGCTGGAAAAAGCACATTCCCAGAACACTAACCAGAACCTGGACCGTCTCTAGTTACAGTTCAACCATGTTCCAAAATCTAAAGCAACAGTTCTCAATTTACCAGCGCTTCAGAATGCCCTGGAGGGCTTGTTAAAATCTAGATTGCTGGACCGCACCCACAGTGTGTCCGACTCAGTAGGTCTGAGGCGGGACCGAGAACCTACATTTCTCCTGCTTCCCAGGTGATGCTGATGCTGCTGACTGGGGACCAGACTTTGAGAAGGACTGCTCGAGGCCAGGAGTTTGAGGCTGCAGTGAACTATGATTGTGCCGCTCCACTCCAGCCTGGGCGACAGGGTGAGATCTTGTTTCTTAAAAAATAAAATAAAAACCCATTGTAAACTGCCTACAGACTTAAGTACAGATTAAAATATGACCCATTTTTGCCCAAGCTCATTAGGATTTCAGTCTCCCTTCAGGCAAACAGGCCTCCTACTAAAAAAACCGACCTCTTGCCTCTACCTCCATAACCCACCAGGTGGGGCTACTGGGCTGCCACAAAGGAGGCTGGGGAAATTTCCATGCCGTCAGGGCACCCACAATGCTTTCAAGGGTGCCAAAAGCACCTTAGCTTCAGCCTAAAGAATGTAAATGTTTCAGGTTACCCATAACCAATAGCACAGTGTGCTACCCCTGGGTCTTCCCACCTCTCCCCACCACCTCATTAATTTCTCCCCACCTCCTTACATCATCCCAGGGCATTCTGAAGCGCTGGTAAACTGAGAACTGTTGCTTTCGATTTTCGAACATGGTTGAACTGTAGCTAGAGACGGTCCAGGTCCTGATTACTGCTCTGGGAATGTACTTTTTCCAGCCCGGAAGACATCCTCTGCACAATCCTATCTCCTTGGGTCCAGGGTTTACAATGAACTTTTTTAAGGTAAGGTGTTGTGTTCTATTAAAATGCAAATAATCTCAAGGGTGATGTCTTGGTCTGTTTGGGTTACTATCACTAAATTGAGTGGCTTATAAACACCCGAAAATATTTTTCTTCAGGAGGCTGGAGGTCCAAGATCAAGGTGCCAGCAGACCAGGATATGGTGAGGGTCCTTTTCCAGATTGCAGACTGCTGACTTCTTGTAACCTCACATGGCGGGAAGAGGGTGAAAGAGCTCTCTAGGGTCCCTTTTATAAGGGCACCAATCCCATTTGTGAGGACTCCACCCTCATGACCTAATTACTTCCCAAAGACTCCACCTTCTAATACCACCACATTGTGGGGTTGGGATTTCAACATCTGAATTTGGGGGAGACACAGACATTCACTCCATAGTAGGGGATAAGCCATTGTCAATCATTAAAGTTTGAATTAGGACACTAGAGTATTTTATAGTTTGGTTACAAGGGAAGGAAGAAAAATGGATTCAAACGTGGAAATCTGGGTCTCCATGAAGGGCTCACTGCAACTTGCAGTCACAATGAGGACAAGAAACATCTGGGGTAGGATAAGGCCAAAAGCCAGAGGATGGCAAAGGACACTCCCTTGCATTGTTATGGTCCCTGGGGTATCCCTAGATGTGCAATGAGACAGGCCGGTATAATGTTTAAACCCTGTCCTCTTGTGCACATGTACCCTAGAACTTAAAGTATAATAATAATAATAATAATAATAATAATAAAAACAAAAAAAACTCTCTCCTCTTCCAAAAATCAGAGAATCTTGCTTAAATTTTTTTTTTTTTTTTTTTTTTTGAGCTGGAGTGCAGTGGTGCAATCTCTGCTCACTGCAAGCTCCACCTCCCGGGTTCATGCCATTCTCCTGCCTCCGCCTCCCAAGTAGCTGGGACTACAGGCACCCGCCACCACGCCTGGCTAATTTTTTGTATTATTTTTAGTAGAGACGGGGTTTCACCATGTTAGCCAGGGTGGTCTCAATCTCCTGACCTCGTTATCCACCCACTTCAGCCTCCCAAAGTGCTGGGATTACAGGCGTGAGCCACCGTGCCTGGCCATTGATGTATAGTCTTTACAGACTTATCCTATGCTATACTGATTATATGCTTTTACCCTCTCTAAATATATATTGACTACTTTTCCATGTCATTAAATTATTCTTTTATAACATAATGTTTAATAGTTGCTTGCATAACAATGCATTGCATGAATGTACCACAACTTCTTTACTGGTACTCTGACAGTAGTTAGAGAATACTTAAAGAGAGTTTAAATAAAATTTAAAGAGTTTCAAATATGAAAATAAAATGTGACATTTTAACATTTTCATTATATTTCAAGTCAACAAGTCCTTATTTGGGGAGAAAAAATAAAATGTGGCCTCTGCCTTAGGAAAGCTAGAAAAAATATAATTGAGCAAAAGACTAGCTTTTTATCACAAATTCCATCAAATATGACTAGTTTAATGTAACATAACAGGAAGGCAATTTATAACAGAAGAAATAACACACCCAGAGCTGATTCCTGAGTAAGCCAGGCCTGAAAAACACCAAGATAATAATAAGAAGAAATATATACTTCCAAGTCCCATTTAATGGAATTCCTTTCATAAAACTTGGAATAAAATCCATAGTTTAATTGTTCCTGCAGGCTAATGGGTGCTAAACTGCTCACTTGCAATCCAATTTGTGTATGGAGCTGACTACGGTTTCCAGCATAGTCCAGTTCCAGTGGTCTGGAACATAAAGTTAAGAACTTTATGGAACAGTTCAAAATGATGTGAATTGTTAAGAACATATATTTCAAAGTATTTTGGGGAGATGTGTGAGTGTGTATGCATTCACCAAAACGGTGCAAAAGGCAGCAATTCCTCCCTTCCTGTAAGGTATCAAACCCTCACAACTGAAAAGACTGTAACCAGCATGTTCAGAGTTGGAGGCCAGTGACCAGGTCGTATGCTTTTCATTCGCAAGCACGGAGTTTCCCCAGTGCACTCTTCAGGCCATTAGCTGCATGCAAAAACAGATCTCCAAGGTCAAAACAGATTTCCAAGACAAAAGCAGATTTCCAAGGTCAAAATGTTTTTTTGATGGACTGGGTTAAATAATTTTAAACAAATGTCCTTACTGCAGGACTTTTCAGAGTTGTTAATAAGCTGTGTTGTTAGATACATTCCAATACAGAATGCAGTCTTTCTAAAATTTCCTAAATTTTTTGAGTATGGAATGCTTCTTTCGTGGAGCATATTGCAAGACAGAACCTGAGCTTGAGAAACACTGGCTTAGCATAATAGTGTGGAAATGGGATGATATTATGGTGGTATTCATCTGGGGACTCAGGACCCTGAGCATCTTTTTGTTTTGTTTTGTTTTGTTTTTGAGATTGAGTCTCACTCTGTCACCCAAGCTGGAGTGCAGTGGCACCATCTCAGCTCACTGCAACCTCCACCTCCTGGGTTCAAGCAATTCTTGTGCCTCAGCCTCCTGAGTAGCTGGGATTACAGGCACATACCACCATGCCCAGTTAATTTTTTGTATTTTTAGTAGAGACAGGGCTTTCACCATGTTGGCCTAGCTGGTCTCAAACTCCTGATCTCAAGTGGTCCACCTGCCTTGGCTTCCCAAAGTACTGGGATTACAGGCATGAGCCACACACCTGGCCCTGAGCGTCTTAATCATGTTCTTGACAATCCACCTTTCCCCATAAAGTCCAATAAGGTGCCCAGAGGACAACAATGGTATATTAACATTCATCATTATTGAGATTCGACCTCAATCCAAACATAGTGAAAAATAATAGACCATGTAAAGAATGCTTTGTGCCTAGATTAGGTCAAGTCTAGAGCCTAGTTAAAGGGCCTCCTCTCTCCTTTGCCTTATCTTTGATCTTCCCACTCTGAAGATGAGAAAATGTTGACCGAAAGAGCAGAAGAAAAGGGAAAAACAAGAATAATCATGCTTTTGCCATGCAAGGCTCTTTCAGGCAATGGCAGTTGCAGAGTGGAACTGCATCCTCAGCCCTTCTGATCTCACCTGCCAAGGAAGTTCAAAGAGACAGTGAAGAAGAGGACCAGAGAAAAGAGAAGTGGCATCTAACCTGCCTCTTGGATGTAGGGCACTCCAAGCATTGGGCTTTCAGAAAGGAAGCCTCTCGCCAATCCATTCATCCACTCTGTCATTAACATATATGGCACTCCTCATGTATACTAGGCCCTTAGTTCAGGTGTGAGGGACACCACAGACAATGCCTCTGTCTCCAGGAAGCTTCTGGGGCATAATGAATGGTGTCAAAGAACAAAATTTCAAATTGAGTTTCAAAGATTGAATTGACTTTTATTAGTGATTCATGAACTGGGCAGCATACAGACAAATAGGAAGGAGCTCCAATGAGCTAAACAGAATGGGCGAGTTTTATAGGCAGAAAAAAGTAGAAAGAAGTGGAAACAGGGAACAAAGAGTGCATTGGAGGCCAGGCACCATGGCTTACACCTGTAATTCCAGCACTTTGGGAGGCCAAGGTGGGCGGATCACTTGAGGTCAGAGAGTTTGAGACCAGCCTGGCCAACATGGTGAAACCCCGTCTCTACTAAAAATATAAAAATTAGCCAGGTGAGGTGACAGGCACCTGTTATCCCAGTTACTTGGGAGGCTGAGGCAGGAGAATCACTTGAACCCAGGAAGGGGAGGTTGCAGTGAGCCAAGATCGCGCCACTGTACTCCAGTCTGGGTGACAGAGTGAGACTCCATCTCAAAAAAAAAGAAAAAAAGAGTGCATTGGTCATTTCAAGGTTACTTTCCTTCTAGGGATGTAAGCAAAATCTTGTTGGCTTAATGGGATTTAGCTATTGTCTCTCTCCTGATTTCTTGGAAGGCCAGATCTTACAAATAAACAACTTATGTTTCAATTTGGCGATGTGGAACTTCAGCACTACTGCCTCCGCTTTGGGCTGCCTGTTTTTTTCTTTAACAAGGTGGAAGACAGACAATAATCAAATCAACAAATAAATATATGTTGAGGATAATAAGTGTTACAAGGAAAAATAATGCAGGAAAGTTTGTTTACTGTATCCTCAGTGACTGATAAATAGTAGATGTTCAATAAATGTTAAATCAGTCTAGAAAGAGTAGGAGGGAGAGATGGGAAGAGATTCATTAAAGGATACAAAATTACAGCTAGATAGGAAGAATAAATAGTTCCAGTATTCTATAGCATTGCAGATGACTATAGTTAATAATGTATTATATAGTTACAAGTAGCTATAAGGAGGATATTAGGCCAGGTGTGGTGGCTCACACCTGTAATCCCAGCACTTTGGGAGGCTGAGGCAGGTGGATCATGAGGTCAGGAGATCGAAACCATCCTGGCTAACACAGTGAAGCCCTGTCTCTACTAAAAATACAAAAAATTAGCTGGGCGTTGTGGCGGGCACCTGTAGTCCCAGCTACTTGGGAGGCTGAGGCAGGAGAATCATTCGAACCTGGGAGGCAGAGGTTGCAGTGAACTGAGATCACGCCACTGCACTCCAACCTGGGCAACAGAGTGGGACTCCATCTCAAAAAAAAAAAAAAGAAAGTTACCAACACAAATAACTGAAAATAACTGACAAATGTTTGAGATGATGGATATGCTAATTATCCTGATCTGATCACTATAAATTCTATGTATGAAAACATCACTACGTACTCCATAAATATGTACAATTATAATTTGCCAATTAAAAACATAAAATTACCAAATGCAAAAAAAGTTGTTAAATCAATGAATTACTTTCACTAGAATCTTAAAAGGTAGATATTATTATCTCTACTTTACATATTTAAAAAATTGAGATTCAAAAGGGATTAAGTAAGTTACCCAAAGTCACAGTTGATTGACAGGATGTAGATAACCTGAACCCAAATGTTCTGGCTCTAGAGCCCAAGATCAGAGCCACTGTGCTATTATTTATATTGCATCTCCTTGTCCTTATGAAGTTACAGTCTAACTAAAGTTTAAAATGTAGGTTTGGGCTGGGCATGGTCGCTCACACCTGTAATCCTAGCACTTTGGGAGGCTGAGGTGGGTGAATCGTTGGAGCTCAGGAGTTCGAGACCAGCCTGGGAAACATGGTAAAAGTCCGTCTCTACTAAAAATACAAAAATTAGTGGGGCATGGTGGCGCACGCCTGTAATCCCAGCTACTTGGGTGGCTGAGGCAGGAGAATTTGCTTGAACCCTAGAGGCAGAGGCTGCAGTAAGCCGAGATTGTGCCACTGCACTCCAGCTTGGGCGATAGAGTGAGACACTGTCACACACACAAAATAAATAAATGACATTTTTAAAAATGTAGGTTTGTTTTGATAGAAAATAATAATGGAGGCTGGGCGTGGTGGCTCACACCTACAATCCTGGCACTTTGGAAGGCCGAGGCAGGTGGATCACCTGAGGTCAGTAGTTCAACACCAGCCTGGCCAACATGGTGAAACTCTTTCTCTACTAAAATACAAAAATTAGCTGGGCATGATGGCAGGTGCTTGTAATCCCAGCTATTCAGGAGGCTGAGACAGGAGAATCGTTTGAACCCGGGAGATGGTGGTTGCAGTGAGCCAAGAGAAAAAAAAAAAAAAGAAAACAAAAGAAAATAAAATGATGTAACCAGGCCAGGCACGGTGGCTCACACCTGCAATCCTAAGCACTTTGGGAGGCCAAGGTGGGTGGATCACTTGAGGTCAGGAGTTCTAGACCAGCTTGGCCAGCATGCTGAAACCCCATCTCTACGAAAAATACAAAAATTAGCCGGGTGTGGTGGCAGGCACCTGTAATTCCAGCTACACAGGAGGCTGAGGCAGGACAATAGCTTGAACCTGGGAGGCAGAGGTTGCAGTGACCCGAGATGATGCCACTGCACTGCAGCCTGGGCAACAGAAAAAAAAAAAATCCAAAAAAAATCTCAAAAAAAAATTAATAATAATAGAAATAATGGAACCATCTTTACAGGCTTGCAGATTAAAGATTCAAGTGTGTCTGTACAATGTCTGTTGGTGGAATGGAGTTGCGGCAGTATCCTTTAGAGATGTGAAGTTGCAAAATTGGAGAGATTAATATTATGTGGCAATAACTCCAAAATTATTCAAGGGTGTTGTTACTAATTATAATTGGAATTTTTAAAAATAATAAAACCTAAGGTTTTCCCAATTTGTTGACTTCAAGCTCAACCTTCCAAACATGAAACTTTCACCTTCGTGTTAAAGATGAGAACATCAGTATAAAAGATCATCACATCCAACTGCACACCAAGAATAAAGCTGTTCTCTACTTGTGAATTTACATATTGTAAAATGCCATTACCTCTACAGGGGTTCATTTCATATGTAAGTTTAGGTCTTTCCTGAAGTGACATCCCAGTTTTCCTCCTTCCTTCCTTGCTGGGAAAAATGTGTCTCTCATCCTCCTCTCTTCTCTGTCCTTAGACCCTCTTCTACCTATGAAATTCTATCAAATATGCAACAATTTCTAACCCAGTGAGCAAAACCCAGTGAGCTATGAGGAACTTACCTACACAAGTTCCCACAAGGCATATTTTGTCCTTAGTCTTGCCTCACAGGCCACAGGATGGGGTGCAAAGGGTAGAAATCAAAAATAAAGTGAAAAGCTCACAGGAACTCATGTTCTTGCAGCAATAAGACACAGTATGACAACTTAAAAGAAAGAGTGTTCTGTTAAAAAGAGAGAGAGAGAGGTGGCTCATGTGCCACCTCCCAATATGGCAGTGGTGTGAGTGAAAGGAGATGACAGTATGTGAAGGCGAATGTGAGTTATTATTAATAAGCACCTGAAAAACCAGCCTGAGCATAGTACCATGTGACTCATACTTTCACTAAAAGCAGAATTTAAATTAAACGGCCACGTGGGTCAAATTTTTTAAATTTCTTGATTTAGACACCAGTGAAATAGCTATAAATGTTGAAACCCCATAACATAAGCTTTCAAAAGAGATGTTTCCACTTTTTGGCAAATAGAAATAAGCACTTCCATCCCCCAGGCACTCAGGGGTACCTGGGTGATTGTTTGCCCAGGGAATGAGGAAATGGTTGCTGCTGGGTGGGGCTATCTCCCTGGGCCCTGGCTCTGTTCCTTTTTTTCTTATTGTACTTCTTCTCCAGCAGGGCTAATTAATCTTTCAATTTTTCCGTGGCTAATGGTCAATAATAAGTGCCCCATGCAAAAAGTACAAGGTCCTCAGCTAAAGGAAATCTTTCACCAAAATACCATCAATGCAGTTTGAAGTGTTAATCATCTCTCCTAACATCCTTTTTGAGTAACATATTTTGTGACTTTTCAGGTTTTAGAGACTTCTATATTTTATTTATTTATTTATTTATTTAGTTAGTTAGTTAGTTAGTTAGTTCGTTCGTTCGTTCGTTCGTTCGTTAGTAGAGACAGGGTCTCACTATGTTCCCTGGGCTGGTCTTGAATTCCTGGCCTCAAGCAATCCTCCCTCCTCAGCCTCCCGAAGAGCTGGAATAACAGGCATGAGGCACCGTGCCCAGCAGGACTTGTATATTTTATAGATACAAGTCTCTAAAATATTTAGCGGGCTTGTATATTTAAAGAGCTTTATATTTTGAGAGCAGGCATATTTTGCCTCCGCTGGTGGATAATTGGTATGCCCAAAATGAAACCCATTAAGTGTTGAGTTAGGTACTGAAAGGGGCTTCAAGTTCCTTTTTGGAGTTTGCAGAGGCTGTCACAGCTCCCACTGCCTCCTTCAGTCAAAATCCTGACTCTCCTAGAGGCAGTGAGTGAGGATGTGCATGTGTGTGTGGTATTGGTCAATTATTAAAGTTTAACAAGTAAGTGCTTGGGGTTAAATAGGGGAAAGATCACAGTATGGATAGTATGAAAAGCTATCTCTTGCCTGGTGGATTTTTGTTTGTTTGTTTGTATTTTTGAGACAGAGTCTCACTCTGTCACCCAGGCTGGAGTGTAGTGGTACCATCTCGGCTCACTGCAACCTCTGCCTTCTGGGTCCAAGCGATTCTCCTGCCTCAGTCTCCTGAGTAGCTGGGATTACAGGTGCCCACCACCATGCCCAGCTATTTTTTGTGTTTTTAGTAGAGAAGGGGTTTAGCCATGTTGACCAGGCTAGTCTTGAACTCCTGACCTCAAGTGATCCACCCGCCTCAGCCTCCCAAAGTGCTGGGATTACAGGAGTGAGACACCATGCCCAGCCTGCTTGGTGGTTTGGAGCATGTCCCTTGGAGAATCTAGACCTTTAATTGAGACCTAATTCTACCACTTACCAGCTATGAACTTGAGCAAACTACTTTATATCTCTGCGTTCCTCCATTCCTTGTCTGTGAAATGAAAGGGATAATACCATCATCTTGGTAGGGCAACCAGGCAGAAGATCAATAATGAAATAGAGGAGCTGAATAACACTGTAGGCCAAATGGACCTAGCAGACATACACAAAACACTCCAATCAGCAATAGTAGAATACACATTTTTTTTTCAACTGCAGATGGATCATTCTCCAGGATAGACCATACGTTAGGCCACAAGTTTTAATACATTTAAAAGGATTGAAATCACACAAAGTATCTTTTTTTTTTTTTTTTTTTTTTGATATGGAATCTCCCTCTGTTGCCCAGTCTGAAGTGCAGTGGTGTGATCTCAGCTAACTGCACCCTCCGCCTCTCGGGTCCAAACAATTCTCCTGCCTCAGCCTCCTGAGTAGCTGGGATTACAGGCACCTGCAATCATGTCTGGCTAATTTCTGTATTTTTAGTAGGGACGGGGGTTCACCATGTTGGCCAGGCTGGTCTCGAACTCCTGACCTCAAGTGATCTGCCTGCCTCGGCTTCCCAAATTGCTGAGATTACAGGTGTGAACCACCATGTCCGGCCTCAAAATACCTTTTTTCATCAAAATGAAAAATTAGAAATCAATAGCAGAAGGAAAAGTGGAAAATCCACAAATATGTGGAAATCAAACAACACACTCTTGAACAACCAATGGATCAAAGAACAAATCACAGAGGAAATTAGAAAATACATGAGACAAAGCAGGGGGCGGTGGCTCATGCCTGTAATCCCAGCACTTTGGGAGGCCGAGACGGGTGGATCACTCGAGGTCGGTGACAGCAGGAGAATTGCCATCTTGGACAAGCCTCTCATTCTAAAGTTCACTTTAATAAAAAATCACCTAAATCCAAGGGGCATCCGCCTAATCTAAGGTCAACATGACCATAAATAACAGATAATATCTCCAACCAGAAACATTCCAAACTCCTCCCCAACCAGAAACATGCTAGCCCCTAAATAAGCCCCCTCCAGACGGGAAGATACTAGCCCAGATAACCCCCCTCCAGCCAGAAAGATGTCTGCCCCAATATAACCTCCCCTCCTCCCAGAGAGACTCCAACCCCGCCATCAACTTCTCCACACACATCAACACTCCAAGCTTGTGATAAGCCCCCTCACCCTAAAACCGATATGTACTCGTATTCTGTAAGAGAAAGCACTCCTGACCGCAGTCTGCCAGGAGCGCCTTCAGGTTTTAACTAAGAAAACCTGTCTTTAACTGCCAGCGGCGTTTCATCTTTCTTTCCTCTTTCTTTAACTCTGACAGTCAGGAGTTCGAGACCAGCCTGGGCAACACGGTGAAACCCCGTCTTTATTAAAAATACAAAAATTAGCAGTTGTGATGGTGCATGCCTGTAATCCAGCTACTCAGGAGGCTGAAGCAGGAGAATTGCTTGAACCTGGGAGGTGGAGGTTGCAGTGAGCTGAGATTGCACTCCAGCCTGGATGACAGAGTAAGACTCAGTCCAAAATTTATGAAATGCAGTGAAAACAGTGCTAAGAGGGAAATGTATGGCTATAAACAAATTAATAGGGAAGAAAGATCTCAAATCAACAACCTAACTTTATACCATAAGGAAGTAGAAAAAAAATAAAAACAAACTAAGCCCAAAGCCAGTAGAAGAAAGGAAATAATAAAGATTAGAGCGGAGTTAAACAAAACAGGAATAGAAAAATAATAGAGAGAGTCAACAAAATCAGGAGTTGGTTTTTTGAAAAGATTTTAAAAATGGACAAACTTGTAGCTAAACTGAGGAAGTAAAAAAGAAGGAAGACTGAAATAACAAAAATCAGAAGTGAAAGAGGGGACATTATTACTAATTTTACAGAAATAAAAACTATTATTATAAGGGAGTACTATGCACAGTTATGCACCAGCAAATTGGATAATCCAGATAAAATGGACAAATTCCTAAAAACATATACCCTACCAAGACTGAATTATGAAGAAACAGAAAATCTGAACAGACCTAGAACTATAAAGAAGACTAAATCAGACTAAAAAACCTCCCAACAAAGAATTCACTGAAAAAAAATCTTCCAAACATTTAAAGAAAAATTAACACTAATCTTTCTCAAACTCTTTCAAAAAAATTAAACAAGAAAGAATAATTTTTAACTCATCCTGCAAGGCCAGCATTACCATTATACCAAAGTCAGACAAAGACACTCCAAGAAAAGAAATCACTGGGATGCAAAAATCTGCCAGAAAATACTAGCAAATAGAATTCAACAGCCCGTTTAAAGAATTATACATTATGACCAAGTGGAATTTATCCTTGAATGGAAGGATGACTCAAAGCACAAAAATCAATCCATGTACTAATAATACACCATAGGCCAGGGGCAGTGGCTCACGCCCATGATCCCAATACTCTGGGAGGCTGAGGCGGGCAGATCACTTGCGGTCAGGAATTTGAGACCAGCCTGACCAACGTGGTGAAACCTCGTCTCTACTAAAAATTCAAAAATTAGCCAGGTGTGGTGCCACATGCCTGTAATTTCAGCTACTCAGGAGGCTGAGGCAGGAGAATCGCTTGAAACTGGTAGGCAGAGGTTGCAGTGAGCCAAGATCACTTGCCAATGCACTCCAGCCTGGGAGACAGAGCAAGACTCTGTCTCAAAATAGTAATAATAATAATACACCATAAAAACAGACTGAAAAGGGAAAAACGCATGATAATCTGTACTGATGCAGAAAAAACACTTGACAAAATTCAACACCCTTTTATGATACAAAACACTGAGCAGGTAGAAGGAAACTACCTCAGCATAATAAAGGTCATATATGAAAAGCCCACAGCTAACAACATAGTCAATTGCGAAAGACTAAAAGCTTTTTCCCTAAGATCAGGAACAAGAAAATTCTGGGTTTTTTTTTGGTTTTTTTTGGTTTTTTTTTTTTGAGACGGAGTCTTGCTCTGTCGCCCAGGCTGGAGTGCAATGGCTTGATCTTGGCTCACTGCAACCTCTGCCTCCCAGGTTCACGCAATTCTCCTGCTTCAGTCTCCCCAGTAGCTAGGATTACAGGCACCTGACACCATGCCCCACTAATTTTTGTATTTTTGTAGAGACGGGATTTCACCATGTTGGCCAAGCTGGTCTCGAACTCCTGACCTCAGGTGATCCTCCTGCCTCAGCCTCCCAAAGTGCTGGGATTATAGGGGTGAGCCACCCTGCCTGGCCAACAATTTCTACTCAACACAGTCCTGGAGGTTCTGGGCAAAGCAATTAGTCAAGAAAAACAAGTAAATGGCATCCATATTTGAAAGGAAGAAAAAGACTCTCTCTGTTCACAGATAATAAGACTTTATGTTTAGAAAACCCTAAATAGGCTGGGTGCAGAGACTCATGCCTGTAATCCCAGCACTTTGGGAGGCCGAGGCGGGAGGATCACCAGGTCAGGAGATCGAGACCATTCTGGCTAACACGGTGAAACCCCATCTTTACTAAAAACACAAAAAATTAGCCGGGCATGGTGACGGGCGCCTGTAGCCCCAGCTACTTGGGAGGCTGAGGCAGGAGAATGGCGTGAACCTGGGAGGCGGAGCTTGCAGTGAGCCGAGATCGCCCTACTGCACCCCAGCCTGGGCGACAGAGCGAGACTCCGTCTCAAAAAAAAAAGAGAGAGAGAGAGAAAGAAAGAAAATAGACCGGGCGCGGTGGCTCAAGCCTGTAATCCCAGCACTTTGGGAGGCCGAGACGGGCGGATCACGAGGTCAGGAGATCGAGACCATCCTGGCTAACACGGTGAAACCCCGTCTCTACTAAAAAGTACAAAAAACTAGCCGGGCGAGGTGGCGGGCGCCTGTAGTCCCAGCTACTCGGGAGGCTGAGGCAGGAGAATGGCGGGAACCCGGGAGGCGGAGCTTGCAGTGAGCTGAGATCTGGCCACTGCACTCCAGCCTGGGCGACAGAGTGCGACTCTGTCTCAAAAAAAAAAAAAAAAAGAAAACAACCCTAAATAAAGGCTGGGCACCGTGGCTTATGCCTATAACCCTGGCACTTTGGGAGGCCAAGGCGGGTGGATCACCTGAGGTGAGGTCGGGAGTTCTAGACCAGCCTGACCAACATGGAGAAACTCCATCTCTACTAAAAATACAAAATTAGCCGGGCATGGTGGCACATGCCGGTAATCCCAGCTACTTGGGAGGCTGAGGTGGGTGGGAGAATCGCTTAAAACTGGGAGGTGGAGGTTGCGGTGAGCCAAGATGGCGCCATTGCACTCCACCCTGGGCAACAAGAGCGAAACTCCGTCTCAAAAAAAAAAAAAAAAGAAAAGAAAACCCTAAATGTTTCTGAAAATTGTTAGGACTGATACATGAATGTAGCAAAGTTGCAGGATAAAAAATCAACAGGCAAAGTCAGTTACAATTCTATATGCCAAGAATGAACAATCTGATAAGAAAAATGTTTTAAACTATTTTATTTATTTATTTTAATTTTATTTATTTATTTATTTATTTGAGACAGAGTCTCACTCTGTTGCCAGGCTGGAATGCAGTAGTGTGATCTCGGCTCACTGCAACCTCTGCCTCCTGGGTTCAAGCGATTCTCCTGCCTCAGCCTCCCAAGTAGCTGGTACTATAGGCACGCACCACTATGCCCAGCTAATTTTTGTATTTTTAGTAGAGACGGGGTTTCACTATGTTGGCCAGGATGGCCTTGATCTCCTGACCTCCTGATCCACCCACCTCGACCTCCCAAAGTGCTGGGATTACAGGTGTGCGCCACTGTGCCCAGCTGAAAACAATCTTAAAAAAGAATCCAGCTGGAGGACTCACCCCCTCCTGATTTCAACAAAGCTACAATAATCAAAACAGTGTGGTACTGGCATTAAAAAAAAAAAAAAAAAAGACATATAGACCAATGGAATGGGGTAGACAGCCCCAAAATAAACCATTACATCTGTTACAAATATAGTCAAATAATTTTCAACAAGGGTGATAAGACCATTCAATGGAGAAAGGACAGTCTTTTCAAAAATTAGTGTTGGGAAAACTGGATGTCCACATGCAAAAAAAAGGAAGTAGGACTCCTATATCATATCTAAAATTAACTCAAAATAGATTGAAAACATAAATATAAGACCTGAAACTATAAAACTCTTAGAAGAAAACATACAAGAAAATCTTCAAGACATAAGATCTGGCAGTGACTTTTTGGATATAACACCAACACATAGACAACAATAAAAAATACATAAATTGGATTACATCAAAATTAAAAACTTCTTTGAATCAAAGGACACTATCAACAGAGTGAAAAGGCAAAAACCCATGGAATGGGATAAAATATTTGCAAATCATATATCTAATAAGGAGTTAATAGCTAGAATATATAGAGAACTCTCACAAGTCAACAACAACAAAACAACCCAATTTAAAAATGGGCAAAGAACTTCAAAGAAGATATACAAATGGCCAATAAGCCCATGAAAAGATGCTCAATATTACCACTCATTAGGGAAATCCAAAGCAAAACCACCTCATGAGATACCACATCATACATATTAGAATGGCCGCTATCAAAAACAAACAAAAATCACAAACACCAAAAGCAAAAAATAACAAGTGTTGGCAAGAAATGGTGAATGTGGGGCCCTCCTACACTGCTGGTAAGAATGTAAAGTGGTGCGGCCACTATGGAAAATCACATGACGGCTCCTCAAAAAATTAAAAATAGAACTACCACATTATCCAGCAGTTCTCTTTCTGAGTATACACCCAAAATAGTTGAAAGTAGGGCCTTGGAGAGAGATTTGTATACCTATATTCATAGCAGCATTCACAATAACCAAAAGGTAGAAGCAACCCAAATGTCGATTGATGAATGAGTAGATAAACAAATTGTGATATATACCTACCGTAGAATATTATTCAGCCTTAAAAAGGAAGTACACTCTCACACGTACTACAACATGGATGAAATTTGAGGACATTATCCTATATGGAATAAGCTACAGGATTAAGTGAAATAAGCTAGTCACAAAATACTGTATGATTCCACATATATGAGGTCCCTGGAGTAGACAAACTCATAGAGACAGAATAGTGATTTCCAGAGCCTGGGAAACTGAGGGAATCAAGCTGTTGTTTAATGGGTACAGAGAAACTAGTAGTGTTTGGGAAGATGAAAATGTCTGGTGATGGATGGCAATGATGGTTGTACGACAATGTGAATGTACCTTAATGCTGCTTAAAATGGCTAAAATGGTAAGTTTATGTTCATTATATTTTACCATACTTTAAAAAAATTACTGTATTGGAAAAAAATAATAGAATAGCAGGTTTTCTATTAAAATTGCCTTTAATTACCAAAAAATCAGTAAGATTTAATGTAGGGTTTTTTGCAGATACCCATTACCAAATTAAGTTTTTTTTTAAATTAAAGTTTATTATTATTATTATTTTGAGATGGAGTCCCACTCTTATCACCCAGGCTGGAGTGCAGTTGTGCAATCTTGGCTCACTGCAACCTCCACCTCCTTGGTTCAAGCCATTCTCCCACCTCAGACTCCCGAGTAGCTGGGATTATAGGTACGCACCACCACACCAGCTAATTTTTTGTATTTTTGGTAGAGATGGAGTTTTGCCGTGTTGGCCAGGCTGGTCTCGATCTCCTAACCTCAGGTGATCCACCCGCCTTGGTGTCCCAAAGTGCTAGGATTACAGGTGTGAGCCGCTGCCCCCAGCCAGAAGTTTTCTTCTCTTCACAGTTTGCAGTGAGTTTTTACTTTGAATGAATATTGAATTTTGGTGAAGACTTTCCTGCATCTGAGTAAATTATACAATTTTCCTCCTTTATTCTCTTAGTACAGAAGTTACATTGTTTTTCAAATATTGAACCAACTTCATAATTTTGGAATAAACATAAATTGGTTGGGAAAAATAATACCACCAGCTTATCTTAAGATTATTATATAATATGCAACATAATAATTGGCAGTACAATAAGTGCTCAATAAATGTTTTCAGCCATTTTTAAAATCACAAACTTGAGAGAAATGGCTGAAATGTTACTCTCAATTCTCCTGCAAGAGTTTACTAAGCAAATATATACAACTCTTTTATAGCAATAAAAATAAATAATTTTAAAAATTCTTGCTGAGGATTCTGTCCTTTGAATTCTTGGGGAACAGTATCTGAGTGATCTGTGGCCAGCGATTTATCCAACAGAATTATTTATAAGAATAGATTGCTGCAAATATTGGGAGTTCCTAAATATGAAACAAGCATTGTCACCAGGGAATGCTGAGAATACTGCAAGATAAATAGAAATTTAACACTCAATGTGCTTAAGTAGTAGTCACAATAATTAATACTCTTAAGCAGAATTATATGCCAAATTCTGGCCAGGACATAGCATTAGACAGTTTTTCTGCCCAAAGAGCACTTTGCTGCTCACTTATTTACATTTTCCATTATTTGGAACCCAAATAGATTTTTCTTACTTTATTACATTAAAGGTCACTGTGGAACACAGTTAGAGAGAACCCAAAAGTGTTTTTAAGATTTCAATGTGGTCGTCTGGGTAGTTTTTAGACCAAAAGTTGCCATCTAGTGGCACTAATTATTAGTGCAGACACAGTGAAACAAAAGGAAGAAAAAAGGGAACCTAATATTTTTCTAGAAACTATTCTGTGCCAAGCATTGCGATAGGTACTTTATTTCTTTACATCTTTGAGTCTTCTCCCATCTTCTTTGTTATAAATGTGTCACTTCTGTCATGCCTTCTTACAAGCTGATGATGAGAAGCAAAAGAGATGTTTCTGTTAACATTTCATGGACATAGAATAGAAAAAAAGCCAGAGAGGAATAGTCTAGAAATGGAAGCTTCATTAAAAGAGAGAGAGCAATACAGAATGAGGAGTTCTAGGACTCACATATCAGGCACCTTCTTCCATGATCATGTGAGTTACATGAATCAGTGGATCTCCACATTGCCTCGGATGTAAGAACTCTGTAGAAAGCAGTGAGAACAGTGACCATGATGCTGATAGCTGTATGAGAAGCTTTTTGAGGACAGAGACCACATCATATAGTGTTTGCATTCTCTGTGGTCCACAAAGCCTCTTCTGTAAGAGCACTCATCCTGTTCATGAGAACTCCACCTTTATGACCTAATCACCTTTGGAAGGTGCAAGATGAATAGAAATTTATCACCTCCACACCTACAAATACAATCACATTAGGGATTAGGTGTCAACATGTGAATTTTTTTTTTTTTTGAGGCGAAGCCTGGCTCTGTTGTCCAGGCTAGGGTACAGTGGCACTATCTCCACTCACTGCAACCTCCACCTCCCAGAATCAAGCGATTCTCCTGCCTCAGCCTCCTGAGTAGCTGGGATTACAGGCATGCACCACCATGCTGGGCTAATTTTGTATTTTCAGTAGAGCCAGGGTTTTGCCGTGTTGGCCAGGCTGGTTTCAAATTCCTGACCTCAGATAATCCGCCTGCCTTGGCCTCCCAAAGTGCTGGGATTACAGGTGTGAGCCACTGCGCCCAGCCTCAACATGTAAATTTTGAGGGGACTTAAACATTCACTCTACAGAAGAAACTAAATATCCCCACTCCTCTGAGGGCAAGAGGAAGAAACGCTGAGAAGGACTTTGGGTCTGCCTCCTGCTCTGTACACAAGCCTGTGTCCAGGTGGCTGGGAAAGGAACCCTGAAGACTTTCCTGACTAGTCACTTAAAGTCCACTTCATCAATTACGGATGCCCCAGCTACCTTGGGAGAAATGGCCTCTTGCCCAGCAGGGATTCTGAGTGAGAGCTTTCACAAGAATGTTGACTGAAGGAGATAATCAATACTCTTGCAGTTATTTCAAACACAACAGCCTATTCAGGCAACTCAATTACTCTCACACCTCCTTTTCTGACTTACTTTCAGAACCTTGTCAAAGGCTAGTAGTGTTGGGTGCCTTTTTTTTTTTTTTTTTGGTTCATTTACTTACACCATTCAAGCATACTCTTTTCCTGGTAGAGTTTTTTCTGCTTTCTGGATAAAGACACCCAATGTCCAAAAGTGAACAGCATGGGAATATGGAGACTTATCAGATGGAACTTTGACCTCCAAAGAGGCCTTGCTGTGTCTTTTCTTCCTTCCTTGTCTGTTTTGTCATTTCCTTTTTTTTTTTTTTTTGAGACAATCTTGCTCTGTCACTCAGGCTGGAGTGCAGTGGCACGATCTTGGCTCACTGCAACCTCCACAGCCTGGGTTCAAGTGATTCTTCTCCCTCTGTCTACAGAGTAGCTGGGATTACAGGCACCCACCCCCATGCCCAGCTAATTTTTGTAAGTAGAGACTGGGTTTCACCATGTTGGCCAGGCTGGTCTACAACTCCTGACTTCCGGTGATCCACCCACCTCGGCCTCCCAAAGTGCTGAGATTACAGGCATTAACCACCATGTCTGGCCTATTTTATCATTTCTTATTTTCATTTTTTTGGTTCTTTTTATCTGGCAGTGTTGTAGGAATTACTAAGAATTATTGGCTGGGCGCAGTGGCTCACAGCCTGTAATCCCTGCTCTTTGGGAGGCCAGGGTGGGTGGATCACTGGACGTCAGGAGTTCCAGACCAGCCTGACCAACAAGGTGAAACCCCATCTCTACTGAAAAATACAAAATTAGCCGGGCTTGGTGGTAGGCGCCTTTAGTCCCAGCTACTCTGGAGGCTGAGACAGGAGAATTGATTGAACCCAGGAGGTGGGGGTTGCAGTGAGCTGAGATCATGCCACCGCACTCCAGCCTTGGAGGGATGGAGCCAGACTCCATCTCAAAAAAAAAAAAAAAAAAAGAAAAGAAAGAAAGAAATTATTTTAGGCAGATAGAGACAAAAAGGGGTCCTTTGGAAGTTTTCGTTTTTTAAAGCGTCTCTGGAAAAGTTTCTTGTAAAGCCCCAGCCAGCTCTTAGAGCCAGGCTGGCAACCTTTGATATGCAAATGATGGCCATTAGAAACTGGGTTCACCCAAACATGGCCATTCCTGCAGCCTTCTTGCCCTTGCCCCACATGTTCCTGGCAACATGGCTGCCCCCACATATCCCCACATGTGTAGAACATCATGGCACCCTGTATTTGCATATTAAAAGACTAGGGTAGGAGAGCCAGCTTTTTCAGGGGCTAACTGAATGACATGCCTGGCCAAACCAATCCCCTGAGCCCTATGCAAATCAGACACCGCCTCGTCCAGCCTCTATTACATACCTGGCTGGTATCCGTGGCAGGTGGGGTTTCCTCTTTTGGCTTTGGAGCCCCTGCTCCCTCTGTCTCTGTATGGGCCAGTGTCTTCCTTCTGTCTTCTCCCTTCCTTCTTGCCTACTAAACTCTCTGCTCATTAAAACTACTCCACGTCTGTCCCTGCCCTTTTCTCTAATTTGACTTGAGATGAAGAACCTGGTGTTCCTTTACTCATCATTAAATCTCAGAGCTAAAAACGTTGCCTTAAAATTTTTTTTGAAGAACAGGTTTATAGAAATTAGTGGTCTCAGAACTGGAATAGGGACTTAATTTTTGTCGAGTTAGGGCTGTAGGAGAAACCAGGAAAAGCATTATCGTTCTCTCAACAGCTGAGACAGAGATTTAGGGGGGTATGTTGAGGCACACCACTTCCCTAAATTTAGCAACTTGCTAGAGAGCTCCAAGACTCAATAGGAAGTTATACTCATGGCTCAGATTTATTACAGCCAGTGATACAGAATAAAAGCAAGCAGGAAATAGACGTGCAATGGAGGAGTCCAGAGAGGTCTCACACAGGCTTCAGATGTCCTTCCTTGTCCGAGACCACAGGAGTACTCTCTGGCAGCAAACTACAGGAATGTGTGTGGAATGTCTCTGTCCAGGGAAACCCACCAGAGTATCAGGGTGCAAGGTTTATGGGGAGAGGATGGTCACATATGCATATTATCTTAGCAACCAACCATGGCAACCAAAATTGAGAACCCAATACAGAATCCAGGTGCCCATCCTCAATCTTGATTTTTATTTTTCTTTGAGACAGAGTCTCACTCCATCACCCAGGCTAAAGTGCAGTGGCGTGATCTCAGCTCACTGCGAACTCTGCCTCCCGGGTTCAAGTGATTCTCCCGCCTCAGCCTCCCAAGTAGCTGGGATTATAGGCACATGTCACCACACCTGGCTAATTTTTGTATTTTTCTTAGTAGAGACGGGGTTTCACCATGTTGGCCAGGCTGGTCTCTATCCCTG
Organism: Papio anubis; assembly: GCF_008728515.1. NCBI lineage: Eukaryota > Metazoa > Chordata > Mammalia > Primates > Cercopithecidae > Papio > Papio anubis. Next base: position 94,170,309 of record NC_044986.1, read on the forward strand.
ACCTCAAGTGATCCTCCAGCCTCAGCCTCAGCCTCCCAAAGTGCTGGGATTACAGGTGTGAATCACCATGCCCGGCCACTCAATTCTGATGTTTGTGTGAAGAAATTTGACCAGTTGATCTGGCACAGTCCATTGCTCCTGGTGTGTATGAGAAAATCACCAATCACTAACGATCACACAGAACATTCCAGGGACCACATTCCCAGAGGTTGGCCAATAGTCAATCATGGTACCCTGACACATGCAAGGAGTAGGCTACCAGATCTGCTTGTTAACTCTTTCCTCCCAGGAGGGCACTAGTACCTCCCAACTGGTGGCACCAGGAAGTCAGGAGCTGAAAATGTACAACTATGACCCAGGTTGGTCAATTAGGTTTTCCTGTAAAATTGACTGTCCATCAACTATCAACATAAATACCAATTCATCACTAATTTAAATTCATTAACTGATATGACATTCCAAACAAAATTAAAAGAAGGAAATATATTTACGCACAAGTCAAGTATCATCCTCATCCTAGAGGAAATATAAATGAAAGGCATTTGAAAACGATAAGCATTAGGTAAGCGTGACCCTTGTTAATGCCCTGCAGGACAGGCAATTAGGCTCAGGCCTTCCCTACAAAGAACCCAACCTGCTTAATGGATGATCTCAGAGGCAGATAAGTGCACTTCACCGGTCAGAAGCTTTGGACCCTGGTCCCCTCTTCTCTGTTCCCTGAGCCTGAGCAAGACAGTTGTGGAGTTTTTCTCTTGATTACTTTTTTTTCTTTTTCTTTTTCTGAAGTGGAGTCTGTGAGATCTTGGCTCCCTGCAACCTCCACCTCCAAAGTTCAAGTGATTCTTGTGCCTCAGCCTCCTGAGTAGCTGAGACTACAGGCACCCGCCACCACGCCCAACTGATTTTTTGTATTTTTAGTGAAGATGAGGTTTCATGTTGGCCAGGCTGGTCTCAAATTCCTGATCTCAAGTGATCCGTCTGCTTTAGCCTCCCAAAGTGCTGGGACTACAGGCGTGAACCACCACGCCTGGCTTCTTGATAACTCTCTTTAGCTGAAAGTCACTCATTCCTTGACCCACTCACATTTCCCGTGGATGCTCAAACTAGGTGCCTTTTCTCAAAGAGAACTCCATTTACTTTTCCAAAGAGTTTTTTTTTTTCTGGGAAAATTTCCCCTCTAAATTCATTCTTACTGTAGACTTCTTTGTCCAAATCAGAAACAGAAATTGCATTACCCTCTGCCACCCAACACTATGTTTAGCCACTTTTGTTTAGATATTCGAGATGATCTAATCCAGTTTTCTCATTTCCAGGTACAAACTTTTATTTTTATCTTAGACCTGGGGTTTTGGTCTGTCGCCAGGTTGGAGTGCAGATGTGCAATTCTAGCTCACTGCAGCCTCAGCTCCTGGGCTCAGGGGATCCTCCCCCTCAGCGTCCTGTAGCTAGGACTACAGGAGTGCACCACCATCCCAGCTATTTTTTTTAAATTTTTTGTTTTTCTTTTTTTATAGTCTCTAATTGAAGTTATTTATTTAGTTTTTGACAGCTCTGTCACCCAGGCTGGAGTGCAGTGGTGCAATCTTGGCTCACTGCAACCTTTGACTCCTGGATTCAAGCAATTCTCCTGCCTTAGCCTCCCAAGGAGCTGGAATTACAAGCACACGCCACCACATCCAGCTAATTTTTGTATTTTTAGTAGAGGCAGGGTTTCTCCATGTTGGCCATGCTGATCTGGAACTCCTGACCTCAGGTGATTTGCCCGCCTTGGCCTCCCAAAGTGTTGGGATTACAAGCATGAGCCACTGCACCTTTCTTCAGATACAGATTGAAGCCCGAGGCCACCTCACCTATCCAAGGTCCCACAACTTACGGGTGACACCTGCCTCTTGTCCTGCAACCTCATGCACTACCTCCCGCTGCACACGGCACAGGGCCCACAGCATGCTGGGGCCTCTCATGGAACAGCTGACCTAGGCCCACCAACCTGGTGTCATAACAGGGTTCTACAATGTTTTTATTATTTACTGATGGATTTGAAATGCTTAGGGAGGATATTGTAATGGACCCGGCAAATGGTAGCTTGGGAGCCAGGATCATAAATTCACTTGACTAAAATTTTGGAGCATAATTTTTTTTTCTTTAAGGAAAAGGGGCCAGGTTTGGTGGCTCACTCCTGTAATCCCAGCACTTTGGGAGGCCGAGGTAGGCAGATCACTTGAGGTCAGGAGTTCGAGACCACCTGGGCCAGCATGGTGAAACCCCATCTCTACTAAAAATACATAAATCAGCCAGGCATTGTGGTGGGCGCCTGTAATCCCAGCTACTTGGGAGGCTGAGGCAGGAGACTCTCTAGAACCCAGGAGGCAGAGATTGCAGTGAGCCGAGATTGCGCCGCTGCACTCCAGCCTGGGTGACAGAGAGAGACTCCCATCTTTAAAAAAATAAAAATAAAAATAGGGCTGGGTGCTATTTTTTTTATTAGCGGTGGCTGGCTATTATTTTATTAATTAGCCAGCCAATAAATAATAATAATTATGTATTATTTTATTAGTGGTGGTGGCTATTATGTTATTAGTGGTGGCTAGGTGCGGTGGCTCACACCTGTAATCCCAGCACTTTGGGAGGCCAAGGCAGGCGGATCACGAGGTCAAGAAATCAAGACCATCCTGGCCAACATAGTGAAACCCCATCTTTACTAAAAATACAAAAATTAGCCAGGCGCAGTGGCACATGCCTGTAGTCCCAGCTACTTGGGAGGCTGAGGCAGGAGAATCGCTTGAACCTGGGAGGTAGAGGTTGCAGTGAGCCGAGATCGTGCCACTGCATTCCAACCTGGGCGACAGAGCGAGACTTCGTCTCAATAAATAAATAAATAAATAGTATTTGAGAAGGCCAAATGAAGGAGAGAAGACGGCAGAAAAACCCAGGAATTAAAGTCAATTAATTTAACATCAGTAACTGAAAAAAATAATGAGATTGTAGTCTCATTATTTTTTTGAGTATAGTTACCTTCATGGAGCATCTATAGTCACCTTCATGGAGACTATAGTCACCTTCATGGAGCATCAGGAAATGAACAAGGCAGCACATTCCTTCTTAGATAATAAATCATGTTAAATTCACCAGAGTTGTTCTGACAAGATTATAAATTTACTGCGTGGAATAATGTGCTGGACATTGTATTTCTGTACATGGTGAGTCTAATGAGAAACAAATGCAGTTCTCATATTCTTCTTCTTCTTTTTTTTTTTTTTTTTTTTGAGTTGGAGTCTCGCTCTGTTGCCAGGTTGGAGAGCAGTGGTGCCATCTCAGCTCACTGCAACCTCCACCCCTCGGGTTCAAGTGATTCTTCTGCCTCAGCCTCCCAAGTAGCTGGGATTACAGGCATTGCCACCAAGCCCAGCTAATTTTTTTTTTTTGTATTTTTAGTAGAGACAGGGTTTCGCCATATTGTCCAGTATGGTCTCGATCTCTTGACCTCGTGATCAGTCTGCCTTAGATTCCCAAAGTGCTGGGATTACAGGCATAAGCCACCGCGCCTGGCCTCTTCTTTTTTTTGAGATATGATCTCACTCTGTCACCCAGGAAGGAGGGCAGTGGTACCATCATGGCTTACTGCAGCCTCGACCTTCCAGGCTCAAGCGATTCTCCCTCCTCACCCACCTGAGAAGCTGGGACTACAGGCACGTGCCACCACACCTGGCTACCTTTTTGGTAGAGTTAGGGTCTCATTATGTTGCCCAGGCTGGTCTTGAACTCCCGGGTTCAAGTGATCTTCTCACTTCGACACCTCACAGTGTTGGGATTACAGGCACGAGCCACCAGGCCCGGCCCGATTCTTTCCTTATCTGGATTTCAGCCAGGTACTTCCACCCAATCCTACACAGAGATTGTATTCAGAATCCCAACAGAACCAGATGGCCATTCAGCCCAGTATTGCATTAGTAAGTAGCAAGGATGAAGACAGCTCAGTTCTGAGCTGGGTCCCGTAAACACCCTGTCCACAGCCTCAAAGGTGTGGTGGGAGAAGCAATTTCTTTCATGTCTCGTCCCCAGTCCTGTGGGGCTGTTGGGCAGTTGCTGCGTCTGCAGAGATGAAGTTTCCCGCGGGCGTCTCCCCACTCACGCAGAGCAGCAGCTGGGGTCCTCCTCTTGCAGAAGCCCAACAGGCTGCCGCGAGTCGCCCCACACTCTGATGGTCTCACTCATGATCAGAGGGGAGCGCCACTTCAACACTGAGAGACAGCCACATAATGCTGAACTTAACCTGCTGTTTAGAACGAGGCCATTACAGTTGTTCTGTTTTCGAAGTCTCATGGATAAAAAGAAAACAATCAAGAAATACACTTTTAGGTTTCTTTTTTCCAGAAATTATATAATCGTGGATCCTTTTTCCAGGGTTTTCCTCTTGTCATTTCAAAATAAAAAGTCTCCCTTGGTTGGGCATGGTGACTCACGCCTGTAATCCCAGCACTTTGGGAGGTCAAGGTGAGTGGATCACTTGAGGTCAGGAGTTAGAGACCAGCCTGGTCAACTTGGTGAAACCCTGTCTCTACTAGAAATACAAAAATTAGCTGGCTGTGGCAGTGCACACCTGTAATCCCAGCTACTCGGAAGGCTGAGGCAGGAGAATAGCTTGAACCCAGGAGGTAGAGGCTGCAGTGAGCCGGGATAGCGCCACTGCACTCCAGCCTGGGCAACAGTGAGACTCCATCTCAAGAAAATAAAAACAAAAAAAAAATTCTCCCCTCAATTCCCCATTTTTTTTTCCAAACCATGTGACTTCAATGGAGTGAGAAATAAAATCTGACTGTGTTTAGTAACCTGCCTGCTTTCCCGTTCCTCTGCCCTCTCCTCACACCCTGTAACCAAATCCAAACCTAGACTCTACTGCACGACAGCCAGTAAATCAGCAGACAAGGTGTTGGGGAAGGGAGGCGACTTTATTTAGAGAGCCGCAAATCAAGAAGACGGCGGACTGCTGTCCTAACACTGTAACTCATCATGAGTTAATACTAACTTTGGGCCCCTGTTATGTTAGGAAAGGGGAAGAGGAAGGGGGATGAGACCAAGAGGTGACTGATGACCGCAGATATCTGGGCACTAGCAAGGACCTGAAGAGGTTGGGAACCTTCTCTGTCTTGGTCATGAGACAATGTTCCTATACATCTTTTTTTTTTTTTCCTTTTGAGACGGAGTCTCACTCTGTCGCCCAGGTTAGGGTGCAGCAGCACAATCACTGCAACTTCCACCTCCTGGGTTCAAGCGATTCTCCTGCCTCAACCTCCCCAGTAGCTGGGGTTACAGGTGTGCACCACCACGCCTGGCTAATTCTAGAATTTTTAGTAAAGACAGGATTTGGCCATGTTGGCCAGGCTGATCTTGAACTCCTGACCTCAGGTGATCCGCCTGCCTCGGCCTCACAAAGTGCTGGGATTACAGGCGTGAGCCACCATGCCCAGCCTATAAATCTTTAACATAACATTGTGATTTGTGTGTACTCCCTTCTTATTTCCTTGGGAATTCATTTCAGGAAGGGACTGTTATCATCCTCATTTTAAAGTTAAATTAGGCCAGACTCAGTGGCTCACACCTATAATCCCAGCACTTTGAGAGGTCAAGGCGGGTGGATCACTCGAGGTCAGGAGTTCAAGACCAGCCTGGGCAACATGGCGAAACTCTGTCTCTGCTAATAATACAAAAATTAGCTGGGCATGGTAGCGCACACCTGTAGTCCCAGCTACTCTGCAGGCTGAAGCAGTTGGCTCGCTTGAGCCTGGGAGGCAGAGATTGCAGCGAGCAGAGATCACGACACTGCACTCTAGCCTGGGCAACAGAGCGAGACCCTGTCTCAAAAAAACAAAACAAGACAAAACAAACTATAAACTAAATTCCTCCCATAGTTAGCTTGGCCTAGGATCCTTTGTGCAGATATAAGCAAAAGCAGTTAACAGATACCATGGGGCTGGGAGTGGTTAGGAGCCAAATGGAGCTGTCATGTTCCCGGAACCAAGCAAGTTCCGGCTGTGTTTTCTCAAGACCCAATAACGAGAAACAGACAAACTAGGAAAGAAGGGAATTTATTGCTATAACTGGATACAGGGAGAAGGCCAGAGATAATTCCTCCAGACCAACTCAAAGTGTTACAATTTCCTTTTTAAAAAAATTTATTTTAGACCACGCCTGGACTTACAATTTCCCTAGTGCTTATATTGGTTGGGGTTATATGCCTACGTGCAGTCTAACATTTGCCTAAGGCTATTGATAACTAATTTTGTTTCAACTAGAAGGTCAGAGGCAAAAAAAAAATACTTGCTCAGTCTGATTAACAGGGCCCCAGGACCTTCAAGGCCTGTCTGCTGTGGTACCGGAGTGATTATTTTATCTTATCTCCTTTACAGCTTGGTCCGGAGAGCTGCCTTACACTCTCCAATGAATCTATTCAAACAGCTGCCTCTGTTACTTTGACTCATCTCAGATTTGGTCGACCTGAGAAGGGTTTTGGCACTAGGAATGTAAGACTGTCTCTATTATTTTGGTTTGCTCCAGGTTAGGGAGAAACCCATTCAAGGCTCCGACTGACCATATGTTTCATTTCAGGCTTTGATGTCTGGGCACTGATTTCCCTAGGTTTAACTATTTGCTCCATGTTAAGGCGGCGGTGGAAATCTGTCTGTGTAACTGGAGTGCTACGCAGGTCTGTCTGCGTGACTGTCATGCAGGCCTGTCTGTGTGATTGCCAGGGAGGACTGGCCTGCCACAGTCATACTAGGCCTCCTTTTTACTGCTATGCCCTTGGTGCATCTTCATATTTTTCCCCCATGCGGGAAGAAACTGTCTCTACATATCAACCCAGCAAGTTTCCATGACACCAGATCTGGGCCAAGCCGGTGTGCTCCCTCCTCCCCCTGAAATGTGCCCAAACACCAGGACCTTAGATTCCCTTTTCCTTCAAAGAGCCTCTCTAGCCTGTAGCCAACCCCGACAGAGCTCCACTCATGCTGCCCACCCACCCACATCTACACACACACCAACACGGGCTGTCACTTACAGAAAGCTCTGCTACAACAGAGCTTCTCTGAGGGCCGTTCCTCAGAGTTAACACCCAGAGTTAACTAACACCCACCTTCAGCGCATGAAGCAGGGATGAGGGGGTTGATGAATAAATATGCCACCTTACTCACCCCTTTCGGGGACAATTCTGGGGCTTTTTCCACAGACTCAGAAATGTTGCCAGCAAGACAGAACCCTTATTGCCCATAGCAGTAATTTGCTCAGTCACAAGCCCAAATGTCAGAGGCGTATGAATCAGAGCAACTCCATCTGGAGTAGGGGCTGGGTAAAATGAGGCCGAGACCCACTGGGCTGCATCCCCAGATGGTTAAGGCATTCTAAGTCACAGGATGAGAGAGGAGGTCTGAACAAGATACAGGTCGCAAAGACCTTGCCAATAAAACAGGTTGCAGTAAGAAGTTGGCTAAAACCCACGAAAAACAAGATGGCGATGAGAGTGACCTCCGGTCGCCCTCACTGCTACATTCCCACCAGCGCCATGACAGTTTGCAAACGCCATGGCCACGCAAGGAAGTTACCCCATATGGTCTAAAAAGGGGAGGCATGAATAATCCACCCCTTGTGTAGCATTTAGTCGAAAATAACCATAAAAATCAGCAACCTGCAGCCCTTGGGGCTGCTCTGTCTATGGAGTAGCCATTCTTTTATTCCTTTACTTTCTTAATAAACTTGCTTTCACTTTAGTACTCACCCTGAGTTCTTTCTTGTGCAACATCCAAGAACCATCTCTTGGGGTATGGATCGGGACCCCTTTCTTGTAACACAAAGACAATAATTGCACCCAAATTCTCATCTCAGGGTCTGTTTTGGTGGAAATGCAAACTAAAATAAACTTCCTCCTTTTTTTTTCTTTTCTTTTCTTTTTTTTTTGAGACAGAGTTTCGCTGTTGTTGCCCAGGCTGGAGTGTAATGGTGCAATCTCGACTCAATACAACCTCCGCCTCCCGCATTCAAGTGATTCTCCTGCCTCAGCATCTCGAGTAGCTGTGATTACAGGCATGTGCCACCACGCCCTGTTCTCTTAAAGGTGGCCTCCTTCTTCATTTTAGAGATAGGGTCTTGCTCTGTCACCCAGGCTGGAGTGCAGGGACATGATCATAGCTCATTGCAGCCTTGAATTCCTGGGCTTCAGCTATCTTCTCACCTCTGCCTTCCAAGTAGCTGGGACTACAGGTGCATGCCACCACACCAGCTAATTTTTTTGTCCAGTATTTTTTTTTTATTTCTTTTTTCTTTTTCTCTTTTTGTAGACATGAGGTCTCACTATGTGTTGCCTGGGCTGGTCTCTATCTCCTGGGCTCAGGTGATCCTCCCACCTTGGCCTTCCAAAGTGTTGGGATTAGAGGCATAAGCCACTGCCCCCAGCTTCTGGCTAATTTTTAAAAATGTTTATGTAGAAATGGGGTCTTGCTAAGTTGACCAGACTGGTTTTGAACTCCTGGGCTCAAGCGATCCTCCTGCCTCAGACTCCCAAAGTGCTAGGATTACAGGCATGAGCCACTGCGCCTGGCCTCCAAATTCTGTAATGAGTCCTTCCCTAGTTCCCTTCCTGTCTCCCTCCAAAGGTGTTCCCCCGAGTCTGTGGCTGGCCCTTATTGCCATTGTCTTCTGAACAGTGTTCTCTGCAGTCTCATCCATTCTGACTTCAACCATCGTCTTTCTTTTTTTTTCTTTTTTTTTTTTTGAGATGGAGTCTGCCACAGGTTGGAGTGCAGTGGCGCGATTTCGGGTCACTACAACCTCCGCCTCCTGGGTTCAAGCAATTCTCCGGCCTCGCCTCCTGAGTAGCTGGGATTACAGGCACGTGCCACCATGACCGGCTAATTTTTTTGTATTTTTAGTAGAGACAGGGTTTTACCTTGTTGGCCAGGCTGGTCTCAAACTCTGACCTCAGGCAATCTGCCCGCCTCAGCCTTCCAAAGTGCTGAGATTAGAGGCTTGAGCCACTGCGCCCGGCCTCAAGGCAATTCCCAATTCTGAGCCTCTAGGGCCAACCTCTGTTTGTAACTTCAGTCATGCATCTGTGTTTTCCTGCAGGAACCATACACCTCTGTGCTTGTGGTGTTCCTAAAAACCCTGTGGGAAGAGCAGGGGCAGGCAGGGCTCACCATGGTGGAACTGGAACCCACATTTCAGCCACTTTCCCATGCCATGCTGGGTGAAGCATTGAGTAGCCACAGCTAATTACAGAAGCCTGGTCTTGGCTTTACCCTCTTCTTTGAGGATACCATGGAGCCTGACTTGGGGACTCCTACTCTGGGGACAGTAGCAGGGATTGTGTGGGACTCGAACCTCCCGAGTTACCTTCACCCGAATCTGAGTTGCTCCCCAGCTCCCCAGAACCAGGCCATGGTTCCTGCTTGGAGACTGCTTTTTTTTCTTTTCTTTTTTTTGAGATGGAGTCTTGCTGTGTCACCAGGCTGGAGTGCAGTGGTGCGATCTCAGCTGGTTCAAGGGACTCACTGGTTCAAGCGATTTTCCTGCCTCAGCCTCCCGAGTAGCTGGGATTACAGGCATGCGCCACCGCGCCCAGCTAATTTTTGTATTTTTAGTAGAGACGGGGCTTCACCTTGTTGGCCAGGATGGTCTTGATCTCCTGACCTTGTAATCCACCCGCCTCAGCCTCCCAGAGTGCTGGGATTACAGGCGTGAGCCACCGTGCCCGGCCGGAGAGCTTTTCATTAGATCCCTAGCCAGGGCTTAAAATTGATCCGAGTGCATCGCCTTCTTCTACTAAATTTTTTTATTATTATTTTTTGAGATGGAGTCTCGCTCTATCACCCTGGCTGGAATGCAGTGGTGCGATCTCGGCTCGCTACAACCTCTGCCTCCTGATTCTTGTGCTTCGGTCTCCTGAGTAGCTGGGACTACAGGTGCGTGTCACCATGGCCAGCTAATTGTTGTATTTTTAGAGACAGGGTTTCAACATGTTGGCCAGGCTGGTCTTGAACCCCTGACCTCAAGTGATCCACCCCCCTCAGTCTCCCAAAGTGCTGGGATTACAGGTGTGAGGAAGCGCACCTGGCCCCTCTTCCATTTTTTAACACCTTCAAAGAGCAGCTCCTTCTCCTATGAATTCACCTTCATGCAGGCACCAGGTTCAATACCTCAAAATCAATCCACTCCTGGCTTTCCTTGCTGCCCGTATCCAATCAGTTGCCGAGACCCTACTGGTACTGAAATCGTTGTTCTCTCATATTTTCCTTCCCTCTCTGTTGCTGGCAGAGCCATGTCAGTTCTGGCCGGCAGCTGGACTATGACAGTGACTTCCCACTTGGCCCAACCAGCTCCAGTTTCTCCCTTCCCCTCTGTTCTACCCAGTGAGACTCAACTGCTGTCACTCGATAAAACCTTCAATGGCTCCCTATTACCTACAGAATAAAGCACAAATTCTGCTGCTTGGTTTTCAGCCTCCTCATGACCTAGGCCCAACTATCTTTTTTTTTCCTTAACTGTTTTTTCGAAGTGAAATTTACAGCCAGGCGCAGTGGCTCACACCTATAATCCCAGCACTTTGGGAGGCTGAGGTGGGCAGATAACTTCAGATCAGGAGTTCAAGACCAGTCTAGCCAACATGGTGAAACCCCTTCGCTACTAAAAATACAAAAATTAGCCGGGCGTGATTGTGCACACTTGTAATCCCAGCTATTTGGGAGGCTGAGGCAGGAGAATTGTTTGAACCCGGGAGACAAAGATTGCAGTGAGCCAGGATTGCAGCACTGCACTCCAGCCTGGGTGACAGAGCAAGACTGTGTCTCAAAAAAACAAAAGAAATTTACATAATATTAACCACTTCTGTTTATTTTGAATGACCAATTCAGCCGCATTTAGTACACTCAAAATATTGCGCAACCACCAGCTCTCTCAAGTTTCAAGATTTTTTCTTTTACCCGTAAAAGGAAGCATTATACTCACTGAGTAATCACTCCCCATTTCTCTGTCAACCCACTTCTTGGTAACCTCTAATCCACTTTCTGTCTTGATGGATTTGCCTGACCTGGATGTTTCATATAAATGGAATGATACAATATGTGGCCTTTTGTAACAGGCTTCTTTCAGGTAGCTTAATGTTTTCAAGGTTCATTCATATTGTAGCATGTGTCAGTACTTTGTTCCTTTTTATGGCTGAATACTACTCCGTTAAGAGCTGGCTGGGCACCGTGGCTTACATCTGTAATCCCAGCACTTTGGGAGGCCAAGGTGGGTGGATCACGAGGTCAGGAGTTTGAGACCAGCCTGACCAACATGGTGAAACCCCATCTCTACCAAAAAGACAAAAATTAGCTAGGCATGGTGATGTGCACATGTAGCCCCAGCTACACAGGAGGCTGAGGCAGGAAAATCGCTTGAACCCAGGGGGCGGAGGTTTCAGTGAGCCAAGATTGCACCGTTGCATTCCAGCCTGGGCTACAGAGCGAGACTCTCTCTCAAAAAAAAAAAAAAAAAAAAAAGAGTTGGCTGGGCGCCGTGGTTCATGCCTGTGACCCCAGCACGTTGGGAGGTCGAGGTGGGTGGATCACTTGAGGTCAGGAGTTCAAGATCAGCCTGGCCAACACCACAAAACCCTGTCTCTACTGAAAATACAAAATTTAGCCCGGTTTAGTGGTGGGCACCTGTAATCCCAGCTACTCAGGAGGCTGAGACAGGAGAATCGCTTGAACCCGGGCGGCGGAAGTTGCAGTGAACCGAGATCGCGCCACTGCACTCCAGCTTTGGTGACAGAGCAAAACTCTGTCTCAAAAATAAAAAAGTATACCACATTTTGTTTATCCATCCATTAATGGATGGGCATTTAGGTTGTTTCCACCCTTTGGTATCACAAATAGTGCTGTTAGCCAGGCATGATGGATCATGCCTGTAATCCCAGCACTTTGCAAGGCTGAGGCAGGCAGATCACTTGATCTCAGGCTCAACATCGCAAAACCCTGTCTCTACTAAAAATACAAAAAATTCACCAGGTATGGTGGTGCACTTTTGTAATCCCAGCTACTCTGGAGGCTGAGGCAGGAAAATTGCTTGAGCCCCGGTGGTGGAGATTGCAGTGACGGGATCACTGCACTACAGCGTGGGTGACGGGAGTGAAACCCTGTCTCAAAAAAATTAAAAATTTAAACAAATAAATAACGCTGCTATAAACACTAGTGTATAAATTTCTGTGTGGACATATGTTTTCATTTCTCTTGGGTGTATACTTAGGAGTGGAACTGCTCGGTCATATGGAAACTCTGTTTAACTTGCTGAGAAACTGCCAGACTGCTTTCCACAGTGGCTACACCCGTTGTACATTTGCACCAGCAATGCTGAAGGGTTCCAGTTTCTTTATACTCTCACCAACTCTTTTTTTTATTTGAGCCATCCTAGTGTGAAGTGGTATCTCATTGTGGTTGTGATTTACTTTCCCTAATGACCAATGACATCGAACATCTTTTCATGTGCTTTTTGGCCATTCGTATATCTTCTCTGGAGAAATGTCTATTCAGTCCTTTGCACATTGTTTAACTGAATTATCTTTTTTTTTTTCTTTTCTTTTTTTTTTTTTTGAGACGGAGTCTCGCTCTGCTGTCTCGGCTCACTGCCACCTCCGCCTCCTGGGTTCTGGCGATTCTCCCGCCTCAGCCTCCTGAGTAGCTGAGACTACAGGCGCCCGCCATGCCCAGCTACTTTTTATGTTTTTAGTTGAAACGGGGTTTCGCCATGTTGGCCAAGCTAGTCTTGAACTCCTGGCCTCAGGTGATCCAACCACAGTGGCCTCCCTAAGTGCTGGATTACAGGCGGGGCCACTGCGATGGGGCCCTATGTTATGTTTTTGTTGTTGAGTTATAAGAGGTCTTTATATATTCTGAATATTAAACCCTTACCAGATATATGATTTGTTAATATTTTCTCCCATTTTGTAGATTGTCTTTTCACCTTCTTGATAATGTCTTTTGATGTAAAAGATTTTTATTTATTTATTTATTTTGGGGCTTTCCGGCAAAACTGGAAAGCCTGCTAGGCAAATTCTAAAAGAGCTGTAACACTCAAAAGATTTTCTTTTAAGAAAAAGAAAGGGAAGAGGAAGAACAGTATATCACTTTTGTTGCTGACTTTCTACAGTTTATATATATATTTATGTACATAAATATATGTGTTATATATATGTGTGTGTATATATATGTATATTTAAAACCAAGGCTGGGCACAGTGGCTCATGCTTATAATTCAGTGCTTGTGGGAAGTCAAGGTGGGAAGATACCTTGAGGTCAGAAGTTCAAGACCAGACTGGCCAGCATAGTGAGACCCCGTCTCCATAAAAACTTTTAAGAATAGCCAGGCGTGGTGGTGCATGCCTGTAGTCCTAGCTACTTGAAAGACTGAGGTGGGAGGTTAACTTGAGCCCAGGAGTTTGAGACTGCAGTGAGCTATGATTGCACCACTGTTTCAGCCTGGGTGACACAGTGAGATCTTGTCTGTAAAACAAAAAATTAAATTAAAAAAATTAAGAAACTCCAGAAATTTCTGTGTAACAAAATGCCCATTTGCCCTTGAGGCAGTTCTACTCTACTCTAATAAGCATAACAAACAAAACTAGGACCTAAAACCACTTGTCAATGGGACTGTTTCTTGTGTTCTGTTTTCCATTTCTTCTCTGTTATGATCTGAAACTACTTTTTTTTTTTGAGATGTAGTCCCGCTCTGTCACTCAGGCTGGAGTGCAGTTGCGCAATCTTGGCTAACTGCAAGCTCCACCTCCAGGGTTCACGCCATTCCTCTCCCTCAGCCTCCTGAAAAGCTGGGACTACAGGTGCCCACCACCACACCCCTGGCTAATTTTTTGTATTTTTAGAGACGGGATTTCACCATGTTAGCCAGGATGATCTGGATCTCCTGGCCTCGTGATCCGCCCACCTCGGCCTCCAAGTGCTGCGATTACAGGCATGAGCCACCACGCCCAGCCATGATCTGAAGCTTCTAATACCATGTGCATGTTAAGGTTCCCTATTCCTGCCTGACTCTTGTTCTTTTCAGATTGTCAGTTAGCAGCTCTATTGTTAAGTACAAATCACTTTCATTCCCCTTATTAGTCCTGGACCCCAGAGAGGTGGCCTTTTCCCTGGGGTGGGAGGTGTGGCTAGGCAACTGTTCAGTGTGCTTACCTCATAGGAGAGGCCCTGGGGCTTAGGACTGTGTTGAGGTTTGAGATGGGGCCTCAAAGGAGAAGATGCTCTTCGACTCTGCGTTTGCCTGCAGCTTTCCCCGCTGGTTCCTGGACACTCACCAGTCACAGTAATATGACTGCTGAATACACCCCTGCTTAGGACAGTGGGCTTCCCTCTGCTGCATGGCTTGGACTATCGCTAACCTGGAAAGGAATCCCTGTCTGCTCTCCCCAAGCATTTCTCTTCCATCCATTCCATTCACAATAAAAACTTAGGGTAGTTGTCTTTTTTTTTTTTGAGACAAGGTCTTGCTCTGTCACCCAGAGCAGTGGCTCTATCTTAGCTCACTGCAATCTCTGTCTCCCAGGCTCCAGTGATCCTCCCACCTGAGCCTCCCAAGTAGCTGAGACTACAGGTGTGCACCACCACTCCAGGCAAATTTTTAATTTTTTTTTTTTTTTTTTGTAGAGACAGGGGTCTCACTGTATTGCCCAAGACGGTCTTGAACTCCTGGCCTCAAATGATCCTCCCTCCTTGACCTCCAAAGTGCTGGGATTACAGGCATGAGGCATGCCTGGCCCTTCGTACAACATTTCATTTTATAATGAGAGATGACATTTAAGACATCGACGAAACCATCCAGGTCACAGGTTTAAACAAATGCTACAGTGCTACTGCTCGAGTGCAAACAAGAACCTGCAGGAGGTTGAGGGATATTGGATCTGATCTTTGGAGACCATGTGAAGAGCAGCACAGGGCTGTCATATTTCGTGGCTGGGTTTAGCAAGATTACAGCTGAATAAGCAAAGAAATTAGAATGATGTGCTCCAAACATTAGTATGGGGAGGACCAAATATTAACTCAGGACAATTAAAGCCCAACAGGAGGGGAGCTTGCCATGCTGGGCATAGTATGGGACCAAACTTGGGTCCACCGACCCAAAGCAGAAAAGCCAAACACTGACATTAGGATTTGCAGCGAGAGAAAGTGAGGCATTTCTTGCAGGGCTCCAAGCAAGGAAAATTGAGTAGCCAATGCTTAAGACCCAGACTCCCCTGTGGCTTACATGTCACGGTTTTGTTGTTGCTGCTTTAGAGTCAGGGTCTCACTTTGTCGCCCAGGCTGGAGTACAGCTCACTGCAGCCACAAACTCCTGGCTCAAGCAACACTTCTGTCTCAGCCTCTCGAGTAGCTGGGACTGTAGGTGTGTACCACTATGCCCCGCTAATTTTTTTTTTTTTTTTGAGACAGAGTTTTGCTCTTGTTGCCCTGGCTGGAGTGCAATAGTGTGATCTCAGCTCACGGCATCCTCCGCCTCTCGGGTTCAAGAGATTCTCCTGCCTCAGCCTCCTGAGTAGCTGGGATTACAGGCATGCACCACCACGCTTGGTTAATTTTGTATTTTTAGTAGAGGCGAGGTTTCTCCATGTTGGTCAGGCTGGTCTCAAACTCCCGACCTCAGGTGACTCACCCACCTCAGCCTCCCAAAGTAGTGCTGGAATTACAGGTGTAAGCCACCGCACCTGGCCATGCCCAGCTAATTTTTTAAAAATTATTTTTTGTGGAGATGAGATCTCACTATGTTGCACAGGCTGGTCTTGAACTCCTGGTTTCAAGTGACTCTCCTGCCTCAATCTCTCAAAGAGTTGATATTACAGATGAGAGCCACCATGCCCAGCCCATGTAATGGGGTTTAAAAGGTGGGGAGGCAGAGGTTGCAGGCAAAGTCATAAATCAGTATATGGAGACTACATATTGGTTTGACCTAAAAAGGCCGGATATCTTACAGACTACAAGCAGATTCAAAGGTTTTCTGATTTGCTGTTAGCTAAGGAAGGGAAGTTTTGTCTAAAGTCTTGGGATCAGCATAAAAGAATGTCACCTCTGGCCCGTGGGCATAACTTCCTCCAGGACCCTCAGGAAGACATTTAGAACAAAGAACAGCGGACAGAGTTCAGTCCTGTTTTCCCTCATCTGAGGTCTGTGTGCCAGCGGATTCATCTGGTGGAGGTCTGGGATTCTTAAAAACAACTCAGGGCCATATGTTAAGGCATTATCTTTAGTTTATAGGGAACCAAACATCCTATGAGTCTAACTTCCTTGCCTATTGTTTTAAGCTGCAATTACTTTCTTGCTTATCAAGTTGCTCACTTACTTCTGAGGGCTGGCTAGTGCTTGGAACTTCCCCTGAAGAAACACAAGATGTTCCCTTATTTCGATGTTGTGGGGGGTGGGATGTGGCATGTCAGAGGGTCCCTGCTGGATCTCAGGCAAAGCCCTGCCTTCCTTCACATCCTTTGCGTGGTTGTTCCTTTTTTTTTTTTTTTTTTTTTGAGACGGTCTCACACTATCACCCAGGCTGGAGTGCAGTGGCACAATCTTGGCTCACTGAAACCTCCGCCTGCTGGGTTCAAGCGACTCTCCTGCCTCAGCCTCCCGAGTAACTGGGATTACAGGCACGTACCACCATGCCTGGCTAATTTTTGTATTTCTAGTAGAGATGGGGTTTCACCGGCTGGGTTCAAACTCCTGACCTCAGGTGATCTGCCCTCCACGGCCTCCCAAAGTGCTGGGATTACAGGCATAAGCCACCACGCCCGGCCCACACAGTTGTTCTAGAACTCCAGTTTCTCTCCCTCTGATCTTCCTCTCCCTCTGTTTCTGCCTTGGGGAGTGGCTTCCAGACATCACTCCTACTCTCACCTGGACAGGAAAAGCGAACACTTCCCAGGCCCCCATTTATCAAGGGAAGAGGTTGTCCTCCTCGTACCACCCCAGACCCAAGAAACACACATCAAAAGAGAAGAGGAAGCACACACCAGTCAGTTTCATCAACAGCATGGACCCAGCCATGCCCTCATCACCATGACTCGCATGCTTCAGCAAACACACTAGACACAGGCCATAGAGCAGTATCTATGCTCGTTTTGCTAATGGGACTCTCCAAGGACTTCAGCTTCTTTCAGCCCTCCATGCATCTGAAGTTTTAGTCCTTCTAAGAACAGTAATTGAGAGTTTGAGCTCCAACATCCTAGGTCTGAGTCTTTTTCCTTGAGACAACAAGATCTCGCTCTGTATCCCAGGCTGGAGTGCAGTGGCGCAATCATGGCTCATTATAGCCTCAACTTCTGGGCTCAAGTGATTCTCCTGTCTCAGCCTCCTGAGTAGCTGGGACTGCAGGTGTGTAGTACCATGTCCAGCTAATTTTTTGTATTTTTAGTAGAGACAGAGTCTCATGTTGCCCATGTTACCCATGTTGTCTTGAACTCCTGGCCTCAAGCCATCCTCCTGCCTCAGCCTCCCACACTGCTGGGATTACAGGTGAGAGTCCCCCTGACTAGCCAGTCTGAGTCTCTTACTCCTCCACTTACTGTCTCTGTGCCTTGGGCAAGTGACTTACCCGCTCAGTTTCCTCGTTCATTAATGGGATAATAACACGTACCTCATCATTTATTGAGAAGATTTATTAAATCATTGATTTAAAGTGCTCGGCACAGATCCTGGCACACAGTAAACACACAAAATATCTCAGTAATTATATTATTTAATAAGGTAGGTTTGACCCACATTTTTGTTACCTTTCATGAGACCATGTTCATTTTACTGTCCCTCCACCCACCCAAGCCCCTGGCCCCACTGCACCAGCTCAGCTCAGGAATCGCTTTTGAGTTCAGTTGAGGTCCCTTGACCTCCTCCTATGCCACAGAAGTATAATGTGGGACTGTTTTTAAGTTTTGTTCCAGTTTCTGCCCTTTTTTTTTTCTTCTCTGTAGGCACAGGCAGCCTCGAATTCTCCCCGAACAAGCTCAGGGCCAAGTGGTTATGGGGCTCAGGGCCAAGTGGTTATGGGGTTACGTTCTCAGGGGTGGGGGGAGTGGGCTGATGCCTCTGAAGGAAGCTGCTTTTTCCCAGGAAGCTCCCTCAGAGCAGATCCAGTTCTGTGGGAGGATGGGCAGGTCTAAGAAGACACTTTTTTTGAGATCGTCTATTGAGATCATCTATGTCACGACTCACCTAAGCCAATTTGGCCATTCACATTTATTAAGCCCCCTTTTTTATTTTTTATTCTTTTGGAGACAGAGTCTCACTCTGTCACCTAGGCTGTAGTGCAGTGGTGCGATCTCGGCTCACTGCAACCTCCACCTCCCGGGTTCAAGCAGTTATCCTGCCTCAGCCTCTGGAGTAACTGGGATTACAGGCGTGCGCCACCAAGCCCTGCTAATTTTTGTTTTATTAGTAGAGATGGGGTTTCACCATGTTGGCCAGGCTGGTCTCGAACTCCTGACCTCATGTGATCCACCTGCCTCAGCCTCCCAAAGTGCTAGGATTACAGGTGTGAGCCACCACACCCGGCCTTATTAAGCCCTTTTAAGAATTAATGGAGGCCGGGCGTGGTGGCTTATGCCTGTAGTCCCAGCACTTTGGGAGGCCAAGGCAGGAGGATCACCTGAGGTCAGGACTTCAAAACCAGCCTGGCCAACATGGTGAAACCCCATCTCTACTAAAAAGGTACAAAAACTAGCCAGGGGTGGTGGTGCATGCCTGTAGTCCCAGATACTTTGGAGGCTGAGGCAGGAGAATTGCTTGAACTCAGGAGGCAGAGGTTGCAGTGAGCTGAGATCGCACCACTGCACTCCAGCCTGGGCAGCAGAGGGAAACGCCATCTCAAAAAAAAAAAAAATTAATTGATATGGCTCACCACAAAAAGTTAGAAGTAGGTGAAGGCGATTTGCAGTTTGTTACAAGGAAACTGTGGCTCCATGAGGCAGTTTGTTACAATGAAAGCAAGTCTCAGAGACTACAGCTCTTGTCCCACCTACAAATATTGACCAGCAAGCTGGCAAGTAACAGCTGCAGAGCCTGTTCTGTAAGTTCCGTGGAATGGCAGCTCTCTGTTCTTTCAGGACATTGCAGGAAATGTTTACCTAAGGCAAATTCAAACGATATTCCAGGAGCTGGACTGTACAGACTTATCAGGACTGGATGAGGGAAGCCTCTGAAAGACCAGGACACAGGGCTGTGCCCGAAATCTTGGGCACCATGCAAAGTATAAGGGCTACTGGAATTGCAGTGGCAGGAGGATCACCGCAGAACAATGTCCGAAGCCAGTCCAAGGAGCTTAAACCCAGCCATCCCACCAGTATAAAGTTGCTTATAAATCCACTACGCCAATTAACAAAGCCAACCGAAGGGCTTAGGGTTTCCTCTCTGTAATAGGGGCTCCTGATTAGCCTTTCAGATGCTAACAAATATCCCCAAATTGTGTATTTCCAATTGAGAATTGTGAAAATCAAACCTAACACACATGCGCACACACACACGCACACACACACAACCTTTGCTGAAGTACACCACTTAAAAGTAAATCAGACAATATAAAAGCTTACAGGTCTTCAAATCCTTTTTTGTGCTAAGTCAGAAAAAATGGCACGACTTATACCTAGCCATGAATTCTGAAAACAAGCCACAAGTTCATATCTGGGCTCTCTGTCTTGTACCCAGTAACATAGACAGCCACCTGCCTGACCCCCATACCTCAGTCATCTTCCCTGACACCCTGCCTCCAGGTATATCCTCTCACTGGGGACCCAGGGCATTTAGGAGTGTCCCCAGAAGGACTTCACATGAATATGCAGGTAACTAGAGGACCCTTAAAAGGTAGCACTTTGGCCAGATGCGGTGGCTCACGCCTGTAATCCCAACACTTTGGGAGGCTGAGGCGGGCTGATCACCTGAGGTCGGGAGTTCAAGACCAGCCTGACCAACACGGAGAAACCCCGTCTCTACTAAAAACACAAAAATTAGCCAGGCATAGTGGTATGTACCTACAGTCCCAGCTACTCAGGAGGCTGAGGCAGGAGAATCACTTAGAACCCGGGAGGTGGAGGTTGCGGTGAGCCAAGATCACGCCATTGCACTCTAGCCAGGGCGACAAGAGCAAAACTCCATCTCAAAAAAAAAGTAGCGCTTCAGAAACAGAAAGTCAAATACTACACGTTCTCACTTAGAAGTGAGAGCTAAACCATGGGCACCCATGGACATACAGAATGGAATAATGGGCACCGGAGACTCCAAAAGGTAGGAGGGTGGGAGGGGGTAAGGGCTGAAAAATTACCTGTTGGGTACAGTGTTCACTGTTTGGGTGATGGGTTCACTGAAAGCCCAGCCTTCACCACTACACAATATGCGCATGGCAGAAATCTGTGCTTGTACCCCCGAAATCTCGAAAAAAGAAAAAAGAAGCAAAACCGGTAGAGCTTGCACCCACTGCAAATGGTTTATGAGAAGGTGGTGTAGAAAAGGGTCCCTGAAGGTGGCCCTGGGAGAGGAGCCCAGGCGGAGACGGTCCCAGATCATGGGGGAGCCAGGAATGAAAAGAGGAGGCTTGGACACCTGGATGTGGGAGGAAGCGGAGGAAACCAGAGGTCAGGAAGGAGCGGTGCAAGATTCTGTTGAGTGCACAAGACCTTGAACATGCTTACAGATTAAATGTCCGTCAGCTGCTTTAGCTGTTCACGGCTTTTCAGATTAGCTGCCCAGAGTGTGGGCAGCTTTTCAATAAGCACTGCGGATTATTCATTCTGGAGAAGCTCTGGCAGTGCCTCTCATACTTTCAGTGCCAGTTAGAATTGCCCCAGGTGCTCATTGTAATGCAGACTCCAGGTCCCCATGCCCAGAACTTATCATTCAGGACACCCAGAGTGAAACACAGGAATTCAGATTTTTGAGAAAAAACACTGGTGATTCTATTGCACATTGACCCCGATGTAGCACCCTCTAGGTGTGGAGCACTTTTTTTTCAGCAGGAAAATAGCTTTATAAATTAGTAAATTTATTAAATACCATACACTCAATATAACATTTGAACAATTCTTGTTTTTGTTTTTTTTTTTTTTCTTTTTTTTTTCAAAACAGAGTTTCGCTCTTGTTGCCCAGGCTGGAGTGCAATGGCATGATCCCAGCTCACCGCAACCTCCTCTTCCCGGGTTCAAGCGATTCTCCTGCCTCAGCCTCCTTGAGTAGCTGGGACTACAGGCACCCACCCGCCACCACACCCAGATAATTTTGTATTTTTAGTAGAGATGGGGTTTCTCCTGTTGGTCAAGTTGGTCTCAAACTCTCGATCTCAGATGATCCACCCACCTCAGCCTCCCAAAGTGCTGGGATTACAGGCTTGAGCCACAACGCCAGGCCTACAATTCTTAATAGTGTAAAGAAAACAGGGCACAGTGACTCACAAGTGTAGTCATATGTATTCAGGAGGCTGAGGCAGCAGGATTGCTTGTGCGCTCAAAACCTCCCAGGGTTTTGAGGCTGTAGTGAGCTAAGATCATGCCAGTGTACTCCAGTCTGGGTGACAGAGCAAGGCCCTGTCAAAAAAAAAAAAAGAAAAGAAAAGAAAAAAATAAAAGAGTCACTGAAATCCTATCACCTGAAATGTTTGGTTATCTTATTAACAGTTTAGATACTGTCATTTCAGGAAATGTTTAGGCATGAATACACATGAATACATTTGCACAAGCAGGATCATACATTTTGCGGGACTTTCTGTTTGTTTGTTAGTTTGGTTGGTTGTTTGTTGTAGAGATGGGGTTTTGATATGTTGTCCAGGCTGGTCTTGAGCTCCTGACCTCAACTGATCCTCCTGCTTCTGCCTCCCAAAGTGCTGCCTACCAAATGAGGATACTTAAATGCTGTCTTTTCTTTCTTTTTTCTCCCCCGTCCCCTGCTTTTATCCTCCCCCACTCCTACCAGCATCTCCACCACTCTCTGGTGTATGTCCTTCCATATTTTTCTCCTAGCTTGCATAAGCAAACATATCTGTATGGGACTCTGTCACTGTTTGACAAAAATAGGTTCTTTTTTAAAAAAAAATAGAAATGGGGGTCTCACTATATTGCCCAGGCTGATCTCAAATTCCTGAACTCAATCAATCCTTCCACCTTGGCCTCCCAAAGTGTTGGGATTACAGGTGTGAGCCACTGCTCCCAGCCAAAAAAAATATTTTTTGGGGGGGTTTATTTTTTGAGATGGAGTTTCGCTCTTGTTGCCCAGGCTGGAGTGCAATGGCACAATCTCAGCTTACGGCAACCTCTGCCTCCTGGGTTCAAGTGATTCTCCTGCCTCAGCCTCCCAAGTAGCTGGGATTACAGGCATGCACCACCATGCCCAGCTCATTTTGTATTTTTAGAAGAGACTGGATTTTACTATGTTGGTCAAGCTGGCCTTGAACACCTGACCTCAGGTGATCCACCTACCTTGGTCTCCCAAAGTGCTGGGATTACAGGTGTGAACCACTGCTCCTAGCGAGAGAAAAAAAAAAAAAGCTCTTACTGTATATTCACTACTTGGTGATTTTGCGTTTTTTTCACTTACTGTTACTTCTCTGAAACCCCTTTAAATGAGTGGGTGGTTCCTTCCAATGGCTCCTTCCAATGACTGAGTGTTATCCCATGGCAGGGCACAACTCACGTGTTCTCTATTTCTATTATTCTGCCAATAATAAACAGTGCTGCAAGACATGCCTGGCCGACAAGCAGTTTATAATATTTCAGGTTAACCTGTTGTGTTTGGATCTATTAGGTCTGGTTATATCATAAGCCACATCAAAAGTTAGTGGCTTAAACCAGTGATCATTTGACTTAGCTGAGGGTCAGTCAGGTGGTACCATTAAGCTCTAGGCTGGCTCTGCTGATCTCTGCTGGGTGCCCGTGTGTGTTTTTGGTCAGCTGGCAGTTGGCCAGAACGTGACGTCTCAGGGTTGGCAGGCTGGTTGGCCTGGGGGCGGGAGGGTCTCAGCTGGGGTGTCTTGTCCCTGCTCCATGGGGGCTCTCATCTGCCAGTAGTCTGGCCCCAGCCTTTCCACATGGTGCTCCGAAGGTTCCAAAGAACAGAAAGAGAGGCAAGGCCAAGTGTGCATCTCTGCTTGTGGCATGTTTGTTTTTGTTCCACTGACCAAGACAAGCCACGTGGCCATACCTGGAGTCAGTATGAGCGATGACTACTCAAAAACATGGGGCCAGTGCAGTGGCTGACACCTGTAATCCCAGCACTTTGGGAGGCCAAGGCAGGAGGATCATTTAAGGCCAGGAGTTTGAGACCAGCCTGGGTATCATAGCAAGACCTTATATCATTTTTAAAAAAGAAAAAATAAAAAGAACATAAGTACGGAGGGAGAGGAATTATGCTGGTCATTATTTTATTTTATTTATTTATTTTTTTGAGATGGAGTCTCACTCTGTCACCCAAGCTGGAGTGCAGTGGCACCATCTCGACTCACTGTAAACTCTGTCTCCCAGGTTCATGCAATTCTCCTGCCTTGGCCTCCTGAGTAGCTGGGATTACAGGTGCCCACCACCATGCCTGGCTAATTTTTGGATTTTTGGTAGAGACGGGGTTTCACCATGTTGGCCAGGCTGGTATCAAACTCCTGATCTCAGGTGATCTTCTTACCTTGGCCCCCTAAATTGCTGGGATTATAGGCGTGAGCTACCACACTGAGCCATGTTGACCATTCTTATACACAACCTACCCCATCTGCTAAGAGGCTCTAAATGTTTAAAAAGAAAGGAAAGTCTTGGGAAATTTGTGAACCAGAGGACAGGGGCTTGTCTTTTCCTGCCCAAAGATTGGTTCCAGTGATGTGACATTGTTAGCACATTTCTAATGATCCAAGTGTTGCAGAACTTACTCTGGGACTCCTGAGACTCGGGCTCTGGAAGAGCTGACACTATCTGGCCCATTCTCCCTCCCTCCACAAAAGCTCCCAGCAGAGACCTCTCCCAGCAGCTGCTCTTTGCACCTGCTCCTGTGAGGCCTCAGGAAGTTTCCTCTTTCCTTAGCTCTCGAATATCTACGGGTTACATATATACAAACATACCGCCTGTTGACTAGGCATGGTGGCTCGTGCCTGTAATCCCAGAACTTTGGGAGGCCAAGGGGTGCAGATCATTTGAGGCCAGGAGTTCACAACCAGCCTGGCCAACATGGTGAAACCCCGTCTCTACTAAAAATACAAAAATTAGCTGGGGGTGGTGGCACACGCCTGTAATTCCAGCTACTCGGGAGGCTGAGGCAGAATAGCTTGGACTCAGGAGGTGGAGGCTGCAGTGAGCTGAGATTGCACCACTGCCCTACAGCCTGGGCGACAGAGCGAGACTCGTCTCGGAAGAAAAACAAACAAACAAATGTAGCGCCTGTGGAATACCCTGTTTAAGGAAAGTCCTCTTAGTAGAATCCCAGCCTCAGGCAAGTATTCTTTTCTGACTCTTCGCTGCTGCCTCTCAGGGTCATCTCAGGTCTCCAGCCTGTGACTTCACCGTAGGCCATGCCAAAACCATTAGACTTGGAGGACTTGGTTCTGGTCCTGTGTATTCTCAGGCCAGTTGCTTTATGTCTCTGGATTTCCCTTTTTAAATCTGTTAAGTGAAGGAATCGATGAGGACAGTGCTTCTCGAAGTTTAATGTGCATGTGAATCACCCAGAGATCTTGTTAGACATGCAGAATTTTAGACTCCATCAGAGACAGCTGACTCGGCGTCTGTTCTGCCAGGCACGGCGGTTCATGCCTGTAATCCCAGCACTTTGGGACGCTGAGGTGGGCGGATCACCTGAGGTCAGGAATTCGAGACCAGCCTGACCAACACAGAGAAAGCTCGTCTCTACTAAAAATACAAAATTAGCCAGGCGTGATGGCGCATACCTGTAATCCCAGCTACTTGGGAGGCTGAGGCAGGAGAATCGCTTGAACCCCGGAGGCGGAGGTTGCGGTGAGCAGAGATAGCGCCATTGCACTCCAGCCTGGGCGACAAGATCGAAACTCCACCTAAAAACAAAAACAAAAGCTCTAGAGCTGTTTTTTTCTCTCAGCCTGGACCGCACGGTAGAACCTCCTGGGGGAAGCTTTAAAGTATGAGTGCTGGGTGCCCCTGCCTAGAGATTCTGATTCACTTGGTCTTAGGTGCACCTTGGACATTGGGCACCTCTAGGCTTGAAGGGTTGGGGAAAGGGAGGGCTAGAGGAACCTGGAGGGAGCAGCGTAGAAGAGGACTCGGCCACTGCTAACCTGCAGCCTGGCAGGGAAATGGCCAAGGGGGAATCAATATCCCAACTACCTCTCCTCCCACTCTCTCATGTGCTGCCAGAGTGTACCATGCACTAGACCCAGCTGGATTCCAGAGCACAGGAAAGCACAGTTGAAGCAGTCCATAAACGTCATCTCCTGGGGCTCAAGATGGGATGAAGAGGGACGGAGAAAGGGTCTGAATCCTGGGGCGCAGGGTGGGATGAAGAAGGATGGAGAATGGGTCTGAAAAGGCAAATAGAAATGATCTGGTCAGGTGCGATGGCTCACACCTGTAATCCCAACACTTTGGGTGGCCAAGGCAGGCAGATCACCTGAGGTCAGAAGTTTGAGACCAGCCTGGCCAACATAGTGAAACCCCGTCTCTACTAATAATACAAAAATTAGCCAGGAGTGGTGGCACACACCTGTAATCCCAGCTACTCGGGAGGCTGAGACACAAGAATCGCTTGAACCTGGGAGAGGGAGGTTGCAGTGAGCCAAGATCACGCTGCTGCACTCCAACCTGGGCGACAGAGTAAGACTCTGTCTCAAAAACAAACAAACAAACAAACAAGAAAAAGCCAAACGACTTTCTCCAGCAGAGGATGCTTGTTTTAACATGTAGATTTAAGGAGACCGGGCGCAGTGGCTCACGACAGTAATCCCAGCACTTTGGGAGGCTGAGGTGGGTGGATCACCTGAGGTCAGGAGTTCAAGACCAGCCTGGCCAACATGGCAAAACCCCATTTCTACTAAAAATACAAAAATTACCCGGGTGTGGTGGCGCGCGCCTGTAGTCCTGGCTACACTGGAGGCTGAGGTGGGAGAGTCGCTTGAAGCTGGGAGGCGGAGGTTGCAGTGAGCTGAGATAACACCACTGCACTCTAGCCTGGGCGACAGTGAGACTCCGTTTCAAAAAAAAAAAAAAATGGTGTTTAACACCAGGTTCGGTGGCTCATGCCTGTAATCCCAGCACTCTGAAGGCCAAGGCAGGCAGATCACTTGAGGCCAGGAGTTCGAGAGCAGGCTGGCCAACATAGCAAAGCCCCATCTTTACTAAAAATACAAAGAATTAGTCGGGCGTGGTGGCGCATGCCTCTAATCCAAGCTGCTTGGGAGGCTGAGGAATGAGAATCACTTTAATCCCAGAGGCGGAAGTTGCAGTGAGCTGATATTGCACCACTGTACTCCACCCTGGGTGACAGAGTCAGAATCTGTCTCAAAAAAAAAAAAAAAAAAAAAAAGACAACAACAACAAAACCTGGCTGCGGTGGTGCTTGTAGTCCCGGCTACATGAGAGGCTGAGGTGGGAGGATCTCTTCTGCCCTGGAGTTTGAGACCAGCACAGACAACACATTAATAGCAAGATTCCATCCCAAGAAAAAAAAAAAGAAAAAGAATGGTGTTTAAATATTTACCAGAGGAAAATGAAAGGGGTGTGTTCTTGATAAGACATGGACTCTACATGACATGAAACACTCCTCTGAGGACTGAGCCTTGTATCACTTTTACGTGACCTGAATGTCTGACATCCCACCACCTGTGACCGCAGGGGAGGTTGCACTCTATTTTGATGCTCAACGTCCAGTGTCACAACTGTCCACTGGCTTGATTATAAGAAACAATTTTGCCTCAGATTCTCCCAGCCCCACTGCAGGATTTCTAGGGACCACAGTGCTTCCCACGTGCCCACACCCTCTTAGCTGCAGTCGCCACAAAGCATTTGCTGTCTCCTTCCCTTCCTTTAGGTCCACAGCTGCTGCCCACACCACTTCTGGGAGAAGCCTCACCACGACCCCTGCCCTCCCAAGAAGGCCATGAGCCATTCCAGTCGTTCCAGTCGTCCACAGCTGCTGCCCACACCATTTCTGGGAGAAGCCTCACCACGACCCCTACCCCCACAAGAAGGCCATGAGTCGTTCCAGGATGCTGCTTTTGGGTTTCGCCAAATTTCCAGTCCTGGGGAGCATTAGATTTGACTTGGTTTTCATGGAGAGGTGAGGCAAATGCCCGCCTCTCAACTCTTCTATCCTGGACCACACTTTTAATGGCACAAACTGTTTAATGGCACAAACTGTCAGGAGCTTCTTCCTATGCCTGGAGATAAAGTGTGTATCTCGCCTTTGTGGAGGCTGGCAAGCTGCTGTATGGGAGGTGAGAGCTGGGTTTTGCATCCTAGGGTAGAAGCTCTTTCTGGGCTTGGGGCACACCATCCTTCATTCTCACTGAGGAACCATTCTTGTCCCATTGTGGAAGGCTTGACCCAGGGAAGGAAATCAAATCAAGATGCTTCAGACTGAGATGCTAAAATTATTTTTCAATTATGTAAGCTGGATATATTTTTAGCAGCTCTGTAATTTTGCAGATATATTTTTTAAAGTATGTATTTTGGTTTTTTGTTTGTTTGTCTTGCTTGGTCGCCCAGGCTGGAGTGCAGTGGCACAATCTGGGCTCACTGCAGCCTCCGCCACCCAGGTTTAAGCAATTCTCCTGCCTCAGCCTCCCAAGTAGTTGGGACTACAGGCGTGTGCCACCATGTCCAGCTAATTTTTTGTATTTTTAGTAGAGACAGGGTTTCATCATGTTGGCCAGGCTGGTCTCGAACTCCTGAGCTCAAGTGATCTGCCTGCCTCGGCCTCCCAAGGTGCTGGGATTGCAGGTGTGAGCCACCACGCCTGGACTAAAGCATGTATTTTGATTGGAATGTCCCTGAAAATTATTGGAATTTTTTGGGAAAGGGGTCTGTGTGTCGTTGGTGGTGGTGGTGGGGATAGTGTGTATGTGTATGTGTGTGTGATATTTGCTCAGGTATTTGCTTCTGGGAGATCTTAAGTCCAGAGCTGCTGAAATCCTACACATGATGTCACTTAAGAATAATAACTCAGACCAGGAGAAATATACTCTCAGGTCTTACAACCACCTCACCTGGGCTATACAGAACCACATGATGACCTGTAGAAAGGAAGGATTATTTCCCACCTTTGATTGACCTACGGTGCAAAAGGAGGCAGCCTTGCAGGTATGGAGGGTGCCCAGGCTCTAGCAGGGGGCTTACACTCTGGAAAGAGTGATCCCTCGACGCCAGGGAGGTCGGGGGCTAAGCTGGGGACTTCCTAGCAGGGATATCAACACTGAATTTTGAGTTTTTATTTTCTGCATTGTAATCCCTTTTAGTCTCAAGGTATCAGCAAAGTTGAGTCCTCAGGACAGCTTGGAGTTAGCAACACTTTGGAGCCAGGCCCGTCCAGTGCTTGAGAGCATGGTCACATTACTGTCACCAGCTGGCAAAGAGTAGCAACAGAGGAGCAGCAAAGAGGAGCAACAGCTAGAAGGAATGCGTGCAGCATGTGCGGGCCCCTCACAGTCTCCAAATCATTCGGGGAGGGAGCCCACGCGGGTTGAACTGTCTGCAGAGAGGCAGACAGGAACCACAGTGAGTTGGGTGGGAAGGTCGGCCACTTCCTGCCCATCATCACCAAGCCTGGGGAACTTGGGCATCTTCAGTTAACCCCCTTTTCTTTCAGACAAGGTCTCTCTCTCTGTTGCCCACACTGGAGTGCAGTGGTGTGATCATGACTCACTACAGCCTCCAACTCCTGGGCTCAAGCCGTCCTCCACCTCAGCCTCCCGAGTAGCTAGGCCTGCAGGTGTGTACCACCATGCCCTCTAATATTTTCATTTTTTGTAGAGACAGGATCTCACTACGCTGCACAGGTTGGTCTTGAATTCCTGGCCTCGGTCTCCCAAAGTACTGGGATTACAGGCATGAGGCGCTGTGCCTAGCCCACCCCTCTTTCTTTAAGTTTCAAAACAGCTCTGCTCTGTCTAGCATCCTACAAAGTCTTCAAGTCCTGTTTCATCATCTTCTGGCCATCACCCCTTGCCCTGAATCTCACAAGAATCAATTGCATCTATTTCTAGCCCTCTGAGCCCAGTCCAAGGGCCCACAAAGGAAGTGATTGCAATGCCTGACTCTTTCTTCCCCTCTACCCTCTACCCTCCCATGAGTTTACTCAAAATTCCTCCTTCCTCTCCTGGTTACAGAACAAAAGTTTTTGTGCACATAAATGGACTGACATAGAGCCAGCTGTGGCCCAGCTCAGCCAGCTCAGAATGTTCTATTGCACTTATTCCTGGCTCTCAGATGGAATCTCCTTGATGGTGTCAAGTGGAATTGTTAGGACAGCCTCCCCCTCATCACCTTTCAATAGGGCACACCTTTCTGCCTAGGATATGTGGAAGAGAAGGCCCTTTTGTGGCATTTTTTGAGACATATCACAGGGACTCACTCTATCCATCATCTGTCCCAATATGTGAATATTCCCCTCCTCAGTCACTCCTCATCTAAGTACCAGGCAGCTGTTGCCCAGTGTGTCCAGGCCACTTGCAGCACTGGGGCTCCCCACCTCCACTGCCTAGAATCCTGAGAGCTGTCAAACGCTAGTCTCCAGATTCCTGCAACGCTGCCTTAAACGCAAGTTCCCAGCTCTTCCCTCTCCTCCCATCCTCTTATTCCATGATGCTTTGCATTTTCTCCCCAACCAACCATCCTTGCTGTTCCCTTGTTTATTTATCACAAATAAATTCCATCGCGTTTCTAACTATTAACTCATTTTATTCAATCAACAGTATAAGCCAGGCATAGTGGCTCACGCCTGTAATCCCAGTACTTTGGGAGGCTGAGGCAGGTGGATCACTTGAGGCCAAGATTTCAAGATCAGCCTGACCAACATGATGAAACCCCATCTCTACTAAAAATACAAAAAATTAGCTGGACATGGTGGCTCATGTCTGTAGTCCCAACTACTTGGTGGGATGTCAGACATTCAGGTCACGTAAAAATGATACAAGGCTCAGTCCTCAGAGGAATGTTTCATGTCATGTAGAGTCCATGTCTTATCAAGAACACACCCCTTTCATTTTCCTCTGGTAAATTTTTTTTTTTTTTTTTTTTTTTTTTTTGAGACGGAGTCTAGTTCTGTCGCCCAGGCTGGAGTGCAGTGGCGTGATCTCGGCTCACTGCAAGCTCCACCTCCCGGGTTCACGCCATTCTCCTGGCTCAGCCTCCTGAGTAGCTGGGACTACAGGCGCCCGCCACCGCGCCCGGCCAATTTTTTGTATTTTTAGTAGAGACGGGGTTTCACTGTGATCTCGATCTCCTGACCTCGTGATCCGCCCACCTCGGCCTCCCAAAGTGCTGGGATTACAGGGGTGAGCCACCACGCCCGGCTTCCTCTGGTAAATATTTAAACACCATTCTTTTTTTTTTTCTTGGGATGGAGTCTTGCTATTAATATGTTGTCTGTGCTGGTCTCAAATTCCAGGGCAGAAGAGATCCTCCCACCTCAGCCTCTCATGTAGCCGGGACTACAGGCACCACCGCAGCCAGGTTTTGTTGTTGTCTTTTTTTTTTTTTTTGAGACAGATTCTCACCCAGGGTGGAGTACAGTGGTGCAATATCAGCTCACTGCAACTTCTGCCTCTGGGGTTAAAGTGATTCTCATTCCTCAGCCTCCCAAGCAGCTGGGATTAAAGGCATGCACCACCACACCCGGCTAATTCTTTGTATTTTTAGTAAAGATGGGGCTTTGCTGTGTTGGCCAGGCTGCTCTCGAACTCCTGGCCTGGTGGTCATGGTGGTGCACACTATAATCCCAGCTACTCAGGAGGCTGAAGCACAAGAATCTCTTGAACCTGGGAGGTTGAGGCTGCAGTGAGCTGAGATTGCGTCACTGCACTCCAGCCTGGGAGACAGAGTGAGACTCTGTCTCAGAAAAAAAAAAAAAAATCAGGCTGGACACTGTGGCTCATGCCTGTAGTCCCAGCACTTTGGGAGGCCAAGGCGGGTGGATCACAAGGTCAGGGGTTCGAGACCAGCCTGGCCAACATAGTGAAACCCTGTCTCTACTAAAGATACAAAACATTAGCTGGGCGTGGTAGCGCACACCTGTAATCCCAACTACTCTGAGGCAGGAGAATCGCTTGAACCTGGGAGGCGGAGGTTGCAGTGAGCCGAGATTGCACCACTGCACCACTCCAGCCTGGGTGACAGAGTGAGACTGTCTCAAAAAAAAAAAATCAATATTTATTTTAAAAGTCCTTAAAACTTTAAAATCAATATTTATTTTAAAGGTCTGTAATGCGCTAGACATTGTTCTATGCATTGAGAACACAGTGATGAATAATATAAGCAGATGTCTGCTCAGGTGCTTACAATGTAGTGAAGGACAAATAAAAACAAATGAGTAAATGGAAACACATAAATAAAGTACATCCTTTCCATGGCAACAGTACTTTGATAATGGAATGGCGTGCCAAAGGCACAGAACAGGTGTGTCTTTAGATAATATGATGTGAGAGGCTCTCTCTGAGAATGTCAATTTACTAAAGGTCTGAATGATGGGAAGAGCCCAGCCACAGGGCAGTTCCAGGTTGAAGAACAGCTCTCTAGATGGGTAACACTATACACTCATGATCGCCGCCCTGGGATGTGTGCATAGAACATCCTGGCAATCCTCTTAGGTATTTGGTCAGGCTCCCTCACCTGCGTTGCTCATTGGCTGTTCCAAAACTTTTCCACCCTACTCAAGGTCATATCTCATTCCTGCCTTCTTCTTGCTCAACAACTGAGTCTGCCTTTTACTTCACAGAGAAACTTGAGTGTGTCAGGGGAACTTCATCCATGTCCCACCCCCCCCATGCCTGCAGGTTCACTACAAACCCATATTTTCTTTTCCTTCCCATCTCAGAAGCATCCCTTCATCTCCATATTCTCATGTTCCACATTCACCTCGTCCCATCTCCTCAAGGCTGCGACCGGCCCTCTCCTATAATTCCAACTTCTGGCCGGGCACGGTGGCTCATACCTGTAATCCCAGCACTGTGGGAGGCCAAGGCAGGTGGATCACCTGAGGTCGGGAGTTCGAGACCAGCCTGGTCAACATGGCAAAACCCCATCTCTACTAAAAATACAAAAATTGGCTGGGCATGGTGGTGTGCACCTGTAATCCCAGCTACTTGGGAGGCTGAGGCAGAAGAATCATTTGAACCCAGGAGGCAGAGGTTGCAGTGAGCTGAGATCATGCCACCGCACTCCAGCCTGGGGGACAGAGTGAGACTCTGTCTCAAAAAAATAAAAATAAAAATAATTGCAACTTCTTTTATGCTGTCATCTTCCATTCAGCATAGAAGAAATGCTCACATCTCCCTTAACAGAAATGCTTTCTTCACTCTCACAAACTGCTAGTGGTCATTTAAGTTGGCTAATATAAAAGTCACAGTAATATCAAGATATTCAACAAGCATTTTGCAATACATTTCAAGGGTCTTAGACTTTTGCCTAAATTTCGATTTAGGAATTCTACTTCTAGAATGTATCATGATTGTGCTCTAAGTCATAGTGACAAAGAGGGTCATGCTTGTGCTGTTTATAATACTGAAAAGCTGTAAAACCATTATGCTCAATAAATAGGGGAAATTATTTAAATAAAATATGTAGGTATGGCCGGGCTCACGCCTATAATCCCAGCACTTTGGGAGTTCGAGTTGGGCAGATCAGCTGAGGTCAGGAGTTTGAGACCAGCCTAGCTAACATGGTGAAACTCTGTTTCTACTAAAAATACAAAAACTTAGACAGGTATGGTGGTGTGAGCCTCTAATCCCAGCTCCTTAGGAGGCTGAGGCAGGAGAATTGCTTGAACTCGGGAGGCAGAAATCGCAGTGAGCCATGATCAAGCCATTGCACTCTAGTTTGGGCAACAAGAGCAAGAAAACGCCATCTCAAAAAAAAAATTTAGGTATATAATAGAGCACGACCTGCTGCAATTAAACATGGTATTGTAGGAAAGACAATTATGACATGAAAAATTATTCATGATTTATAAAAACACAAAAAGTAGTCAACAAAATGATATGAAAACCATGATACCATTTAAAAAGTATATTTCTGCTTTTAAAAAGACTATAATTATATTGTGTATACCAAAATGTTAACAGCGATTATCCAAGGGGAGAAGACATTATATAAGGTAGCTTAAACTTTCATGCTTAACTGTGTATAGTACTCTACATTTTTGTTGTTGTTCTTGGGTTTTTTTTTTTTTTTTGAGACAGAGTTTCACTCTTGTCTCTTGCCCAGGCCAGAGTGCAATGGCACAGTCTTGGCTCACTGCAACCTCTGTCTCCCAGGTTCAAGTGATTCTCTTGTCTCAGCCTCCTGATTAGCTGGGATTACATGTGCCTGCCACCACACCCGGCTAATTTTTTTGTATTTTTAGTAGAGATGGGGTTTCACCATGTTGGCCAGGCTAGTCTTGAACTCCTGACCTCAGGTGATCCACCTGTCTTGGCCTCCCAAAGTGCTGGGATTATAGACATGAGACCGCCGCACCCAGCCTGTTTTTTTTTTTTTGAGGCGGAGTCTCGCTCTGTCGCCCAGGTTCAGTGCAGTGGCGCGATCTCCACTCACTGCAAGCTCCACCTCCCAGGTTCACACCATTCTCCTGCCTCAGCCTCCCATGTAGCTGGGACTACAGGCACCCACCACCGCACCCCGCTAATTTTTGTATTTTTATTAGAGACGGGGTTTCACCGTGTTAGTCAGGATGGTCTCGATCTCCTGGCCTCGTGATCTGCTCGTCTCGGCCTCCCAAAGTGCTGGGATTACAGGTGTGAGCCATGTTGTTTGTTTTTGAGACAGGGTCTTGCTCTGTTGCCCGGGCTAGAGTACAGTGGGGTGATCATGGCTCACTGCCACCTTAATCTCCTGGGCTCAGGTAATCCTCCCACCTCAGCCTCCCAAATAGTTGGGACTACAAACATGCACGACTATGCCTGGTTAATTTTTTTTATTTTTAAATTTTGTAGAGATAGGTTCTCACTGTGTTGCCTAGACTGGCCCTGAACTCTTGGGTTCAAGCAATCCTCCTACCTCAGCCTCCCAAAGTGCTAGGATTACAAGCACAAGCCACAGAATCTGGCCAGTATTCTAAATTTTCTTTTGTAAGATTATACAGCTTAGTAATGAGAATAAACTTATTTTTATATTTCTTCTTCGTTCTTGAGTATTGTTCACTTTTCTTTTTTCAGGAATAAACTCCTTCAAAGCTTAAATGGTCCCAGACAACACTTTCTCCCTCATTTCTCCAATTCTACACAAAGTAATCTACTTTTTTTTTTTTTTTTTTTACATTGGGTAGAATCTAAGCCATCACCTGTCTTTCTTTATTTTTCTTTTCTTTTCTTTTTTTTTGGTTTGAAGATGAAGTCTCACTTTGCCGCCCAGGCTGTAGTGTAGTGGCGCGATCTCGGCTTACTGCAGCCTCTGCCTCTTGTGTCCCAGGGATTCTCCTTCCTCAGCCTCCCAGGAAGCTGGGATTACAGGCACACACCACCACGCCCGGCTAATTTTTGTATTTTTAGTAGAGACAGGGTTTCACCATGTTGGCCAGGCTGGTCTCAAACTCCTAACCTCAGGTGATCCACCTACCTCGACCTTCCAAAGTGCTAGGATTACAGACGTGAGCCACAGGGCCCGGCCTATTTTTTCTTTATTTTTTATTTGTTTAGGAGAGAAGTTTGCTCTGTCACCCAGGCTAGAGTGCAGTGGCCTGATCATAGCTCACTGTAACCTGGAACTCCTGGGCTCAAGGGATCCTTCCACCTCATCTTGCCAAGTAGCTGGGACTGTAGGCATGAGCCACCATACCTGGCTAATTTTTAAAGGTTTTGTAGAGATGATGTCTCGCCATATTGCCCAGGCTGGTCTCAAAATCCTGGCCTCAAGTGATCCTCCCACCAAAGCCTCCCAAAGTGTTGGAATTACAGCCATGAGCCATTGCACCCAGCTCATCACCTGTCTTTCAAGATGCCTATTCCATTTGCCTTCTCTTTCAGTAAATGACCTTGCCTCTTACTTCACAGAGAAAATTAAAATTAACAAGTGAAAATTCTTTTACCTTTCACATATCCTATAGAGTGCTAGAAGCTAGTGGTACAAAGATTAAAGAGCATAGCCTCCGGACCTTTCCATCATGTGAGCTTTGGGGATTTGTTTGGACATCGGGAAAGAGATTTCCCCCCAACCAGTATACATTACACTAATATTTACAGAAGACTTAATGTATAACCTGTTTGGCCAGATCTACGGATAAATTTGAATTATATGATTGAAGATGCCTAAAAGTCATAGCAAGAAAATTTAGCACAGATACATGGAAAAGTTTGTATACAAACAAGAATCCCTAAGACAGCACAGCTTGTGATTGAATTCTAGCTTCTTACTTGTTACGAAAGTTTACTACTGCATCCTTCCTTTGGATGCACTCATATAACAAATACACCAGCAAATCTGAGTGCAGTCTGTGTTCCATGAAAGCATAGAGAGATGGGCACTAACATAATAACATTACTACAGCGATGGAAGTAGAAATAGAGTTCAGTAAGCAACCAGAAGAAGACCCTAAGGGAAGACTCCATAGAGAAGATGAGATTTGAGTTGGGACTTGAAAGATATCTGCCACCATTTATTTATGCATATCCTTGCATATTCCAGAAGGAGTTAATACAGTTTCAAAAACAAATGTGGGATGTTGACTTCCAGAAAGAAATGGAGCAGATGGACTTCTTCCTATTCATCTCACCAAGTACAACTAAAACCCTGGACCTCACATATAAAACACAGAAAGACTCTGAAAAGTAAAGAGAAGAAGTTAGCCTGACCAGGGACCTCAGAACCTGAAGAACAACAATGAGTGAGTTTCCTGGGTTTTCCTTCTGACTCATATTCCCCATTCTGGATGCCAGAGAAGCTGGTAACACACAAACACCAACAGGAACAAAAATCAGAAACAAAACAAAACTCAAGAAAAATCTGCTCTTTCTAGCCGAAGGAAGAGAAAAGGGGTAGCCTGGCAAGAAGGAAAACTTTTAGACAAACAACCACTCTACTCCAGCCAAATATCACAGATAAAGCTGTGGCTCCACACTCACTCCCACCAGCAAAGGCTGACTGGAGGGTTCAGAATGCTGCCGTTGCCAAGCTTGCAGTGATGAGACAGACACCACTGGGGCTGTGTCAGAGGAAGCCTAGTGGAGAGTCAAGACTTTCAGCCCTGCCCAGGGTAAGGAAGTGACCCCCCCATGGCCTCAGTAGGTGCCACGTACGGAGCAGTAACAAGGCACCCCTGTGCCCCCCATCTAGGATAATCAGTGGAGGCCTAGTAGGGGGGCTGATCTTCCACCCCTGCTTATCAAAAACAAGGAGGTATCCCAGGCATCAGTGAAGGCAGAGTGAGTAACCTCGGGTCAACACATACCTAGCAGTAATGAGTAGAGCAATGTGAGAGGAGGTCTGTTCAACAGAAGATTTGAATAAGAGACACAATGTCTAACATAATACTCCAAATGTCTATGTTTCAATAGAAAATCACTCACCGTATCAAGAACCAGGAAAATATCAATTGGAATGAGAAAGCATAACCAGGATGCACCAACACCAAGATGGCACAGATGTTAGAATTATCTGACAAGAATTTTAAAATAGCCATTATAAAAATGCTTTAGGCCAGGCGCAGTGGCTCACGCCTGTAATCTCAGCACTTCAGGAGGCCGAGGCAGGCGGATCACCTGAGGTCAGGAGTTTGAGACCAGCCTGGCCAACGTGGTGAAACTCCGTTTCTACTAAAAATACAAAAATTAGCTGGGTATGGTGATAGGTGCCTGTAATCCCAGCTACTTGGGAGGCTGAGGTGGGAGAATTGCTTGAACCAGGAAGAAAGAGGTTGCAATGAGCCCAGATTGTGCCATTGCATTCCAGCCTGGGCAAGAAGAGCGAAACTCCATCTTAAAAAAAAAAATGCTTTAATGAGGCCAGGCATGGTGTCTCATGCCTGTAGTCCCAGTGCTTTGGAGCCTGAGGCAGGAGGATCACTTGAGGATAGGCGTTCAAGACCAGCCTGGGCAACATGGTAAGACCATGCATCTACAAAAAATAAAACTAAAAAATTTAGTTGGTTGGTGACATGTGCCTGCACTCCTAGCTACTTGGGAGGGTGAAGTGGGAGGATCACTTGTGCTTAGGAATCCACAGCTGCAGTGAGCTATGATTGCACCACTGTACTCCAACTTAGGCAACAGAGTGGAGTGCAGTGGTACAATCATAGTCCCTTAGTGAAAAATAAAAAAGCTTTAATGATCAATTATGAACATGCTTGAACCAAATGGAAAAAAATATAAATCTGACCAAAGAAATAAAGCAATAAAAAAAAACTCAAGTCAAAAATTTTGAACTGAAAATACAATAACCGAGTGAAAAACTCAGTGGATGGGTTCAATAGTAAAACAGAGAAAATAGGCTGGAAAAAGAAAAGAAGAGATCCTCAGAGAGCTGTGGAAAAAATATCAAAATATTTGTGTCATCAAAGTCCTAGGAGAGGACAAAGGGGGCAGAAAGTACTAGAAAAGTATCTGAAGAAATAATGGCTGAAATTTCCCCAAATTAGGCAAGATGCATAAACCTAAGGATTCAGGAAACCTGGAGAATCTCAAACAGGATAAAGCCAAAGAATCCATACCAGGACACATCACAGTCAAACTCTGAAAACTAAAGAAAAAGGAAAATATTTTAAAGAAACATGAGAGAAATTCTCCTTACATATAAGGGAAAAACAATTCCAGTGGCAGCAGATTTCTCATCAGAAACCATGAGGCCAGACGGAATTGGCACAGCATTTTTCAAGTTCTGAAAGAAAAGAATTGTCAACCCAGAATTCTACATCCAGTTAATACAGTCTTCGGAAATAAAAGGGAAATCAAGACATCCTCATATGAAACAAAACTAAGAGAATCTGTCACTAGTAGAACTGCTTTAAAAGAATGGCTAAAGAAAGTTCTCTTAAGAGAAAAGAAGTAATAAAATAAAAAAGACTGGAATATCAGAAAAGAAAACAATAACAACAAAAGTAAAAATAGGAGTCAATACAATAGACTTTCCTTCCCTTCTGGAGTTTTCTAAATTGTGTTTGATAGTTGAAGCGAAAATTATAACAATGTCAGATGTGGTTTCAATGCATGCAGAGGAAATAGTTAAGACAATTATCCTATAATGGGGAGGTTAAAAGAATGTAAAGGGAGGTGAGGTTTGTACATTTCATTCAAACTAGTAAAATGTTGACACTAGTAGACTATGATAATGAGTAGTACAAGTGACATTTTTGTAGTAATGGAAAAGTTCTGTTTTGATTACAATGCTAGTTACATGAATCTGATGTGGTAAAATGACAGAGAACTACACACACACACGCACACACGCACACACACACACATTGTCCCAATGTTAATTTCCTGTTTTTGATAGTGTACTATAGTTACAAAAAATGTAGTTATTGAAGGAAATTGGGTGAAGGCTACACAGACTTCTCTATACTACCTTTACAACTTCCTAAGAATGTATAATTATTTTTAAATAAAGATTTTTTAAATAAAGTGAATGTAGTACACCTCCTTAAAATATGAATGGAAGGCAGTAGATGTTCCTAAAATTGAGGTTATATCTTTTTTTTTTTTTTTTGAGATGGAGTTTTGCTCTTGTTGCCCGGGCTGGAGTGCAATGGCGCAATTTTGGCTCACTACAACGTCTGCCTCCCGGGTTCAAATAATTCTCCTGCTTCAGCCTCCCAGAGTAGCTGGGATTACAGGCATGCGCCACCACACCCGGTTAATTCGTATTTTTAGTAGAGATGGGGTTTCACTTTATTGGCCAGGCTGGTTTTGAACTCCTGACCTCATGATCTGCCCACTCGGCCTCCCAAAGTGCTGGGATTACAGGCATAAGCCAAGGTTATATCTTAATCAGGACTTTTTTAGTTGCAAGTGGCAGAAACCTGAATCCAACCACTTTAACCAGAAATTTATTAATACACATTAACTTCATCGCTTAGTTTTGCTTCTGTCTGTGGACTCGTTTCATTTTATGCTGCAGCAGCCAAGCCTCCTCCAAGGAACATGACTAAGGATTAGCAATCTTAGAGCTTAAGATCCAAGAACAAGAGAGTCTCTCTACCCTTCCTAACATCCAAATGTAACGTTGGAGACCTCCAAATGTCTCCACAAGTTGGAGAACACTCCAGTTTGCCTGGCTCGGTCACATGCCTATCCCTGGGCCAATCACTATGGCCTGGAGATGGAGTGTTGTGAGTGACAGCCCTTCCCCTTGCCCCACCCACCAAATAGAATTGGTAAGGAAATGCTGTAATAGAAGAAGGAAGGGATGTTGGCCAGCAAATACACTAGGAGTCCACTCCAGAGCCACCAGTGTCCTGCAGGGATTACAGAAGTGAGAGAATGATGAGAGTCCCTCATACAAATGGAATCATACGGCATTTGTTTTTTTGTGACTGGCTTATTTCACTTAGCATAATGTCCTCAAACTTCATTCATGTAGTAGCATGTGACAAAATTGCCTTCCTTTTCAAGGCTGAGTAATATTTCATTGCATGGATATATCACATTTTGCTTAGCCATTCATTCATGGATGGACACTTGGGTTGCTTCCACATTTTATCTATTGTGAATAATGTTGCTATGAACATAATTGTACAAGAATGTTAGAATTTTAAAAGGAGAAAAAGATCACAAAAGAACATAAAACATCCCATAAGGCCATGAGCAGTGGCTCACGCCTATACCTTCCCAGCACTTTGGGAGGCCAAGGCGGAAGGACTGCTTGAGGCCAGGAGTTTGAGACCAACCTGGCCAACATGGTGAAACCCTTTCTCTACAAGAAATATAAAAAGTAGCCAGGCATGGTGGCGCATACCCATAGTCCCAGCCACTTGTGGGATTGAGATGGGACGATCTCTTGAGTCAGGGAGATCGAGGCTGCAGTGAATCTTCACCGCTGCACTCCAGCCTTGGCGACCAAGTGAGACCCTGCCTCAAAAAAAAAAAAAAAAAAAAAGAGAGAGAGAGAGAAAGACAGGAGAGTAAATAAGAGAAATGAGAGGGGAAGCAGCAGAGTTGGCCAATCATATCTCCTGGGCAAAGCCATTCCAGGTCCTGTGGGTGAACTAACACAGCTTCCAGGATGCATTCGAAATAAGAGTCAAAAGAGCTTCTGAAACTTTGAAAAGCTTTTGTGAAAATTCAGATTCCTGTGTTGAATTCAGAACCCCCAGCAGGTTGTAGGCAGATGGTAAACATGAGTGATTTTACTTCTAGTTAGAGGTAAAACAAGGTAAAAACCACAAGAAATTGTTTTTACTTCATGGATCCATTTCAGATAAGGTAAGGCCGAATGAGGGAGCCAACTCAGAAATCAGACAAGGAGTCAGAAAAACAACAGCAGGAATAAACCGAAGAAAAGGATGGGATGTCGCACAAGCTTTCTGTCATTCAAGAGAACATTTTGAAGGTCATCATCTGGTGTTAGTCGGAGTTTAATTTTTGCTTCTCACAGCAACTTGTATCAGAGAAAGAAAATGCTTCTGCACGCCGATCCCACAGCCCTCGGTGAGGAGGCTAGGCTGTGCTGTCTCTAGCCAGCAATAGTCCTGTTAAGTGACTTGGTAAGCTGGGCGCAGTGGCGTGTGCCTGTAGTCCCAGATACTTGGGAGGCTGAGGGAGAGGATCACTTGATCCCAGGAGTTTGAGTCCAGCCTGGGTACACAGCAACTCTGTCTCTAAAAAACAACAATGGCTGGGCATGGTGGCTCACGCCTATAATCCTAGCACTTTGGGAGGCTAAGGCCAGTGGATCCACTTGAGGTCAGGAGTTTGAGACCAACCTGGCCAACATGGTAAAACCCCGTCTCTAAAAGAAACAAACAAACAAACAAACAAACACAAAAATTAGTCGGGCTTGGTGGCGCACAGCTGTAATCCCAGCTGCTCGGGAGGCTGAGGCAGGAGAACCGCCTGAACCTAGGAGGTGGAGGTTGTAGTGAGCTGAGATCATGCCACTGTACTCTAGCCAGGGCAACAGAGTAAGACTCCGTCTCTAAATAAATAAATAAATAAATAAATAAATAAATAACAACAACAACAACAAAGACTTAGTGGGACGGTTCTGCATGCTTCCTCAAATCTCCCAGGTGTGCAGGGCGTTATTGTTGACAGGTAGCTAATAAGCACCTCACCGACAAGAAATAAAAACAATAACCAGCAGGACCAAGGACTTCTCTTCATTTTTTTTTTTGTTTTGTTTTGTTTCGCTCTGACACTCTGTGTTTACAAATACAAGCATACATCAAAATTGCCTGCATTTGTTGTGTCTACAGGACATCTTGCTAAAACTTTTGATCTCATTGCATCACCGCAACAATCCTAGGAAGTGAGTGATATTATTATTGCCACCTACAGAGGAGGACAGTGGGGTATAGATTCATGTGCAAGCACAGGCCTGACTCCAAAGGCTGCATTCTTAACTTCTTCCACAAGGCTTTCTGCTGAAGAGGAAGCCTGGCTATTGTCCCCAAACACAAGGGAATCTGCTTTCTTGCCTGTACACAATTGACACTTTCCTGGGGTGGGAGGATAAGTTAAAGAGACCTTTGCATGAAGTTGTGATGTTCCCTACCAAATATAAGTTAAAGTTCCCAATGACTTCTTGTTGGTTGTCAAAACAGAGATTAACAGTCTGAGTCATGGAGTCATTTATTTCAAATTTGGCTTCTGCGTCCATTGTGAAGTAATTTCAAAAATGGGCCACAGGCGTGGGAATGATTTGAGTGACGTCACGATTGGGCAACACGATCCCACCCTGGGAGGCTGAGACCTAGATTCAAATGGAG
Organism: Papio anubis; assembly: GCF_008728515.1. Taxonomy (NCBI): domain Eukaryota; kingdom Metazoa; phylum Chordata; class Mammalia; order Primates; family Cercopithecidae; genus Papio; species Papio anubis. Next base: position 94,212,377 of record NC_044986.1, read on the forward strand.
CACTCGCCTGTCCGTCCCTTCTCCACTATGGTTCAGGTTAGATGAGCTGCCCCCGTTGGTAGTTTTTATCTCTTAGCTACGCAGCTGCCTGTAGCACTCTCGTCTTTCAGGATGAGTTGCCAACTTTCCATTCTGGCCTTCAGAATCAAGACAAAGAATCATCCTCCAAAGTCATCCAGGCCTGTTATTTTTTTTCTCTCTCTCCCTTTTGGCATTAGTGTTTTAAATGGAAACCTGATTCACTTGTCACCAAAACACACAAGAGAGCGCTGTATCAGAGGTGCTGGACAAAACTTGTCTCCTGGTATCCTATTCAGGGGTGAGCACCCCACCTGCTGAAAAGGGAGCCTCAGACAGAGACCAGAGAGGCAGCTCCTCGGCAGGGAGTGGGGAGGTGGGTGGGTGGAATTTATCTGAGGCCCCAAGGGAACATTTCTTTTTTTTTTTTTTTTGAGACAGGGTCTTGCTCTGTTGCCCAGGCTGGACTGCAATGGTGTGAGCACAACTCACACTGCAACTTCAACCTCCCAGAGTTAAAGGGCGGGCGCAGTGGCTCATGCCTGTAATCCCAGCACCTTGGGAGGCTGAGGCAGATGGATCACCTGAGGTCAGGAGTTCGAGACCAGCCTGGCCAATGTGGTGAAACCCCGTCTCTACCAAAAACACAAAAATTAGCCGGGCATGGTGGTGCATGCCTGCAATCCCAAGTACTAGGGGGGCTGAGGCAGGAGGATCGCTTGAACCTGGGAGGCGAAGGTTGCAGTGAACCAAGATTATGCCACTGTACTCCGGCCTGGACGACAGGGCAAGACTCTGTCTCAAAAAAAAAAAAAACCTCCCAGAGTCAAGTGATCCTCCCACCTCAGCCTCCTGGGTAGGTGGAACTACAGGCATGTACCACCACAATCAGCTAATTTATTTTTTAAGTTTGCTGTAGAAACGAGGTCTCCCTACTTTGGCCAGACTGGCCTCAAACTCCTGGCCTCAAACGATCTTCCAACGTCGGCCTCTCAAAGTGCTAGGATTACCTGCATGAGCCACCGCACCTAACCAAAGGGGACATTCTTGACCAGACAATGTCCTGAAGCACGGGAGTACCAGGCCATGTCAGTTCTGTGAGGTTCATCCTCTCCAGAATGAAACTGACAGGATCAAGTGATATTAAATATAACAATATTAAGATTCAAAAAGTCTTTACCATTGCTTCAACAATCCCACTACTGGGTATCTACTCAAAAGTAAATAAATCATTGTATCAAAAAGAATCTACCCGCCCACACTCATATGTTTATGGCAGCACTATTCACAGTAGCAAAAATATGACGTCAACCTAAGTGTCCGTCAACACAGGATAAAGAAACTGTGGCATGTATACACTATGGAATACTACTCAGACATAAAAAGGAACGAACTCATGACATTTACAGCACCGTGAATGGAACTGGAGGCCATTATCCTAAGTGAAATCTCTCAGAAATAGAAAGTCAAACAGTGCACGTTCTCACTTAAAAGTGGGAGCTAAGAACTGGGTACCCGTGGACATACAGGTGGAATATTAGACACTGGAGACTCCAAAGGGTGGGAAGGTGGGAAAGGGTGAGGGTCGAAAAATTGCCTATTGGGTACAATGTTCACAATTCAAGTAATGGGTTCACCAAAAGCCCAGACTTCACCACTATGCAATATATGCTTGTAAGAAATCTGCACTTCTATCCCCTAAATTAAAAAAAAAAAAAAAAAAAGAGGCTGGTTGTGGTAGCTCACACCTGCAATCCCAGCACTTTGGGAGGCCGAGGCGGGGGGAGTCACTTGAGGTCAGGAGACCAACCTGGCCAACATAGTTAAACTCAGTCTCACAAAAATATAAAAATTAGCCGGGCATGGTGGCAGGCACTTGTAATCCCAGCTACTTGGGAGACTGAGGCAGGAGCATAGCTTGAACTCAGGAGGCGGAGGTTGCAGAGAGCCGAGATCATGCCACTATACTCCAGCCTGGGCGATAGAGCAAGACTCCATCTCAAAAAAAAAAAAAAAGAGAAAAAGAATATAGGTTGAATCAATGGGTGCACGTGGACACACAGCGTGGAATAATAGACACTGGAGACTATAAAACATGGGAGAGTGGGAGGAGGTGAGGGCTGAAAATTACCTATTGGGTGCAATCTATTTGGGTAATAGGCACCCTGAAAGCCCTGGCTTTACCACGACATAATAGATGCATGTAAGAAACCTGCACTTGCAGGCCCTAAGACTTTAAAAATAAGGAAAAAAGAATACAGGTTTAAAGATGCAGGCACTCCCTGCTGACAAAAAAATCCCCACTGAAGTGTAAGCATCTGACCGAAGATCCTTTTCTGATATCAGATTTGGTGGTGGCAGGAACAAAAGGGCACTTATCCCAGAAAGGGGAGGCTAGATCAAATTTAGGTCATGACTTACTACTTTCCTGGTAAGTTTTACTTGCTCTAGAATACTCTAGTTTTAATATCTGTTCCCTTTAGGATTATCAGTCTTGAAAAAAATGAAACATTTTTAGTGTAAGTATGTCCCCTGCAATATTTGGGACACACTAATAAATCATTTGTTTCTCCATTGCTTTTTTATATATTTATTTTTTTGAGACAGTCTCACTCTGTTGCCCAGGCTGGAGTGCCATGGCATGATCTTGGCTCACTGCAACCTCCGCCTTCTGGGTTCAAGCGATTCTCCTGCCTCAGCCTCTGGAGTAGCTGGGATTATGGGCACCTACCACCATGTCCAACTAATTTTTGTATTTTTAGTAGAGATGGGGTTTCACTGTGTTGGCCAGGCTGGTCTCAAACTCCTGACCTCAGGCGATCCTCCCGCCTTGGCCTCCCAAAGTGCTGGAATTACAGACATGAGCCACTGCACTCAGCCTGAAATTCATATTTAACTGGGCATCCTGTATCTTACCTGGCAACACTAGTTCCTTGATCTGAGAGTTTTCCACAGGGTATCTCACAGACAGAGGGGATGGGATGCCATCATCAGGCATCCTGACGTCAGAGAATGGGCCCAATGCCTTCCTAATCTGGCAGCTTAATATGAACTTGGAGCTGCACTCAGGAATGTCTGGACTGGGCATTAAAAGAACAGTTTTCACAGAGGACCCAAAGGGACAATTGATGGTGGGAGTGGTGGCCAGGTCTGAGAGTGGTCGTGACAGGATGGTGAGGAGGAGAGGGCAGGATGGAGCTTACGCTGCGCTTTTGGACATGCATATTTGTTTTTCTGTTGCTACCATGGCAAATGACTGCTAAGTCAGTGGCTTAAAACAACACCCATTTATTATCCCACAATTTCTGTGGGCCCTACATCAGGTAGGCATGTCCAGGTCATGGGATTGAAATTCTGCCTCCCACAACAGGCTTCGGAAATTGACGGTTCACTCTGGCTGGCCAGGGTTGGACAACCTCTTAAAGCAGAAGAGCAACTTCCTGTCATATGTGAGGCTACAACTGTTCATGTAGCCACTTAGGGCCCAGTGTGATATAACCAGGGTAGAGCCCAAAAAGCTTTATTCTGGTCCCAGCTCTGCAGCCACCAAAATGAAGAAACTTAGACAAGTCATTTAAAGTCTCTGACTGGCCTACTGTGGGAGGCTACGGTGGCTTACACCTGTAATCCCAACAGTTTGGGAGGCTGAGGCAGGGAAAATCCCTTGTGGTCAGGAGTTCAAGACCAGCCTGGGCAACACAGAGACTCCCCCGTCTGTACAAAAAGTTTTTTTTATTAGCTGGGCTAGGTGGCATGTGCCTGTGGTCCCAGCTGCTCAAGAGGCTGAGATGGGAGGATTGCTTGAGCCCAGGAGTTCAAGGTTGTAGTAAGCAATGATTGTGCTACTGTACTCTGGTCTGGGCAACAGAGCAAGACCCTGTCCCCTCCTAAATAAATAAATAAAGTAAGTAAGTAAGTAAGTAAGTCGTCTCTGGCTACTTTATCTGTCAGACGTAGCATCCTGGAGGAGTCTGGCTCCTGGTCAAATACCTATGTGTGGTTTTTTTTTCTGGCCCAACCCTAGGCAGTTACCTAGGCTTTACCTGGCAGGCCTCCCTGGGAAAAGCTGTCCTCCCCACACCAGGCGTGGTGCACAGCCAGGGCATTGCAGTCTGCAAAGGGAGCTGCAGTCAAGGGCTCAGGCCCCGCTGGCCAGCCGTGCTCCTACACATAGCTGTCATTCTTAGCCCAGGTGCCCCTTCCTCAGGCCAAGACCTCTTATCAGGGGAGAGAGGAAAACCATGAAGAAACTTCTTGTCTACCCTGACGGTATTCAGTATTTTTCCACTCAGAGTCTTTGTCCCTGATTCCCTGTCCCCACCCTAGTCCCCCAGGACCATAAAACTGCAGGAGCCCTTTGCTCTGGGCTCCCTCAGCAGCGAGACGCCTCACCTGTGTGCTGTCTCCGCACTGACACAGTGCACCAGCCAATACTCTATGCTGTTCCACAGTGGGAGATGGAACCAGGGGCGCTGGTGTTTTCTTCCACTTAGCATCTTGCTTACACTATTGTGGTAAGTGAATAAAGGGTGGGCTCTCGCTTTATTTGGTTTATTTTTTTATTTGACAAGGTCTTGCTCTATGACCCAGGCTGGAGTGCACTGGCACAATCACAGCTCACTGCAACCTCAACCCCCTGGGCTCAAGTGACCCTCCCATCTCAGCCTCCTGAGTAGCTGGGACTACAGGTGCTTGTCACCACACCTGGCTAATTTTTAAATTTTTTGGGTAGAGGAAGAGTCTTGCTATGCTGCCCAGGCTGGTCTTGAACTCCTGGCCTCAGGGAGTCTTCTCGTCTCACACTCTCAAGGTCCTGGGATCACAGGCATGAGCCACTGCACCCGGCCAAAGGGAATATTCTTGACCAGATGATGTCCTGAAGCACGGAACTGCCAAGCCCTGTCACCACTACACCCAGTTAATTAATTTATTTATTTTTATGTTTAGTAGAGATGAGGTCTCACTATGTTGCCCGGGCTGGTCTAAAACCTCTGGCCTCAAGCGATCCTCCTGTCTTGGCCTCTCAAAAGGCTGGGATTTCTAGGCATGAACCACCGTGCCCAGCTTAATGTCCTAAAGCATGAGTGCACAATGACCCCATGAATGCAATGCCTCTCAAAAATGCTGGTTCTTTAATGAGGCCATTTAAGAATCAGAGTTCTGGCTGGGCACAGTGGCTCACACCTGTAATTTCAGCACTTCGGGAGACCGAGGCAAGTGGATCACCTGAGGCCAGGAGTTCAAGACCAGCCTGACCAACATGGAGAAACCCCGTCTCTACCAAAAATACAAAACTAGTTGGGCATGGTGGCGCATGCCTGTAATCTCAGGTACTTGGGAGGCTGAGGCAGGAGAATAGCTTGAACCTGGGAGGTGGAGGCTGCAGTGAGCCGAGATCGTGCCATTGCACTCCTAGGCAACAAGAGTGAAACTCCGTCTCAAAAAAAAAAAAGAATCAGAGTTCTAGCCTGGCACAGTGGCTCACGCCTGTAATCCCAACACTTTGGGAGGCCAAGGCAGGAGGATCGCCAGAAGTTCAAGATCAGCAACATAATAAGACCCCATCTCTATAAACAATACAAAAATTAGCCAGGTATTGGTGGTACATTCCTATAGTTCCAGCTACTTGGGAGACTGAGGTGGGAGGATCACTTGAGCCCGAGAGTTCGAGGCTGTGGGTGAACCACTGCACCTGGCCAAGATTCTCACTTTCATTTTAGCTTGCTGTGCTGATCAGCTACTCCAACCCCCTGGCAGTTCAGCCCTCTCCTGCTCAGCAGAGCTCTTGACAACACTGCCCAGACTAGTTGCCCTAGTAGTGTCATCAGTTACAAGGCTCATTCATTCATTGATTCAATAACATTTATTCAACACCTATTATGGGCTGGGCACTTGCTGGGTGCCAGGGATACAAAGATGAGTAAGTCCTGTCCCATCACCGGCATGAAGCCCGTTCCAGTTAAGACACGTTGATTGATCCATTAGGATATGGTAAAGCCTGACTTCTTACTTGATACCTCATATAACCCTCACAATGATTCTTTGAGATACATTTTATGATTATCTTTAGTTTACGGATTAGTAAACTAAGGTTCAGAGAATAAAATATTTTGAGTGAATATTTTAGGCCCTCTAACTAATAAGTGATTGATCAGGATTCAAACTCAGGACTTCTAGTTTAGTGTGCTGGGTCTCTTTCATGCCACCTAGAGATAAGCTCGAAATAAGGACACAGAGGAAGGAATAGATTATTCCTGGGGCTAAAGGAGGGGAATGCTGCAATATCTCAGGGCTTTGAAAAAATAAAAGGCTATGTATAATTACTATTACTACTATCATAATTTAAACTCTTACCGCTTTTAATTAATGAAGATAAAAGTTGTGGGTCATGCATAGGCCATCGTGCAAAGCCCTAACTTCCCCCTGAGATGGAAAGTTCCCTTGTCATGGGCTTTACTCACAGCTGGTCCCTCTGGGCTATGTGCTGATGACACCAATGCTTAAGGCCACAGTGTGAGTGGATTTCTCCAGGTGAGTTTTTGCAAAATTTGTGCATAATGACCTGCTAAACAATGACTCTCCAAAAATAGTGATTCACTAATGTAGCCATTTAAGAATCAGAGTCCTAGCTTGGCACGGTGGCTCACGCCTGTAATCTTAGCATTTTGGGAGGCCAAGGCAAGAGGATGACCAGGAGTTCAAGACCAGCCTGGGCAATAAAGAGAGACCCCTTCTCTACCAAAAAAAATACAAAAATTAGCTGGGTATGGTAGTGCGTTCCTGTAGTCCCAGCTGCATGGGAGGCTGAGGTAGTGAGCTATGGAGTTTGAGCCCAAGAGTTTGAGGCTGCAGTGAGCTATGATTGCGACACTGCACTCCAGCTCAGGCGGCAGAGTGAGTTTCTGTCTCTTAAAAAAAAAAGAGAGAGACAATCAGTCCAGTAGAAACCCCATCTCTACTAAAAATACAAAATTAGCTGGGCGTGGTGGTGGGCACCTGTAATCCCAGCTACTCGGGAGGCTGAGGCAGGAGAATCTCTTGAACTCGGGAGGTGGAGGTCGTGCCACTGCACTCCAGCCTGGGGGACAGAGCGAGACGCCATCTCAAAAAACAAACAAACAAACAAACAAACCAACAAACAAACAGCAAAAGGAGAGAGAGAGAGAGAGAGAGAGAATCAGAGTGCTATCTGGACATAGAGGATTCCATTTACTCCACCTCCCTGGCTTGAAGGGAAAAATTAAGCGTGGGAGTTTGCAGACTGACAATAAAGGGCGCAGCACAACTTGGAGCTACACGCAAAAGTGAGCATGATGTCACCGTCTCCTCCTTGAAACACTTCCTCTGTTTCCATGAGTGTGAAGATATTGGGAAATATTTAAGATAAGTGCTCTTGTCTGGGGCTCCGGGACGTCTGTGCCTCCCGACAGAGAGGAAGGCATGGAGGCCAGCCCCGGCACGTGCCCATCACAGGGTGGCTTCCTACTTTCATTTGTTCATTTCACTCCCACTTCCCAGTCCTTCTTCCTTTCCAGGCTTCTCATGAAAAACACAGCCGTCCCTAAGGATCCCAGAGGCCCTGCACCTTGGCTGTGCATCTGCGCCTGAAAAAATTCTGCAGCCACAGAAACAAACACAATTTTCTTGTCTCACATCACCTTCAGATAAGCTTGAATCAGCCAGCCCAAGTGACCGGTTATGACATTCATTTTCCTCTTATATCTCTGCTCCTCCTAAACAATAAAGCTTTAAGGTGCCAACAAGGAAGACTGAATTTTATTCTGTCATATTGAGTGGAAGCCAACTCATTACCTCATCAACTTCAGCCTTCCCAGTTATCAAACAGGACTTGCATAAGCACTGATGATCTGAAATTAAGTTTACTGGAGAAGGAGTATAAAGAGCTATCAAGTATTATGAAGCTCTTGTTAGCTATTGAGTTGTAATAGGAATCATTAGAATCCCCATTCATTTGTATCTCTTCTCTTAATAAGCATCAATTGAGCACCTACTGCATGCAGGGCTCTCTGCTGGTCACCTATGGGGGTACACAGACACAATCTCTACCTTTCCAGAATTTAGCACCTTAAAACCAGCCAAGCGGAGTGCTGGAGAGGAGGGGCAAAAGGTATTCTTGGTGGTGTGCCATGTTGGTTCTGAGCAATGTGTCACAGTGCAAACCAAAAATAAAATTCTAAGGCCCACCAACCATCTGAATGGACCCCTCCTTTCAGCCAACGACATTTGAAAGTTAACCTGACAAAAGCTAATTCAGGCCATGATGGAAGAGGGCATTGGACATGCCTCATGATCCCCTCCTCTCTTTGGAATTCAGGAAAAGCTGACCAACGTTAACATCAACACAGACCTTAAGTCTGATAAGAAACATTTATAATCTATTCTCTCTGAAGCCTACTACCCAGAGGCTTCTTCTGCGTGATAAAACCTTTGTCCACAACCCCTTTTGATAACTCAAACATTCCTTTCTATTAATAATAACCTTTTCAACCAATTGCCAAATGGAACATTTTTAAATCCATCTATGACCTGCAAGCTGCTCCATCTTTAAGTTGTCTCTCCCTTCCAGATGGAACCCATACACATCTTACACGTATTGATTAATGGCTCATGTCTCCATCAAATGTATAAAAGCAAACTAGGCTCCCGACTGCGTTGGGCACATGTCACCAGGACCCCCTGAGGCTGTGTCATGGATGTGTCCTTAACCTTGGCAAGATAAACTTTCTAAATTGAGTGAGTGCCCTCTCAGATGCTTCTGGATTCATAACAAGACTCCCCATGCCTACATTTTGAATAAACAAGCAAGACTGATGCTGGCTGGGTGTGGCAGCTCAAGTCTGTAATCCAAGCACTTTGGGAGGCTGAAGTAGGTGGATCATTTGAGGCCAGGAGTTTGAGACCAGCCTGGCCAACGTGGCAAAACCCCATCTCTACAAAAAAAAACCAAAACAAACAAAAAAAAAGCACAAAAATTAGCTGAGCATGGTGGCACATGCCTGTAGTCCCAGCTACTTGGGAGACTGAGATGGGAGGATTGTTTGAGCCCAGGAGATGGAGGTTGCAGTGAGCCCTAGATGCGCCTTTGCACTCCAGCCTGGGCGACAGAGTGAGATCCCATCTCAAAAAAAGACTCATGCTGACCACAGCTGACTTTGCTCACATGTCTCTTTAGTCATCGGAGAGGCCAGGCCCTGGCCAACCCCCAGCCCTCCTGCTGGACTTAATGCATGTGGGCAGTTTGGTTTCTGCCAAAGGCCAACAGGGTTCATCTCAGATCTGTCAGTGGCACTTTGGGATAAGTGCAGTCATTTTTAATTCATGAAATTCAAAGGAGACACTGAATGAGTTGGCTCTCCAGCCCTTAACAGGCTGGCTGAGCATTTTGGGGTGGAAGCATTTTGTAAGGGATTGGAGGAGCCACGCCTTGGCTCAGGCAGGGGAAAGGATGACTCAGCCTGAGCCACTGAGGTTGGGCAGGAAACAGCTGATTCCCCTGCTGTGGTGCTGGGCAGGACTGCCTTCCGGGTGGGGAGCAGGGGGCAGCGGGAGTGGGGGGGGTGGTGGCGGGACAGGTTGCCTTGGGAATTTGGCATGACTTTAACTGGCAGGTCTTTTTCTTCTCTTCCTTGGGTTCTTCTTGGGGATTTGGGGAAAGAGTTGAGCAACAGGCTGAGTTAAAGGAGACAAAATAGGAAGGAAATGAAGAGCTCAGCAAGGCCATCCCTCGAAATAGGCTGGCAAATTCAACCCATGGAGCCTCTTAGGGAGTCAAGTGGAACCAGGAGGAGCACACGACACAGGAGAGATCCTTAACACACTGTAAAACGTGAATGTGCTTTTTTTTTGCACCTGGTGAGAAGCCCCCAAAGCCATAGTCTTCCAGGAACTGCCCGCAGCCTGCAGAGATGGTCTTGCGTGGCTTCCGTCAGTCAAGAAAAATGATGAGACAAGTCTCTCTCATTTTAGGAGGTTTATTTGCCAAAGCTAAGGACACACACTGTGACACAGCCTCAGGAGGTCCTGATGACTGTTTTGTTTCATTTAATTTAGGAGAGCTAAATAATTAAACATGAGGCCAAAGTACATAAAAAAGTGGCAGTTTTTTATTGCAAATATGCGCACATTCTCGGGCAAGGTTCTCTGGTCCTCAGGTGTGGGGGGCCAGGGAAGTCGCGCTGGCGCTCTCGGGTGATGTTCTCCAGTCCATGAATGCAGGGGCCGAGGAAGTCACACCGGCGCTTACCAGCGGCGGACTTTTATATCTGGGAGCTGGAAGGGGAGGAGTTTGGGGCATGTGTGTAGGAGTGGCTTCTTGAGTTTCGGTGTCCCCAGCTTGACGTCACTCTGCGCATGCTCAGTTGATTTGGTTCTTTTCCCGGGCACGGGAATTTTTCCCAGGCACGGGAAAATCTGTGATGAAGAACCCAGAAACAACAGGGACTGCTTCATCTTGTTCACCTTCCTCCATCTTGTCCCTTCTCCCTCACCCAAACAATGACATGTGCCCAAGGTGGTCGGGGCACAGCTTGGTTTTACACATTTAGGGAGACATGAGACATCAAATCAATATATGTAAGAAGTACATTGGTTTGTCTGAAAATGTGGGTGTCAGGCCTCTGAGCCCAAGCTAAGCCATCATATTCCCTGTGATCTGCATGTATATATCCAGATGGCCTGAAGCAATTGAATATCCACAAAAGAAGTGAAAATAGCCTTAACTGATGACATTCCACCATTGTGATTTGTTCCTGCCCCACCCTAACTGATACATATGTTCTCCCCTGCCCTTAAGAAGGTACTTTGTAATATTCTCCCCCCGCCCTTGAGAAGGTACTTTGTAAGCCTATCCCAAACCTATAAGAACTAATAATAATCCCACCACCCTTTGCTGACTCCTTTTTCAGGCTCAGCCCGCCTGCATCCAGGTGAAATAAACAGCCTTGTTACTCACACAAAGCCTGTTGGTGGACTCTCTTCACATGGACGCACGTGACATTTGGTGCTGAAGACCCGGGACAGGAGGACTCCTTAGTGTCAGGCCTCTGAGCCCAAGTCAAGCCATCGCATCCCCTGTGACTTGCACCCCCTGTGACTTGCACTTATACGCCCAGATGGCCGAAGTAACTGAAGAATCACAAAAGAAGTGAAAATGCCCTGCCCCTGCCTTAACTGATGACATTCCACCACAAAAGAAGTGAAAATGGCTGATCCTTGCCTTAAGTGATGACATTATCTTGTGAAATTCCTTTTCCTGGATCATCCTGGCTCAAAAAGCTCCCCCACTGAGCACCTTGTGACCCCCACCCCTGCCTACCAGCGAACAACCCACCTTTGACTGTAATTTTCCTTTACCTACCCAAATCTTATAAAACGGCCCCACCCCTATCTCCCTTCTCTGACTCTTTTTGGACTCAGCCTGCCTTCACCCAGGTGATTAAAAAGCTTTATTGCTCACACAAAGCCTGTTTGGTAGTCTCTTCACACGGACGCGCATGACACTTAGGGAGACCAGTCCCCTGTCATCCCCTGTTGTCGCCCTCACTCCATGAGGAGATCCACCTATGACCTTGGGTCCTCAGACCAACCAGCCCAAGGAACATCTCACCAATTTCAAATCAGGTAAGCGGTCTTTTCACTCTTCTCCAGCCTCTCTCGCTACCCTTCAATCTCCCTGCCTTTACAATTCCAGTTCTTTTTCCTCTCTAGTAGAGACAAAGGAGATGCATTTTATCCGTGGACCCAAAGCTCCGGCGCTGGTCACGGACTCAGGAAGATAGTCTTCCTTTGGTGTTTAATCACTGCGGGGATGTCTGCCTGATTATTCACCCACATTTCATTGATGTCTGATCACCGTGGGGACGTCTGCCTCGATCATTCACCCACATTCCCTTGGTGGCAAGTCAATTGCGGGGATGCCTGCTTTGGCTGCTCACCCACATTGCAGCCCAGGGCTGCTCACCCACCCTCTTCTCCGTGTCTCTACCTTTCTCTTTAAACTTACCTCCTTCACTATGGGCAACCTACCGCCCTCCATTCCCCCTTCTTCTCCCTTAGCCTGTATTCTCAAGAACTTAAAATCTCTTCAACTCACACCTGACCTAGAACTTAAACGCCTTATTTTCTTCTGCAATACCGCTTGGCCCCAAACTTGACAGTAGTTCCAAGTGGCCAGAGAATGGCACTTTCGATTTGTCTATCCTACAAGATCTTGATAATGTTTGTTGAAAACTGGGCAAATGGTCTGAGGTGTCCGACGTCTAGGCATTCTTTTACACATCGGTCCCTCCCTAGTCTCTGCTCCCAATGCAACTCATCCCAAATCTTTCTTCTTTCTCTCCTGTCTGTTCCTTCAGTTTCCACCCCAAGCTTTGAGTCCTTTGAATCCTTCTTTTCTACGGAATCATCTGACCTCTCCCCTTCTCCCCAGGCTGCTCCTTGCCAGGCCAAGCCAGGTCCCAATTCTTCCTCAGCCTTTGCTCCCCCACCCTATAATCCTTCTATCACCTCCCCTCCTAACACCTGGTCTGGCTTACAGTTTCGTTCTGCGACTAGCCCTCCCCCACCTGCCCAACAATTTCCTCTTAAAGAGGTGGTTGGAGCTAAAGGCATAGTCAAGGTTAACGCTCCTTTTTTCTTTATCTGACCTCTCCCAAATCAGTTAGCATTTAGGCTGTTTTTCATCAAATATAAAAACCCAGCCCAGTTCATGGCCCATTTGGCAACAACCCTTAGACACTTTACTGTCCTAGACCCCAGAGGAAGGCCATCTTATTCTCAATATGCATTTTATTATCCAATCCGCTCCCAACATTAGAAAAAGCACCAAAAATTAGATTCTGGCCCCACAACAGGACCTAATTAAGCTCGCCTTCAAGGTGTACAATAATAGAGAAGAGGCAGTCAAGTAGCAACATATTTCTGAGTTGCAATTAACTTGCCTCCACTGTGAGAGAAACCCCAGTCACATCTCCAGCACACAAGAACCTCAAAATGTCTGAACCGCAGAGGCCAGGCATTCCTCCAGGACCGCCTCCCCAAGGATATTGCTTGAAGTGCTGGAAATCTGGCCACTAGGCCAAGGAATGCCCGCAGCCTGGGATTCCTCCTAAGCCATGTCCCATCTGTGTGGGACCCCACTGGAAATCAGACTGTCCAACCCGGCAGCCACTCCCAGAGCCCCTGGAGCTCTGGCCCAGGGCTCTCTGACTGACTCCTTCGCAGATCTTCTCGACTTAGCAGCTGAAGACTGATGCTGCCCCATTGCCTTGGAAGCTTCTTGGACCATCACAGACACTTTGGGTAACTCTTACAGTGGAGGGTAAGTCCATGCCCTTCTTAATCATTATGGAGGCTACCCACTCCACATTACCTTCTTTTCAAGGGCCTGTTTCCCTTGCCTCCATAACTGTTGTGAGTATTGATGGCCAAGCTTCAAAACCCTTTAAAACTCCCCAACTCTGGTGCCAACTTGGACAACATTCTTTTATGCACTCTTTTTTAGTTATCCCCACCTGCCCAGTTCCCTTATTAGGCTGAGACATTTTAACCAAATTATCTGCTTTCGTGATCATTCCTGGACTACGGCCACACCTCATTGCCACCTTTTCCCCCAGTTCAAAGCCTCCTTCACATCCTCTCCTTGTATCTCCCCACCTTAATCCACAAGTATAGGACACCTCTACTCCCTCCTTAGTGACTGATCATGCATCCCTTACCATCCCGTAAAAACCTAGTCACCCTTACCCCACTCAATGCCAATATCCCATCCTATAGCACACTTTAAAAGGATTAAATCCTGTTATCACTCACCTGTTACAGCATGGCCTTTTAAAGCCTATACACTCTCCTTACAATTCCATTTTACCTGTCGAAAAACCAGACAAGTCTTACAGGTTAGTTCAGGATCTGTGCCTTATCAACCAAATTGTCTGGCCTATCCACCCCACAGTGCCAAACCCATATACTCTCCTATCCTTAATACCTCCCTCCACAACTCATTCTGTTCTAGATAAACCTAGCTGACCCCATAAATCCTAAATCCTTTCCTCACTCCCCTTTCCATTCCTTAAAACACAGCCCTAAAAGCTGCTCCCGCACTAGCTCTCCCTAACTCATCCCAACCCTTTTCATTACACACAGCCAAAGTACAGGGCTGTGCGGTCAGAATTCTTACACAAGAGCCGGGACTGCGTGCTGTAGCCTTTCTGTCAAAACAACTTGACCTTACTGTTTTAACCTAGCCCTCATGTCTGTGTGCGGTGGCTGCCACTGCCTTAATACTTCCAGAGGCCCTCAAAATCACAAGCTATGCTCCACTTACTCTCTACAGTTCCCATAACTTTCAAAATCTATTTTCCTCCTCACACTTGACGCATATACTTTCTGCCGCCCCAGCTCCTTCAGCTATACTCAGTCTTTGTTGAGTCTCCCACAATTACCATTGTTCCTGGCCCAGACTTCAATCTGGCCTCCCACATTATTCCGGATACCACACCTGACCCCCATGACTGTATCTCTCTGATTCATCATCCTCCATTTCCCCATATTTCCTTCTTTCCTGTTCCTCACCCTGATCACACTTGGTTTATTGATGGCAGTTCCACCAGGCCTAATCGCCACTCACCAGCAAAGGCACGCTATGCTATAGTATCTTCCACATCTATCATTGAGGCTACTGCTCTGCCCCCTCCACTACCTCTCAGCAAGTCAAACTCATTGCCTTAACTCGGGCCCTCACTCTTGCAAAGGGACTATGCATCAATATTTATACTAACTCTAAATATGCCTCCCATATCCTGCACCACCATGCTGTTATATGGGCAGAAATAAATTTCCTTACTATGCTAGGGTCCTCCATCATTTATGCCTCTTTAATAAAAACTCTTCTTAAAATTGCTTTACTTCCAAAGGAAGCTGGAGTCATTCACTGCAAGGGCCATCAAAAGGCATCAGATCCCATCGCTCAGGGCAACACTTATGCTGATAAGGTAGCTAAAGAAGCAGCTAGTGTTCCAACTTCTGTCCCTCATGACAGTTTTTCTTCTTCTCATTGGTCACTGCTATTTACTCTCCTACTGGAGTTTCCACCTATCAATCTCTTCCCACACAAGGCAAATTGTTCTTGGACCAAGGGAAAAATCTGCTTACATCCTCACAGGCCCATTCTATTCTGTCGTCATTTCATAACCTCTTCCATGTAGGTTACAAGTTGTTAGCCTCCCTCTGAAAACCTCTCATTTCCTTTCCATTGTGAATATCTATCCCCAATCCTCCATTCTTGACTCCCTCTTGGAGTGGATAGATGATCTTTGCTGACAGGACACACTCCAACACTCTCTCCCTGATGAAGTCCTATTCTTCACTTTTATACTCATTCTTATTCTCGTTCCTGTTCTTATGCCACCCTCTACCTCTCCCCAGCTATCTCCACCACACTATCAATCTCACTCACTCTTCCTAGCCATTTCTAATCTTTCTTTAACAAACAATTGCTGGCTTTGCATTTCTATTTCCTCCAAAATCCCTGAGGCCTCAACACACTGCTGAAAAAGGAGGACTCTGTGTGTGTGTGTGTGTGTGTATATATATATATATATATTTTTTTTTTTTTTTTGAAACAGAGTCTCGCTCTGTTGCCCAGGCTAGAATACAGTGGCGCGATCTCGGCTCACTGCAAGCTCTGCCTCCCAGGTTCACGCCATTCTCCTGCCTCAGCCTCCCGAGCAGCTGGGACTACAGGCGCCTGCCACCACACCCGGCTAATTTTATGTATTTTTAGTAGAGACGGGGTTTCACCGTGTTAGCCAGGATGGTCTCCATCTCCTGACCTCGTGATCCGCCCGCCTTGGCCGCCCAAAGTACTGGGATTACAGGCGTGAGCCACCACGTCTGGCCAACTCTGTATATTTTTAAATGAAGAGTGTTGTTTTCACCTAAATCAATCTGGCCTGGTATATGACAACATAAAAAAACTCAAGGATAGAGCCCCAAAACTCACCAACCAAGCAAATAATTATGCTGAACCCCCTTGGGCACTCTCTAATTGGATGTCCTGGGTCCTCCCAATTCTTAGTCCTTTAATACCTGTTTTTCTCCTTCTCTTATTCGGACTTTGTGTCTTCCTTTTGGTTTCTCAATTCATAAAAAACTGCATCCCAGATTTGAATCGTGGGACCCGTTGGCAGAGGTGGCGGCAGCGGCATGGGTTCCCCGACGTTGCCCCCTGCCTGGCAGCCCTTTCTCAAGGACCACCGCATCTCTACATTCAAGAACTGGCCCTTCTTGGAGGGCTGCACCTGCACCCCGGAGTGGATGGCTGAGGCTGGCTTCATCCACTGTCCCACTGAGAACGAGCCAGACTTGGCCCAATGTTTCTTCTGCTTCAAGGAGCTGGAAGGCTGGGAGCCAGATGATGACCCCATAGAGGAACATAAAAAGCATTCATCTGGTTGTGCTTTCCTTTCTGTCAAGAAGCAGTTTGAAGAATTAACCCTCGGTGAATGTTTGAAACTGGACAGAGAAAGAGCCAAGAACAAAATTGCAAAGGAAACCAACAATAAGAAGAAAGAATTTGAGGAAACTGCAAAGAAAGTGCGCTGTGCCATCGAGCAGCTGGCTGCCATGGACTGAGGCCTCTGGCTGGAGCTGCCTGGTCCCAGAGTGGTTGCACCACTTCCAGGATTTATTCCCTGGTGCCACCAGCCTTCCTGTGGGACCCTTAGCAATGCCTTGGGAAAGGAGAAGATCAATATTTTCCAATTAGATATTTCAGCTGTATCTTGTTTTGTCTCGAAAGTGGCACCAGAGGTGCTTCTACCTGTGCAGCGGGTACTGCTGATAACAGTGACTGCCTCTCTCTCTTTTTTTTTTTTTTTTTGGCTTATTTTTGTCTTCCTGATTCCCGGACTTACCAGGTGAGAAGTGGGGGAGGAAGAAGGTGGTGTCCCTTTTGCTAGAGCTGACGGCTTTGTTGGCGTGGGCAGAGCCTTCCACAGTGAATGTGTCTGGACCTCATATTGTTGAGGCTGTCACACAGTCCTGAGTGTGGACTTGGCAGGTGCCTGTTGAATCTGAGCTGCAGGTTCCTCATCTGTCACACCTGTGCTGCCTCAGAGGCCACCTTTTTTTTTTTTTTTTGGTAGATGCATGACTTGTGTGTGATGAGGAGGGGAATGCAGACAGTCTCTGGCTCCTCTACTGTTTCACAACGTGTCTTTCTTATTTTGTTTGAATTGTTAATTCACAGAATAGCACAAACTACAATTAAAACTAAGCACAAAGCCATTCTAAGTCATTGGGGAAACGGGGTGAAATTCAGGTGGACGTGGAGACAGAATAGAGTGATAGGAAGCATCTGGCAGATACTCCTTTTGCCACTGCTGTGTGATTAGACAGGCCCAGTGAGCTGCGGGGCACATGCTGGCTGCTCCTCCCTGAGAAAAAGACAGTGGCCTGAATCCTTTTTAAATGACTTGGCTCGATGCTGTGTGGGACTGGCTGGGCTGCTGCAGGCCGTGTGTCTGTCAGCCCAACCTTCACATCTGTCACGTTCTCCACACGGGGGAGGGATGCAGTGTGCCCAGGTCCTGGCTTTCTTTGGCGGTGGCAGCTCCCGCAGGGCTGAAGTCTGGTGTAAGATGATGGATTGGATTCGCCCTCCTCCCTGTCACAGAGCTGCAGGATGGATTGTTACAGCTTCGTTGGAAACCTCTGGAGGTCATCTCGGCCGTTCCTGAGAAATAAAAAGCCTGTCATTTAAAACAAACAAACAAACAAAAAACAAAAAAAAAAAAACTGCATCCCAGGCCATCACCAATCATTTTATATGACAAACGCTCCTTCTAACAACCCCACAATATCACCCCTTACCCCAAAATCTTTCTTCAGTTTAATCTCTGCCACTCTGGGTTCCCACATTGCCCTTAATCCCACTCGAAGCAGCCCTGAGAAACATCGCCCATTATCTCTCCATACCACCTCCGGAAATTTTCACCGCCCCAACACTTCACCACTATTTTATTTTGTTTTTCTTATTACTATATGAAGACAGGAATGTCAGACCTCTGAGCTCAAGCTAAGCCATCGTATCTCCTGTGACCTGCACGTATACATCCAGATGGCCTGAAGCAACTGAAGATCCACAAAAGAAGTGAAAATACTCTTAACTGATGACATTCCACCACTGTGATTTGTTCCTGCCCCACCCTAACTGATACATATATTCTCCCCTGCCCTTAAGAAGGTACTTTGTAATATTCTCGCCCCGCCCCCCACCCTTGAGAAGGTACTTTATAAGCCTATCCCAAACCTGTAAGAACTAATGATAATCCCACCACCCTTTGCTGACTCGTTTTTTGGACTCAGCCTGCCTGCACCCAGGTGAAATAAACAGCCTTGTTGCTCACACAAAGCCTGTTGGTGGACTCTCTTCACATGGACATGCGTGACCGTGGGGACAACTCAAAGCAGGGAGGGGGCTTCCAGGTCACAGGTAGGTGAGAGACAAACAGTTGCATTGTTTGAGCTTCTGATAAGCTTTTCCAAAGGAAGCAATATACATCTATTTCAGTGAGCAGAGGGATGACTGAATAGAACGGGAGGCAGGTTTGTCCTGAACAATTCCCAGCCTGACTTTTCCCTTAGCTTAGCAATTTTGGGGCCTCAATATTTTCCTTTCACACTTCTCTATGGCCCAGGCACTGCTGAGTTGGAGTCAGCCATTGTGACTCTTTTTTTTTTTCTTGTAGAGATGGAATCTCACTGTTTGGCCCGGGCTTGTCTCGAACTCCTGGCCTCAAGCCATCCTCCTGCCTCGGCCTCCCAAAGTGCTGAAATTACACGTGCAAAACACTGTGCCCTGCTTCCATTGTTACTTTAACTTCTTTCCAGTCTTTATGTCTCAGAATCCTCATTTGTAAAATAAAGTTAATAGAAGCCACCTGTAGAGCTGTTTGTGAGGATTAATGAATCAAAATGGATGAAGCACCTAGAACAGTTCATGGCTTAAAGTAAGGGCTTCGTAAATGTTTAGCTATTTTTATGAGCAGGTCAAGAAAGAAGGCATTGGTCAACACAAACAGTTGTACAGACACTGATTGTTAAATTGTAGCCAGAGGTAAGAGTTGACTTAAAAGGGAGAAGCTGAGGCAAAACTAATATAAGTAGAGAGCTTACTCAGGCCACATTTGAGGGCTGCAACCCAGAAGCATAGATTTAAGTTGCCTGAATATACACTCCAATTTGCAGTAGTTGCAAGTGAATTTTTAAAGGCAAAAAGAGGGAGACAGGGAGTGGGCTAAGACAAAGTTGTTGGTCAGGAATTCCCATTGGTTTACAGAAATAACACTGATTAGCTATACACTATGAAGCATTAGGGTGTGGGTTATGGTGTCCCATGTGGCATTATTAGATTAACTTATAGCTGCCTGTGGCAATAGCAAGCCATTTCAAGAAATGAATACGTAGCTCAAAGCGGGGAGTAGGGCATGATTGTGAGACAGTCAAATGCCTGGGCATATAAAAAGAGATCCCTGGAGAATCTTCGACCTGCCCCACAAGCGTTTACATTAGATACTTTTGTGCAGATGAGGGAACCTGCCCAGGACCTTGTTTGAGCCTGCCCACATGCACCCTGGGGGAAGGGGCGGAGCCATGGGCAATGGGAGGAGCCTGGCCTCTTCAGTTCCTGTGTGGTGGCCTGGGATTCAATCTGTGAGGTGGGGGGCCTGTTGGCAGGACTCTATCTCGCTTTGCTGTTTTTTTCATTTTTCTCTTTTCACCCAATACAGTCCTGCTCTACTCACCCTTTAATGTGCCTTCGTGCCTAAATGTTCCTGGTTGTGTGAAAAGAACCCATTTACGACTGAACTAAGGTGCAAAATTCTGCGACAGTTGCTGCCTCGTTTTAATGCCTCTCTGGGCCCAATAATTAAAAGGACCTGCGTTCCTCAGATAAAAGTTCTTTTCTTTTCTCATAACTTAATATTTTTCTCAGTTTTAAGAAGCCATAGGAAAGACGCATTTCTGTAGGAAGTAACTGCACCTATAGCCCAATCTGGATGCAGTTCTTTCCTTCTTCTAAGCCTTAGGGTATGCTTCCTCTATGGATGGAAAAAGTCAAACTCTGTAAACTATTTGAGGAGATTTATGCTGAGCCAAATAGGAGTGACCATGACCCATGACACAGCCCTCAGGAGGCCCTGAGAACATGCACCCGAGGTGGTAAGGGTGCAGCTTGGTTTTATACATTTTAGGGAGGCATGAGACTTCAATCCAATACATTTAAGAAATACATGGGTGTAGTTCAGAAAGGAGGACAACTGGAAGCAAGGAATGGGGAGTGGGGTACAAGGGGGTGGGGGAGGCTCCAGTCTATAGATAGATTTAAACATTTTTTGGTTAACAATTGGGTGAGTTTCTCTAAAGACCTGGGATCAATAGAAAGGAAACGTCTGGGTTAAGATAAAGAATTGTGGAGACCAAAGTTCTTATTTGCAGAGGAAGCCTTCAGGTAGTAGGCTTCAGAGAGAATAGGTTGTAAAATGTTTCTTATCAGACTTCAAGTCTATATTGATGTTACTGCCAGAGAGGTATAATGAGGCACGTCCGATACCCACTTCCTGTCATGGCCTGAACCAGTTTTTCAGGTTAAATTTTAAGAGTGTTCTGGCCGAGGAGGAAGTCCGTTCAGATGGTTGGGGAGGTGCTTAGAATTTTATTTTTGGTTTACACCTCGATTGTCTAGAACAGTGCTTCTTACACTTGAATGGTACATAAATCACCTGGGATTGTCATTAGAAAGCAGATTCTCTCTCAGTAGGTCTGGACACAGCTGAGATACAGCATTTCATCCAAGCTTCCAGGCGATATTCCTGCTGCTGGTTCACAAATACCGGTCCCAGGGACCCAGCACAGTCCGCAGAACTTCCGGTGATGGCGGAAATCTCTACCTGAGCCACTAATCATATGTGACTACGGACCAATTGAAATGTGGCTATTGAAAACTGAAGTTTTCATTGCATTAAAATGAAGTATAGGCCGGGCGCAGTGGTTCATGCTTGTAATCTCAGCACTTTGGAAGGCCGAGGCAGGTGGATCACAAGGTCAGGAGATCAAGACCATCCTGGCTAACATGGTGAAACCCCGTCTCTACTAAAAATACAAAAAATTAGCTGGGCATGGTGGCGGGCACCTGTAGTCCCAGCAACTCTGGAGGCTGAGGCAGGAGAATGGCGTGAACCCGGAAGGCGGAGTTTGCAGTGAGCCCGATGTCGCGTCACTGCACTCTAGCCTGAGCGACAGAGCGAGACTCCGTCTCAAAAACAAAAAAAAAATAATAATAATAAAATAAAATAAAACGAAGTATAAATAACTACGTATGGCAAGTCGCTACCTTACTGGACAACACAGCTCTAGACTTATGCCCAGAAGGTCCAGCTCATAATCTGGTTTCTAATTAGAGTCACAGAACAAACCATGTTCAGGACCACATATTACATCTTAGATAGCAACGAGGACTCAGCAAAAAGGTGTGTACAGCTCTACCCAGACCCTCTGCATACCCAGAGCATACAGTCAACACATGTGCTCTGATAATCTGTAAATGTCAGTAAAATAACTTTCCTATTTGCAGATAAACTTCCTGGTAGAGCTGTCTGACTGAGTTCCTTCCCTCACCTCTGGACCTGGGGCTAGAACCACTGTCGTAGTCTGTGTGTTTGTAAAGAAAAAATAAAAACCAGATATTTAATTAACATTTTTTCTGTGATCTCCTCAGCTCCATAATTTTTACTTCTCAATTGTTTTTGTTTAGGTGAGGGAAAAGGGACAAGATGGAGGAAGGTGAACAAGATGGAGCAGTCCTCATTGTTTCTGGGTTCTTCATCACAGATTTTCCTGCGCCGGGGAAAAGAACTAAATTAACTGAACATGCGCAGAATGACGTCAAGCTGGGGACACCGAAATTCAAGAAGCCGCTCTTACATACACGCCTTAAACTCCTCCTCTTCCAGCTCCTAGGCATAAAAGTCTACCGCCGGCAGGAGCCGGCGTGACTTCTTCGGCCTTCCGCATTTGTGGACCGGAGAACATCACCTGAGAGCGCCAGCGCGACTTCCTTGGCCTTCCACACCTGAGGACCAGTGAACCTCGTCTGAGAGTGTATGCATATTTGCAATAAAAGACTGCCACTTTCTTACGTACTTTGGCCTCATGTTTAATTACTTAGCTCTCCTAAATTAAGTTACATTACATTAAATTAAAACAGTTTTCTTTGCATGCGTTTAGGGCATGCCCTTGATACCCACCAACAACATAAAAACAGGCATTCTCTGCACTTAAAAAATGGAAAGTTTGTAAAATTGAGACACGTTAAAAGATCTTTATCTGACTACATTGTGAAATAATAATAAAAGAACTTGGAATGTTTGATATTCAGGAATTTTTCTCGGGTTGAAAATTATTTCCAAGTGTTTAGCTTTCTTCTGGGTTGTTCCAAACAATCTTTGTGGTTTCTTTTGGTTTTTGTTTTGTTTTGTTTGAGACGGGGTCTTGCTCTGTCACCCAGGCTGGAGTGCAGTGGCACGGTCTTGGCTCACTGCAACCTCCGCCTCCTGGGTTCAAGCGATTCTCCTGCCTCAGCTCGCCTTTTGTATTTTTAGTAGAGACAGGGTTTCGCCATGTTGGCCAGGCTGGTCTCAAACTTCCCATCTCAGGTGATCTGTCCGCCTCAGCCTCTCAAAGTGCTGGGATTACAGGTGCGAGCCACTGCACCCAGCCCCAAATAATCTTTGATTTCTGCCAGTGCGTTCTTGGGTGAGCTGGATGTGTCAAACATCCTGGATAAATGGTGACAAGCCTTACACCCATATCAGTGACAAATAACTGACTCTGATCCAGAGCATGCAGCCAGGTTCTGAGCAGATGCCGGGGCCTGATGCTTCAGAACTGATAGGAGGACGAAATCAGCCCTGTTTTTCACTACCTCTTGCTGAGAAATGTATTCACACTTTTACATGCTTTTGGTGTTACATGGAAGAGATCAGTTTCAATTGTCTCCAAGTTACAGTACTGATTTTATAAATGACTCTGCATTTAAGAGGACACTTTACATTTTAGCATGTGAATGGTTGAAACCATAATAGACAACACTTCATATGTAGGGACAAAGTGAAGAGCTATTATATTAGTTGTGAGAACCTTCTACTGTAACATAGACTGTCAAATTGAATTTAATAGCAAGGAGTTGATAGCAATCATGAAATAATAGCAATGAGTAGCTACCTTTTATTTCATGATAGTGGAAAGTTTTTTCTATATCCTTATTGCTTTTATAGGGTCTGCGTATAGTGGTCATGCCTCTAGTCCCAACACTTTGGGAGGCCAAGGCAGGTGGATTGCTTGAGCCCAAGAGTTCAAGACCAGGCTGGGCAACATAGCAAGACCCTGTCTGTACAAAAAATTAAAAAATTAGCCAGGCATGGTGACACACACCTCTAGTCGCAGTTACTCAGTAGGCTGAGGTGGAAGGATTGCTTGAGCCCAGGAGGTTGAGGCTGCAGTGAGTTGAGATCATGCCACTGCACTCCAGCCTAGGTGACAGACAGCGATCCTGTAAAAAAAAAAAAAAGAAAGAAAGAAAGATAGAAAGAGAGAAAGAGAGAAGAAAGAAAGAAAGAAAAAAAGAAAGAAAGAAAGTTTATGGAAATGAGATATACTGAAAAACTATCCAATAAATGCCCCCATGCCATACTGTGTTGAAAATAATATGTGTTGAATAAGAATGATTCAATTCTTATTCAAGGACAACATTGAGTTTCCTGCCATAGTGAAAAGGGGGACACTTGAGTCAACATTCACATAGAAATCAAAGTGGGGTTAAACATTAAATGCCTTTGATGATGGACTATAAAATATACACACTTTGGACATTTTATTATGACACACCACTTAACAGATTCAACATTAACTCTCAGATGAGAAAGAATGCTAGCAGCCCAAGGAGCAAAGGAGTATTCTTCTCTTTTCTTTATTGTTCCCTCCCCTTCCCTAATTTCGCTTTCTAGTTCTCTCTGCTTTTTAACTATTAGAAAACTTTTATTTTGTACTTTATCCCATGTCTTCTTCCACTGGAAAGACATGCCCCTTCACTGGGCATCAAATGTACGCAGCACTGTGCAAGATGCAATAGAAAGGTATAAAGGACACATACGAGATTCCTTCCCATAAGCGATTTAGAATGTATCTGGGGAGTCAACGCAGCAAATACGAAGTGATGTGTTTATAAGGGCCATAAGTGATTGAAAACTACTCACCAATCACACAGAAAAGCTAGAGTGGTTGACTACAAAGAGGTGAAGGCGAAAAACAAATTCCTTGAGATTCGTGATTTTAGTCTGATGGCTGGGAAGTAACTAGAGAAAACCAGGCTGATGCAGTGAGTGTCTGGGAGAGGCTGAACTCCCCTCTAAAGCTAAGAGTATCTTGCAACGATAGCTCATTTAGGCAAAGCAGTCTGGGCAGACAAGGCTGCACAGGTGACGGGTTCTGAAAAATTCTTCTTTTTTTTTTTTTTTTTTGAGACAGAGTCTTACTCTGTCACCCAGGCTGGAGTGCAGTGGCGCAATCTCGGCTCACTGCAACCTCCACCTCCTGGGTTCAAGCGATTCTTCCACCTCAACCTCCCAAGTAGCTGGGATCCCTATGCCCACTAATTTTGTATTTTTAGTAGAGATGGGGTTTTACCATGTTGGCCAGGCTGGTCTCAAACTGCTGACCTCGTGATCTGCCCACCTCAGCCTCCCAAAGTGCTGGGATTACAGGTGTGAGCCACCACTCACGGCTCTGAAAAATTATTCTTAAGGAAGCCTGGATTGAAACCTACTAGGGTTGGACAGGCTAGCTTCAGCTCTTCAGCCATACTTGGGCCCACTGTGATCTGAGAGATTAAAACAGACACCCCTTCATCACTAAGATGGATTCTAAGGTTAAGGAAACAAAGTTCCCTGTAAGTCAAGGGTTTGGGCTGACTGGCATGGCAAATTTCTAAATTCCTACAGCTTTAAGCTTCCTAGTAACAGGAGCTCGAACCTCTCCTAACTGATTTACAACCCAGTTGGACAGAGGACCGGCCTTAAGAACATTCCTTTCTGATAAGCAATTGCAGAACTTAAGCCAGTTTTAGCAACTTATAGAGACTGCATACAAACTGTCTTTGTGCCCTATAGTTCACCTTTTGACATAAAGAGCCAAATTCCACCTCATTTTATTTTATTTTTATTATTATTATTATATATTTTTTTGAGACAGAGTCTCGCTCCAGCCCAAGCTGGAGTGCAGTGGTGCAATCTCAGCTCACTGCAACCTCCGCCTCCTGGGTTCAAGTGACTCTTCTGCCTCAGCCTCCCCAGTAGCTGGGATTTCAGGCATCCGCCATCATGTTCGGCTAATTTTTGTATTTTTAGTAGAGATGGAATTTCACAGTGTTGGTCAGGCTGGTCTCAAACTCCTGACCTCATGATCTGCCCGCCTCGACTTCCCAAAGTGCTGGGATTATAGACATGAGCCACCGCGCCTAGCCAATTCCACCTCATTTTAATGCTAAAACCCTGCCCCAAAGTGAACATGAGATGTATGTTACAGACGTGTTTGTTTGCCCATTGCACATGCATTCGGCTCCCCTCATAAATATGTATAGTTATCCCCCTAAAACTGCTAAATATATATGTCGTGTGAGGAAAAAAAAAACCCCACTTGCTCTTCCCTCTTGAAAAAGAGAACACCTTTGTCACACATCAGAGATTGTCTCTTCCCGTTTTGCAAACTAATATCGATGATAAAGCTCTGCTTTCTACTACTGAGCCATCCTGGTGGTCTTTGGGACAACACTCTGAGCTGGATATCTTCTGCTAAGAAGAAACAACTACATATATGGGTCACAAACCCAGGAGTAATGCAGGTATCTGTGATTGGACATGAATCAGGCAGATGGGCCCATGAGGATCCCAACCAAACACTTCTGGGTCCTGTGAAACTGCAAGCATTTTCATTTTATTAATTGCCTTTCAGAGAATGTGCTGGGCCACGTTTGGCTGTGTCTAAGGAGAAAATGATGGACTACTCTTATGGTGGTTTTCTTCTCTTTTCTTTCCCTTTTTTTTTTTTTTTTTGAGACAGAGTCTTGCTCTGTTACCCAGGCTAGAGTGCAGAGGTACGATCTCAGCTCACTGCAACCTCTGCCTCCTGGTTTCAAGTGATTCTCCTAACAGCCTCCTGAGTAGCTGGGATTACAGATGCCTGCCACTGCACCTGGCTAGTTTCTGTATTTTTAGTAGAGACAAGGTTTCACCATCTTGGCCAGGCTGGCCGCGAACTCCTGACCTCATGATCCACCCTTCTCGGTCTCCCAAAGTGCTGGGATTACAGGCTTGAGCCACCGCGCCCGGCCCTTGTGGTGGTTTTCTATAGCACCTCTTGGAGTTATATCTTTTCATTGTGAATTGCGTTTTTTTTTCCTTTGAGCATATCACCTATTTCATTCTTTAATTTTATTTTTTAATTGACAAACAGTAATTGTACATATTCATGGGTGATGTAGTGTTATTACATATAACGTATGGTGATCAGATCAGAGTAATTAGCATATCCATTAGGGTAATTAGCATATCCATCATCTGTGAGATGCATTATTTAAAAATTTTTTTTATTATTTATTTTATTTTATTTTTAGAGACAGGGTCTTGCTCTGTCACCCAGGCTGGAGGACAGTGGTACAATCAGAGCTTATTGCAGCCTTGAACTCCTGGGCTCAAGCGATCCTCCTGCCTTAGGCCTCCCAAGTAGCTAGGACTGAAGGCATGCTACACAACCCCAGATGGGGTCTCATTATGTTGCCCAGGCTAGTCTCATACTCCTGGCCTCAAGTGATTCTTCTCCCTCAGTCTCCCAAATTGCTGCGATTACGGGCGTGAGCTACCATGTCTGGTTGTATGTGTTGCTTTTTTAAATAAAGCATATTCACAAAAGCATATTATTGAGGTAAGAAAAGAATGAAGGAAATAAAAGCAGTTAAACAGCCAAAGTTTTGGGAAATACAAGAACTAAGGAATAAAAAACAAGAGTGTGGTCTTGATAAATAATGAAATCTTAGAGAATAAAAAAAATGATGATAATTTAGTCATTTAAAAAAATTCACTGCTATGAATTAGTGGGATCAAATTAAAATGACAGATGTTGAAATGTACAGTAACAGAGAGATGAAAATATAAAAGCATGTTGGTTCTTAAATCCTTCAAGTTTGAGAGCTAAAGGACACCAGTGAGATTGTCTGTGTGGCAACACAGACTTGAAATGTTAAAAATTCACACAAACAATTATTTCCTTTACTCATGGAAATGTCTAGATTGCTGTCTGTTCCACTACACTGGTGAATAGACCTTTGTCCCAACATCCTTGACACACAGCCTTTGTTGAGATCCCTGAGGGGTTGTGAAGAAGGGGGAAGGGTGGCATAACATAGAGTAGTTTAGAGGACAGAATCTTTCTCAACTCAATGTCTTTTGTTAGAATTCCAGAACATGCTGGGTGCGGTGGCTCACGCCTGTAATCCCAGCACTTTGAGAGGCTGAGGCAAGTGGATCACGAGGTCAGGAGTTCAACACCAGCCTCTAGCTTGGCCAACATGGTGAAACCCTGTCTCTACTAAACATACAAAAATTAGCTGGCCGTAGTGGCATGTGCCTGTAATCCCAGCTACCTGGGAGGCTGAGGCAGGAGAATTGCTTGAACCCAGGAGGTGGAGGTTGCAGTGAGCTGCGATAGCGTCACTGCACTCCAGCCTTGGTGACAGAGTGAGACTCCATCTTGGGAAAAAAAAAAAAAAGAATGCCAGGACAAGTTCCAAATGATGGAGTCTCACCAAAGTACACTTTTCAGAAAGCCCTCTTGCCTCTGTGTGAATCCCAAAGCTAAGAGCTCTCCCGTGCCCACCCTTCCCATATTGGGGCTATTTGTCACTTCAAGTAGCAGTGCCCATAGCTCAAGGCATTGAGTGATCATTGTAATTCTCTAGCCAGCTTCATATATTTGAAATGTGATCAAAGAGGAAAAGAAAAGCAATAAAAAGGGCACAATTTAGATGTAATCTTTGGCTAGTGAGAAAAAATAATGGTACTGGATTTGCCAGGATGCTTTTTTTTTTTTGAGACAAAGTTTCGCTCTTATTGCCCAGGCTGGAGTGCAATGGTGCGATCTTGGCTCACACAAGTTCTGCCTCCCTGGTTCAAGCAGTTCTCCTGCCTCAGCCTCCCGAGTAGCTGGGATTACAGGTGCCTGCCACCACACCCTGCTAATTTTGTATTTTTAATAGAGACGGGGTTTCTCCATGTTGGCTAGGCTCATCTCGAACTCCCGACCTCAGGTGATCCCCCTGTCTCAGCCTCCCAAAGTGCTGGGATTACAGGTGTGAGCCACCGTGCCCAGCCGGATTAGCCAGGATTCTTTTGGCTGGAGAGTGTTAAAAGAAAAATCTTAAACAGGCCAGGCATGGTGGCTCATGCTTGTAATCCAAACACTTTGGGAGACTGAGGTGGGTTGATCACTCAAGGCCAGGAGATTGAGACCAGCCTGATCAACATGGCAAAACCCCATCTCAATGAAAAATACAAAAATTAGCCAGGCGTGGTGACACATGCCTGTAATCCCAGTTACTCGAGAGGCTGAGGCACGAGAATCGCTTGAACCCAGGAGGCAGAGGCTGCAGTGAGCCGAGATGGCACCACTGCACTCTAGCCTGGGCAACAGAGCAAGATCCTTTCTCAAAAAATAAAAAATAAATGAAAGAAAAAATCTTAGCTAAATGAAATTTAGCAGAGTTTAATTGACCAAAGAACTGGTCACGAATAGGGCAGCCCCTGAACCAGAGGAGGTAGAGAGAGGTTCCAGTATGGCTTGGTGGTCCTAGAAGATTTATGAACAGCAAAAGGAGAGTGATGTACAGAGGATGGAAGTGAGGTGCAGAAACAGCTAGATTGGTTACAGCTGGGCGTTTGCCTTATTTAAACACGTTTTGAACAGTTGGTTACCTTTGATTGGCCAAAACTTGATGATTGGCACAAGCATAGCTTGCAGTCTGTTCACACACCCAGTTAGTTTACAGTTCACTATGTACAGAGACATCTTTAAGCTGAACTTAAAATATGTAAGGAGGCAGCTTTAGGCTAAGCTTAGTTTAACAAATGATAGAGCATAAATTTCAACTAGCTAAAGCAAAAAGTGGAAACTAGTCAAGGACACCTGTGTGTCTCATGGAGTCCAAGAAGAGAAATGAGGTCGGGTTGTAGGGAGGAACAGAACCAGGATTTTAAATCTTTCTACTGCTCTGCTAACTGAGCATCTGCTTCCTTCCTTCCCTCCCTCAGCCTACCAGGCCCTGAAAACCTACCTTAATCACATCATGTTACTGCTCCAAGCACAGAGATCCCCAAGAGAGGTGAAACTGATGGCAGCGGCAGGCCATCTGGAGCCACCGCTGCCGTCACACCAGCTGCAGCAGGGAGGAGTGGCCAGTGTTGCTGCTCTGTGGAGCCCGTGGGAGGTGGGGACAAGTGGGAGCCCCACCCCTTCTAAGTTGGGGTGGGAGCTTCCTGGGTGCTGCTGCAGCTGCCCAAACCTCAGCTGCAGACCTGGGCCTCCCACTCCACAGAGTAGGCAAGAGCCCCACCCTCCCAGGCACGGCTGCAGCTGCCCAAACTGCAGCTGCAGACCTAGGCATCCCTGCACTTTTGGAGGCCCAGGAAGGCACCCCCACTTGGAAGTGCCTGCTCCCGATGCCTGGCTTCTCCCTGCTGTCAGTGCCTGGTCCCATCTTGGAGCAAAGTTGGGGGGAGCCTGGGCACTATGAATGGCAGGAGGAGGCAGACAGATTCTTGGGCAGAAGGGGGTGGGTCCCTGGTGAGGCCCCACCTTCAGGCCAGGGAGGGCCTGAAAGCTGGAAGCCGGGCTGCCAGTCCTGCAGACCAGAGTGGGAGCTTGTGGTGGCTTTTCTGGGTCCACCAATGGCTGCTCGCGGACCAGCTGTTGCACACTTCCTCCTCTCTGAGGCCCGTAAAAGCCCCAGGCTGAGCCAGAACTGAGCAGATGTTAGGACAACCAGCAGCGGAGAGGAGATATCCACTCTAAGGCCTCCTCTATGCTGAGAGCTTCAGAGACTTGCAGAGACATTGAGACAGGCAGCTGCGGAGAGGAGCAACCCACTCCAGGGCCTCCTCTCCGCTGACAGCTGCAGAGACAGCGGGACAATCTGCCTGCAGAGAGGAACTTCCCACTCCAGGGTCTCCTCTCTGCTAGAAGCTGAACACTCATCAGGACACCCTGGCTGCAGAAAGGAGCTGCCCCCTGCGGGTCCCCTCTGAGCTGTTCTATCGTTCAGTAAAGCTCCTCTTCATTTTGCTCACCCTCCACTTGTCTATGTACCTCATTCTTCTTGGTCCCAGGATGAGAACTCAGGGCCCATCAAATGGCAAGACTAAAAGTATTGCAACATAAACAGGGCTGAAACTTGTCCCCTGCTCATCATGTTGTGGGTGAACAAAAGGAGAGAAGAGCTGTGGCCCTTTGGGGAAGCCAGACCTAGGAGCTCCCTGAGCCAGGGATGTGACTCTCTTTGGGGCCCTGAGGTTCCTGGTGTCTCCAAGCTTCTAGGCACCACTGCAATCCCCAGTGCCAGCTGAGGAAGCTGCTTGTGGTGCGCCTGGTCTTGCTGCAGCCTCATGGAGAGCTGGTGTTCATGCCAGCATCTGGAGCTGCTTGCCCCCCAGCAACAGCTGGCATGTCTGACCGTGCACAGTGGCCAGACCTCACACTGGCTCATATACTCCTCACTGTCCCGCACCTGGCTTACCCTCGGCAGGCATCGGATCCAGGCCAGCAGCACGCCAGGCCAAGTGGGTGGAATGAGCCCAGTGGGCCCAAGCAAAGATCGGGCAATGGCGCCACCAACCACAGAGGTTTCCAGCCAGAAAAGCAACACTCAAAGATCCTGCAACAAAACTACTCTTTATTTTCTCCCAAAGCCTTGACATGTCAGGAAGCGCAGTAAGTAGTTGCTCTAAAATCCCTGCTGCTTCTGCATGGGTACCCTTCCCTTTCCCTCTGGAATCCCTGGAAACCAATATTTCTGATCATATCCTGAAGGAACCTGTGCTTTTGTTTCCTCGGCCTGCTGAAATCCCATTCACCCTGCAGGGTCCAGCTCCAATCTACGAAATTCTTCCACCCCAGTCCTTTGCCTACACTGCTAAGCATGTTATTAATCTTCCAAATTCCTCTCCACAGTGCTGGGAAGAGCCAGCCTTAGCTCCTAGTAGACACTTAATGTGTGCCAAATGGAACCAAATTAAAGGGCTGACAGACCATCCCCCTCCCCGCCCCAGAACCTCTCACACAAACTATGGCAACAATGACAGCCCTAGGGATTGCCACAAGGAGCTTGTGCCCAAGCCATTATTTTAAATCAAACAAAGAGGCAGCTATTACCACATGTAAATCCACCCTTTTAGATAGAAAAGGAGGTAAAATAATGATCCAAAGTGTAATCATAGTAGGTTCATTGCCCGACACACACCACAAGTCAATATGCTGAGAGATTGGGTTGCAGCAGAGAAAGATGTAATCCTAGGGTCACCAAACCAGGAGATGGGAGGGAACCCCAAATCCATCTCCCCAAGGAATTTGAAGTTAGGATTTTTAAGGGGTATTCAAACTGGTTGCTGGAATGCAGGGTCGGAGAAACATCTTAAGCAATCCTTAAACAAAAGCCTTATGATTCTAATGTCAAAGATCCTGTCTGTAGGAGCAATGGGGATGCAAATGTCAACACCTAGTGCACCTGACTTTTATAAACAAGGAAGTAGGTCAGAGTGCAGCCTGATGAATGCTTAATAGTTACTATATTTTTGACTAGAACCATGGACGAAATCCTTGCAATCCTTGTCAACCCTGTAGGAATGGTTTCAAAGATAACATTGAAATGACACAGTCATGTTTTTCCTCCTTTTAAATGTTCTCATTCATGTGAAATATCTAAGCATTGGCCTGGTGTGACAGCTTACGCCTGTAATCCCAACATTTTGGGAGGCCAAGGCAGGAGGATCACTTGAGGCCAGGAATTAGAGACCAGCTTGGGGATCATAGGGAGACCCCCATCTCTACAAAAAATACAAAAATTAAAAATAAATTTTAAAAAGCATTTAAGCACCACTTCTGCTCTTCCAAGTCCTCCACTGGCTCCCAGCTTGGCAACTTCAAGGCACTGTTTGATCCCAACTTTAACGGGGGCCACCTCCCTCTTTGTCAAACTTCAAAGAGTAGGACGTAGGAAAAAGCAAACATTCTTTTTTGTGTGTGTGCCAAAAATCTTTTTTTGAATTTTTTTTTCTGTGATGTCTGGGAGTTTCTAGTGAGAAATAATAAAGTAAAATAAGACAATCTCACTCCAGCCTTTGCCTTCAAGCCCCCGCTTCATCATGTGTGTTTCTGCATCACCCCCAAACAGCTAGTGAGTGCTGTGTTCTCACCTTTTCTTTCTCTGCATTCCTACCCTGGCACCGGCTGCAAACAGGGTCAGACATTGCCCCTGTAGCCTTAAAGACTGATGAACAAAGACAGCCAAATACTCTCTTGTATTGTAGGGAAATGGGGTGGGGGCGTTTTTCCCTGGCAGAGAGTCTCTAGTATGTTACCTTCCACTTTGAGCCATCATCACCATTGTTCCCTGTACTGAAAACGGTAGTTCCCCCCACACAAGGACTCTCTCTCCCTTAATGCTGCAAGCCAGTGGCCTATGTCTGCTGGCTCGCAGGGACCCCTGGCATCGTATGTCTTACCCAGGGAGATAGTACTCTGTGGTGGCAGCAAAAGTCACCTCTTTTTAAAATTTATTTATTTGTGTTGTACTTTAAGCTCTGGGATACGTGTGCAGAACATGCAGGTTTGTTACATAGGTATACATGTGCCACGGTGGTTTGTTGCACCCGTCAACCCATCATCTAGGTTTTAAGCCCCACATACATTAGGTATTTGTCCTAATGCTCTCCCTCCCCTTGCCCCACAACCCCCGACAGTCCCCAGTGTGTGATGTTCCCCTCCCTGTGTCCATGTGTTCTCATTGTTCGACTCCCACTTATGAGTGAGAACATGTAGTGTTTGGTTTTCTGTTCCTGTGTTAGTTTGCTGAGAATGATGGCTTCCAGCTTCATCCATGTCCCTGCAAAGGGCATGAACTCATTCATTTTTAGGGCTGCATAGTATTCCATGGTGTATAAGTGCCACATTTTCTTTATCCAGTCCATTATTGATAGGCAAAAAGTCACCTTTTTGCTCCTGGCAACCTTTGCCCAGAGGATTCTGGTTTGTCTTTTTGTCTAACAACTCAAGGGAGTTGGCTTTTTGTCCCGAGATAGCACTTTCAATATCATGGTGCTTATGTGGTACTTAAGTAAGCACAACATAAACAGTATTGCTGAGAAGGACAATTCATGCTTATGTTTTAATTTGGTGGAGTATTATTGTTTATTTGTCATTTGGTTGAATCACCATCTTTGGCTATTTTAGGAAAGAACAGAAAGGGAGCAGTTTCCTGATCCACCTGATAAATTCTGGGCCTGCATTCTCCCTTGGAGTCCACAGGATTGAATTTAAAGAGCCGGAAGACTAGGTTTAAATAGAAAAGGATATTTTGAAAAAAGACAAAGTGAGACTCTGTTTTTTTTAAATGAAACCTGAAAACTTACCTTGAAAGAGTTTCCATGAGTAAAGCCGCCTAAGGGAGTTTATTAAATTTGTATTCTTTTTTTCTTTGTTTTATTTTTGTTTTAGGTAAGAGCAATCCAGGTTTCTCTTCAGAAAAGGTTTTTTCTTTTGATGGAGTCTCGCTCTGTTGCCCAGGCTGGAGTGCAGTGGCATGATTTCAGCTCACTGCAATCTCCGCCTCCCGGGTTCAAGCAATTCTCATGGCTCAGCCTTCTGAGTAGCTGGGATTATGGGCGCCCACCACTATGCCTGGCTAATTTTGCATTTTTAGCAGAGACAGGGTTCCACCATGTTGGCCAGGCTGGTCTCAAACTCCTGACCTCAAGTGATCCACCCACCTTAGCCTCCCAAAGTGCTGGGGTTACAGACGTGAGCCACCGCACCCAGCCAGAATATGATTTTTGATACCGTTATTAGTTGGACTTCATATTCTCTTTCACCTTCAGCAAGCAATTTTGTTTTCTATACAGTTATAATTTATTTATAAACAGAAGGGGTTTTGTGGAGACCTTTGCTTACCAAGCATAGTTCGAGAGTACACTGTATTTCTGGAATTTTCCTGTCTTCCTTTGAAGACCTACCTAAGAAAACTACAATGATGCATGTGTGAAAGACTTCAAGCTTCTTAATATGGCTCATTACTTTAACGAGAAAAAAAGTTACTATAGACTTAGTTAAAGCAGGAAAAAGGCTTTTTATTGGAGTGGTCATTTCACAGTTTTATATCAAAATTATTTTATTTTAAAGGGAATTACAGGTAAACCTCACAAGGCTGGGCATATTGGCTCATGTCTGTAATCCCAGCAATTTGGGAGGCCAAGGTCAGAGGATTGCTTGAAGCCAGGAGTTTGAAATCAGCCTGGGCAGCATAGCAAGATCTATCTCTACAAAAAATTAAAAAATTAAAAAATTTGCTGGGCATGGTGGTGCACACCTGTAAGCCCAGCTAATCGGGCGGCTGAGGCAGGAGGACCACTTGAGCCCAGGAATTTGGGACCGCAGTGAATTATGATTGCGTCACTGCAGTCCAGACAACAGAGAGACCTGTCTCTGAAATACACAACAAACTACAACAAAACAACAACAACAAAATCACGCAAACATGTGATTTTCTTTGTGAACGCTTACTGACTCGGTTTCTAAAGGGCAATAGAGTCATTTGTCTGTATCTGATCCAACAATATCCATCTTTAAAATTCCTGAAGATCCAATTAAAATGCCCCTTATTCCCTCTTGAAGCCCCTTCGCCCTCTAGTCACCCCTGCCACACACACAGATATTAAATTGTTACATCCCCCAGCACAACAGCTTGAGCCCGCCATCTATTCCAATCTATCATAATCCTTTGTGTACAGCCCCAAGTCGCCTAGCAGACTATGTGTTCTTCGAGTGCAGGGACTATGTCGTACTCTTCTTTATTTATTTTACTTATTATTATTATTTTTTGAGATGGAGTTTCTCTCTTGTAGCCCACCCAGCCTGGAGCGCAATGGTGCGATCTTGGCTCACTGCAACCTCTGCCTCCCGGTTCAAGTGATTCTTCTGCCTCAGCCTCCCAAGTAGCTGGGATTACAGGCATGTGCCACCATGCCTGGCTAAGTTTTGTATTTTTAGTAGAGATGGGGTTTTGCCATGTTGGTCAGCTGGTCTCGAACTCCTAACCTCAGGTGATCCACCCACCTCGGCCTCCCAAAGTGCTGGGATTACAGGCATGAGTCACCATGCCTGGCAAAATGTCATACTCTTCTATTTTGCATCTTTCACTGAACCTATATCTGTGGCTGGTACATCCAAAAATAAATTAAATACTTGCTGGATTTAACTTATTTCAATGTCTCCACAAAATCCTATTATCCTCATAGTACTCTTTAGAAGTTGCTATTTTCCCTCTAGAGTGACAGTGTACTATGACTGTCACTCTAGAGTTATTGCAAAAAGGAGAGAAGTTTAGGAGGGACACAGTAACACACATGACGTTTGCCTTTATTGTGCTCCTGCTATTTTTAATAAACATTTTCTCCAGGTGCCCAGTTCTGCCACGGAACCCCCACCTTGGCACCTCATAAGGGCCCGCTCAGCGCCATCAGTTTCTGTGACTTTTGTATTCATTTATTTGTTTCAAATGTCTTTTATACTGACTTTTTTTTTTTTTTTAAACAGAGTCTTGCTCTGTCGCCCAGGCTGGAGTGCAGTGTGGCACGATCTCAGCTCACTGCAACCTCTGTCTTCCAGGTTCAAGTGATCCTCCCATCTCAGCCTTCCGAGTAGCTGAGACTAGAGGCACACACCACTACACCCAGCTAATTTTTATAGAGATGAGGTTTTTCCATGTTGCCCAGAATGGTCTCAAACTCCTGGGTTCAAGCAATCCGCCAGCCTTGGCCTCCCAGAGTGCTGGGATTACAGGCGTGAGCCACCATGCCTGGCCTATATTGACTTTTTAATGATATGTTCATTTAAGAAAAAGTTAGCAATACAGATAAGCAAGATAAAAACCACCCGTGAACCTACTTCTAGGGTGGGATCATGTGGTATAACATTCCTGTGTATAAACAGAGTGAGTTTTGTTGGCTTGTTTTCTAGAATGAAGGTATCAAATAACCTCTGAACAGGGAGAGACAAAAATTCCCCTGGCAGGGATCTTCTTTGTCCTGTGACTGTCTCTTCATCCATCCTCTTAGTTTTGCACTAACATGTTTTGGTAGAAACAGGTCCTGATTAGAGTTGAAGTGGATTTCTCTTTGGTTTTACAAAACTGACCCTCCCTCCTAAACTCCTTCCCATTGACAGTAGTAAGTAGAATTTGGGGGAAGCTGAGCATGAGGGGATTGTGGGAAAACCATATGTGACCCAGCATGTGGTTGCTATTTGAAGCAACCGCAGACTTGCTCACCTCGGCACAGTGAGTTGCTTTGGGGAGCTATGGCTGGGTAGAAGAGTGTTCATTACGAAGAGTTGTTAGGGCCGGTGCAGTGGCTCATGCCCGTTATCCCAGCATTTTGGGAGGCTGAGGCAGGAGGATCATTTGAGAACAGTCAAGGATGCAGTGAGCTATGATGGCACCACTGCCCTCCAGCCTGGGTGACAGAGTGAAACTCTGTCTTCAAAAAAAAAGGAGAAGGAGGAAGCAGCAGAAGAAGCAGGAGAGGAAGAGGAAGAAGAAGAAGAAGGAAGAGGAGGAGGACAGAATAAGAAGGAGGAGGAGAAGGAGGAAGCAGCAGAAGAAGCAGGAGAGGAAGAGGAAGAAGAAGAAGAAGGAAGAGGAGGAGGACAGAATAAGAAGGAGGAGGAGGAGGAAGAGGAAAAGGAAGATGAAGAAGAAGAAGAGAAGAAAGAAGAAAGAAGAAGGAAGGAGAAGAAGGAGGAGGAGAAGAGGAAGGGAAGAAGAAGAGGAGGAGGAGAGGAAGAAGAAAAAGAGGAGGAGGAGGGGGAGAAGGAGGAGGAAAAAGAAAGAAGGAAAAAGAACAGGAAGAGGAAGAGGAAGAAGAGGAAGAAGGAGGAGGAGGAGGAGAAGTAGTTATTAGTATCCAATGTAGGTTACATCTGACACTCCAGGAGAAATCTAGACCGACCAGTGGGGTCATTCTAACAATGGTGCACAACAATTTTCCTTCAAATGGTAGTAGGACAGCCTTTAGCAAAGGCACTGTGAGGCTGCAAGAAGCAAAGAGGTGGGCGTGGAGGAGGGACTGTTGAGTCTCTAACTCCCCCTCTGCCTGGCATGGAAGCAGATGTGCATGTGTAAGAGGATGCTTGGTATTTAATAAGTTGGGTATGTAATAACTTTTTCAAAAAAGTAAAACATCATCATAATAATGAGGTAAGAATTATGTTTTACCATTAAAAAGTAAAATGTAATAATAATATTAATAATAATAGGTTGGGGGATTTGAACACTGGGAGGTGGAAAGAGCCCTTAAGAAGATGTTCTTTGGGATAAGAGCTAATAAAAAAAGAAAAAAGAAAAGAAAAGAAGATGTTAGTTTGCCTGGAAGTGGAACAAGTAGGCATTCAAGCAGTCAACTCTCCAAATGAGGCAAGATTATATTTGTGCACCAAAGTGGAAAAGCAAGTTATACCATGTGTGATTGCGCCTGCATAAGTGCGTGTGTAATTTTTATTGAGGGCATCACATTAACTGGTGCTCATTGCTTCAGTTCAGGGAACTTCAGGCATGTATGGCAGAACACAAGAGAGATATTTCTGGATGAAATGGGCTTTCTGATCTTCCTCTTAAGTATGTAATGATTTCACTGATAGGTCAGGTCAGATTTAGCCCATCTCATAACTGGTTATAGAAAATCAGGAGAGGCTGAGCGCAGTGGCTCACGCGTGTAATCCTAGCACTTTGGGAGGCCGAGGGGGGTGGATCACAAATTCAGGAGTTCGAGACCAGCCTGGCCAACATAGTGAAACCCCGTCTCTACTAAAAATACAAAAATTAGCCAGGCATGGTGGTGCGTGCCTGTAGTCCCAGCTACTCGGGAAGCTGAGGCAGGAGAATCACTTGAACCTGAGAGGTTGTGTGGGGAGGCTGTGGTGAGCTGGAATCGCACCACTGCACTCCAGCCTGGGCAACAGAGCAAGACTCCATCTCAAAAAAAAAAAAAAAAAAAATCAGGAGAAAGCCCTAAAAAAGGTTCAGGAAAGAGCAAGGAGAATTGCTGAATTCTCTTACCAGACTCTGACCTGGAGTCGGGTAAGTTCTGAAAGTTCTCCCAAGTCCCAAACCCCCGCAGTCTCCCCAGCCACTGCCATATGCCATTGGCTTGTCAACAGTTGCAGCCTCTTCTCAGTCACATGATTTTGTTTGTTTTTGCTTTTTCACTTTTGCTAACATTTAAAACCTTTTAAAATAAAAATTTCCAAACACAAACAGAAGAAAAAAAAAAAAAAAGAATGGTACAATGAACTCCCATGTACCCATCACTCAGCATCAAGAATTATCAGTGAGGTTCCATCTGTACCACCATCCACTCCAACAATCATTCTGAAGCAAATCCCAGATATCATATATATACACCTAAAAGCAAGGATTCCTTTTTAACATGAACACGATACACAATACCACTAACACCTAAAAAGTTAACAATAATCTCTTAATATCAAATATTTAGTGAAAGTTCAGCTTTCTCCAATTGTCTTATAAATATTTTTGTAATAGCCTCGTTTCATATGCTGATAGTGTGTTAGAATATTTTGTTTCTATCTTTTAAAATCAATCAATAAGCAGGGTGTGATGCATGCCTGCAGTCACAGCTACTTGGAAGGCTGAGGTGGGAGGATTGCTTGAGCCCAGAAGTTTAAGGCTGCAGTGACCTATGATTACACCTGTGAATAGTCACTGCACTCCAGCCTGGGCAAAATAGCAAGATCCCCATCTCTTAAAAACGAAAAACTGAGCAATAAGTGTGCATATATTTACTATATGGTCAGCTTTGTTTTAAGCACAGTAAGGAGCTAAGTGCCCATGCTGGGGAGTGGTGAAAAATGGGATCAAATAGACAGGATAGGGCTAGACTATGGAGGAAATTTAAAAACAGCAGTGGGGTTTCAACATGATTTGGTAGAGAAGAGAATCTCTGAAGATGTTTGAGCTTAGCGTGACAAGAGGAACTTCAGCTTCTGTGGTGAATGACAGATTACAGTGACAATTCCTTTCACCTCTCACAATGCCTGACTTCCTGAAGAGTTGAAAGAGCAAGGGAGGTAATGAGCATTCTACACAAACCCCAGTTGTGACGATGGGAGTATAAAGATAGAAACTTGCCTTTATAGTCAAATGTTTTAGTACAGATATTCTGCAAAGCAAGGGAGATATATATATATATATATATATGCACACATAAAACTATAAATTGAAATGAAATATAAATTATATTTCAACAATAAGATATTTTAATGAAAAGTTTAAAAATAGTAAAATAACCATGTGCATAGTATTAATATAAACAAAGAGCATTCTTTTTTTTGAGATGAGTCTTGCTCTGTGGCCCAGGCTGGAGTGCAGTGGTGCAATCACCTCTCACTGCAGCCTCAACCTCCTGGGCTCAAGGGATCCTCCCACCTCAGCCTCCTGAGTAGCTGGGACTACAGGTGTGCAACACCACGCCTGGCTAATTTTTTGTATTTTTTGTAGAGACGAGGTTTCGTCATGTTGTCCAGGCTGGTCTCGAACTCCTGGGCTCAAGTGATCCTCCCACTCTGGCCTCCTAAGCTGCTGGGATTACAAGTGTGAGCCATTGTGCCTGGCCTCAAGAGCATTCTCAATGGTCAGGAGAGACAACATGAAAGAAAATAGCTTTGAAGACTTAGAAAGTGAGTGTTTTTCTGACATCTTCTAAATATGCATCT
Organism: Papio anubis; assembly: GCF_008728515.1. Taxonomy (NCBI): domain Eukaryota; kingdom Metazoa; phylum Chordata; class Mammalia; order Primates; family Cercopithecidae; genus Papio; species Papio anubis. The sequence goes on from NC_044986.1 coordinate 94,252,574, forward strand.
TGAGTTTTTTAACTGTATAAGTCCTAACCAATAGCCTAAGAGCTGAGTATACAGATGAATACCACATAAAGGCAATCTAAGTCTAGTTATTTTTAACTCAGTGGATTATTAAATAAACCTAAGACCTCATTAGAGGTCAAGTTTTTGCAAAGATATAAAAATCAAACTAGAGTTGGCAGGGACATATGTGGTAGAATTTTGAAACACTTTGTAATCCATGAGTCAGTGCCTCTGGAATGCGGGAGAAGAAAGAATGGCAGTAATCAATCCAAGAGGACCCAAAGGCATGCACTCTGTAGGCTGTTCCAAGCCTATTTTAGCAAGTGCACATGTCTCCAAAATAAAAGGTACTCTCCAAGAGGCGAGATGGTATCTGGATCATACAGGGTTTTGTGGGGTTTTTTTAAAAGTCATTTAAAATTATTGAAATTCAACTAGACCCTCCAAAATCTTCAGAAGAAAAGAACAAATTTCAAATTTTAGAAAGCAGTTTAAGAAAAAGACATAATGGGACTGAGGTTTATCATTATGCATATTATCATGATCAATCTTTAGTATTATTAAATGAAACTGATGGATGTTTCATAAAAACACATGGATTCTGGGCAGCTTTCCCTGCTGAAAAGTTGAGAGGAGGACCCCGGGGTGGACAGCTGGGCTCACAGCCGAGCAGGGTAGGGATGGATGAGGATGTGCTGACCACCCCGAAGATCCTCATCATTGGCAAGAGTCGGGTGGGCAAGTCCAGCCTTCTCTTGAGTTTCACAGATAATACTTTTGATCCAGAACAATAGCATGATGTGACTGCAAACAGTATGATGAGAATGTATGTCAGGTGAAACACGGGGATCACTGTCATAGAAGTTGCCTAAAATTCCAGTTGTCTGGAAAGTGATGTAAACTGGACTGCCTGCCACAAAAATATACTAAGTAAAATAAATTCTATAATATGTCAAATGTGCCAACAGAAGATAACAGTAAGCATATGTCTCTTTCCCGCTATCTAAACTAGTAATTCAATGGTGTCTTCTGTATTTGCTTCTTCCAGGCAATCCAGGAATCACGTCAACCTGGCTATTCACAGATGAAGGGGTAAAGAAACTGCTGTGTAGATATACAATGGAATACACTTCAGCCTTAAAGCTTCTGGAAACCCTGTCATCCGCAGCCCCTTATAGAACCCTGTCCATCCACAGATGAAGGGATCAGGAAACTCTAGTATCTATACTGAAGAGAATAGCCTTCAGCGACCAAAATAATAAAATTATGTTGCTTGGAGCAACACAGATGAACCTGTCCATCCACAAATGAAGAGATCCAGAAACTCTAGTATGTACACAAGGCAAAACCTTTCAGCCACCAAAATCATGACGTATGTCACTTGGAGCAACACAGTTGAACCGCCGAGGATACCTCATTCTCCACAGGCGGATGAAGGCCGTGGCCGCCGCTCCCACCTGTGTTGTGCCCTGACACCCCCACTGCTTCTCCATTCATATATCTTAATAGGGTTGCTGACCCAGCAGTAGCTGAACAGCTGACATGGACCTCATGCTAAGCCGGTGCTTCATATGTATCTAATCTGAAAAATGCTGAGCTAGTTACCTTCTTAACACCATGGAACTTTTACTTAAAAGTTTGTTTTTTAATCCCAGAGAGCTCCAAGCAAGTTTTAGGGGGCTCCCCAAAGCCAGTGAAGACTTTAACTAAAAGTAGAATTTCAGAGTACTATAATTTGATTAGAAACCAAACCCCAAAATTAAACATGAAGATCAATGTCTGTACTGAACTGACCCATCTGGTGGATACAGGGTTTGTGTTATTGACTAGAATGTTACCGAAAATTCACAATTTCTGGTATCTGTCATGTTCAGAAAATTGGATTAAGTACCAAATACAGCAGAGCACACCCAGCCTGGAGGCAAGGACCCCATCAAGCAGTCAGGCACTGCTTTTGTTAGGGTTCTGGGGGCAAGTCTTCCTCATCCCTCCCACCTTCTCCTGGCCTCCCTGTAAACCCGAACCACCAGGTACCTCAATTTTCTTCAAGGCCAAGGTGTTCTTAAGGTTGGTAAATTGGTCGAGGAAATGGGTGAGCCACTGCTTGCTCTGCACACTGTCCTCAGGGTCCTCGGTCTTCAGGTAGTACAGCAGCCGCATGGCTTTGGCCCGCAGGAGTAAGTGGCCCATTCCTAGGCTGCCCCCCAAGATGCGTCCTCCAAAGAAGCCGGTCAGGTAGAGGGATGCCTGCCGTGGTTGCAGATGGGGAAGGAGATGCTGCTCAGGTTGAGCGTTTGGTCCACCTGGCGGGTCTACAGGAGCGGGTTGCAGGGCACGCAGGGTGTCCTGTACCTCATGCACACCTTCTGGTACTGGATCTGCCTTCCGTTTCCCCGCACCACACGCAAATCCTGCACCGTGCCATCCAGTTTGCTGACTTCTGCAAAGGTGGCCGGGTTCAGCAGTGAGTCGCTGTAGGAGACCGCAGAACCGAGGCGAAATTGGCCTCGGTGCTCATCCTGGAAGCCGAGAAGAGGTAGGAGTCATTGTTGGTGAAATGGCCCTGCAGGAAGCACCCAGGCGTTGGCAGATGAAAAAGCAGCCGTGGGCCAGAGCTCTACCCACCCAACCGTTTCCTGGAGAAATTCTAGGGGAGTCTGTTTCAGCTGGGCCGGGAGCTGCCGGCGGAGGCGGCGTCTGGAGCACGTGGTTGGCCCCAGTCGCCCAACGAATCTGGAATGTGTTTGTGGCCTGCCTGGCCTCTCAGGGGTTCGGCAAATACAAGGATCACTTCTTCAAGGCCATCAAATGCGTGCCTATCCTACGGGACTCGCAATTTATTGGGAGAATTTGGGGGTTTCTCCTACACACACAAATGGCACAGAAATTCCCTTGTCCTGAGAAACAGGTTTTACCTTTCCTGGTGTTCACCCAGTAGCAGTTTCAGGTAAGGCTTTTGTGAACCTGATTCTCTTGACTTAGTTATTGTTTTTATTCCCTGTCCACAAATGTAACATGAGCATACATTCTCCTAGTAAAAACAAGTAAACGCATAGAATGAAAAGTGGAAAAAAAAATCAAAACCTTTCTATTCCATTCCTCTTAAAGGAAGTGTTAAAAAGTGGGTCTATATCCTTACAAACCCTTTCTATGCATATACATGCATATCAAAGATATAGCAAATATACCTTTTTCATAAATATTGTTGCGCTGTGTTATGCAGATTACATTTTTCATCTACAGTGGCAAAGGGTTTGAACATGTCAGTGCATATAGATTTATTTATTTATTTATTTATTTATTATTTATTTATTTATTTTTGAGGCAGATTCTTGCTCTGTAGCCCAGGCTGGAGTGCAGTGGTATGATCTTGGCTCACTGCAACCTCTGCCTCCCCAGTTCAAGTGATTCTCTTGCCTCAGCTTCCCAAGTAGCTGGGATTACAGGCGTGAGCCACCACGCCTGGCTAATTTTTGTATTTTTAGTAGAGATGGGGGTTTCACCATGTTGGCCAGGCTGGTCTCGAACTTCTGACCTCAAGTGATCCACCTGCCTCGGCCTCCCAAAGTGCTGGGATTACAGGTGTGAGCCACAGCACGCCTGGCCTTATCTTACTTTTTTTGAATTGCTCTATACTTTTCTAATGTATGGATTAAGCATAATTCAGCCAGAATTTTGCTGATGGATGCATGGATTGTTTAGACATTTGCTTTTATAAACAGCATTCAGTGAGTGAATGTCTTTTATTTAACCTATACTCAGGAACCATATCTGTGAGATAGTTTTTTAGAGTGGATTCACTAGGCCAAAGGACAGGTCATTTTAAATTTTTAGAACTATTGGGAAATTAAAATCTAAAGAAGTTGTATTAATTTGTACCCTCATAAGCAATATATAAATCTACCATACCTTGGTTTAATTTTGAATTTATTGCTTAGTATCCTTATCTTTCCTTTTTGAGTGAACTATCATATCTTTTGTGTGCGTAATCCATTCAATAATTTTCCCTTTGGATTGTTGCGATTTTCTTCTTGGTTTATAGGAACCATTCATATGTTAAAGAAATGACCACTTTTCTTGTGATCAGAGTTACAAGCGTCCTCCCCACCCACCTGCATTTTGCTCATTGCCATGGCTTATTTTTGTAGCTCATTAACGAATACTTTTCTTTCCTGAGTTCCAAATTTTTGTCATAGTGAATTTTTGTGTGTGTGTGATTAAAAAAAACCCACATGGATTCTGATCATGAAAAATGCAGAAAATAGCGTAAGGACTATTTCCAAAGACTTTGTCTTGTTTTTGGTTATTCGCCAGATGGATGCACAAGACTCAGTGACAGGGCTTGAAGATTCATCGCAGCAAAGCATACTGAGCAAAAATGGCAGGGAATGTGCAAACAGAGGAGTCCAGGGAGGGTCCTGGGAGGCCCAGCATAGGCCTCTGATTTCCTTACTCATTCACAGCCACACAGGAGCACTTTCTCTCCAGTAGAGCTATCTGGTATATACGAGTCTCAGAATCTGAGGGTTTTGTAGCAGGTGGGTCACAAGGGTACCTTCTGCTATACAACCAGTCATGGCAACCAACACTCAAGATCCCAGTAAAAAACCAAAGTGTCTTGATATTTGTGCAAAGAACCCGACAAACCAGTACAGTGTGGCCCATTGCACCAAGTATATGTAGCAAAACCATCAATCATAGCCAGGTGCATTGGCTCTCGCCTGTAATTCTAAAACTCTGTGAGACTGAGACAGGAGGATCACTTGAGTCCAGGAGTTTGAGACCAGCCTGGGCGCCATAGCGAGACCCTGTCTCCCTGAAAATGAAATTAAAAATTAGCTGGGCATGATGTTGCATGCGTGTAGTCCTAGCTACTCAGGAGGCTGAGGTGGGACAATTACTTGAGCCCAGGAGATCAAGACTGCAGTGAGCTATGATCATATCACTGCACTCCAGCCTGGTTGGTAGAGTTAGACTCGGTCCCAAAAAGAAACAAAAACAATCTGTCACTACCATAAAGAACATTTCAGGAGCCATATTCCCAGTTGCTGGCCAAGAGTCAATCAAGTCAATCATGATGTCCTTGGAGACATGTAAGGACTAAGCATACAGACCTGTTGTGGTATTAGTTTGGTGCAAAAGTAATTGCAGTCTTTGTCATTACTTTCAATAACTCTTTATCAGGGATATTCTGGAATGAACCAAAGGCAGCAAGCTTGCAAGATGGTATTACTCTGGAGAGTGTGCCCAGTATGCCCTACCACCCTGCCTTTCCCCATGTTTCTCCCTATGCCTACTTCCTCTCCTGTCCTTGTTTCCAGGTCCCATATACCTTTCAAGCTCCCAAAACTTTGGGACAAACTCCCAAGACTGTCATGCCCAGCTGGTAGCCATCACTTGTACAGTCAGGACTGGCTGTGCAATTTGTAGGATCTGGTACAAAATGAAAATACCCAGTTCCTTGTTAAAAAATTATTAACAAACTTCAGGATAGTGACAATAACGCATTAAACTAAGAGTAAGCCCCTCCCTGGTGCAGGTCACAGCTACACAGGTTGCAAAAACCTGAAACCAGCCCCCGTTTTTTTCTTTCATATTCTGTCACCGAGGCTGGAGTGCAGTGGCTCCATCGCTGCTCACTGCAATCTCGACCTCCCAGGCTCCAGCAATCCTTGGGACTTGGGGAAGCTGGAATACCACCACACCTGGCTAATTTTTGTATTTTTTGTAGAGACGGGGTCTCACTATGTTACCCAGGCTGGTCTCCAACTCCTAGGCTCAAGCGATCCTCCTGCCTTGGCCTCCCTAAGTGCTGGGATTACAGATGTGAGCCACCACGCCTGGCCTTGTGGTGGGTTTTCACTGGCATATATGAGACAGCTACAGGGAAGTGGAAAGTACCCCACTCACCTTCAACTCAGATCACTCCTAGGTCTACTCTATTGACAAGGTGACCTTGGAAAGTCACTTTGCCTCCAGACTCCATTTCCTCCTCAATAAAACAGGAATGATAATGATAGCGTGTTTATGGGGCAATTGTGAATGTTGAAAGAGATATGTACATGAAAGCGCTTTTTAAAGTAAAGCACTATGCAAATATTAGCCTTCTCTCTGGGACTATGTCCATCTAGAAAACAAACACTGGTCTATTATTTTATCTCCCTTGGACAGTGCTGGAGGCACACTAGCGATACTTTTCTTTGTTGCTATGAGTTTCGTTCCTTACCCAGGCTGGAGTACAGTAGAGCGATCTAGGCTCGCTGCAAACTCCACCTCCCGGATTCAAGCAATTCTCATACCTCAGTCTACTGAATAGCTGGAATTACAGGTGCCTGCCATCATGCCCAGCTAATTTTTGTATTTTTAGTAGAGATGGGGTTTCACCTTGTTGCCCAGGCTGGTCTTGAACTCCTGAGGTCAGATGATCCACCCACCTCAGCCTCCCAAAGTGCTGGGATTATAGGCATGAGCCGCCGCACCCAGCCAATACTTTTCTTTTTCACCCTTTCTCCCCACACATGAATGCTTTTGTTATTATAGTAGGACAACATAACCTCATATTATGTTTCCCCAATTACAAATGTAGTTATATTTACAGTTGTTACTATGGGGAAGACTCATTTGTGTCAGTCAGGTTGAGTAACTTCTATGGATGGCTAATCTTACGCACTTTATGTTTTATTTCAATTCAACTTTGGAGAACGTCATTTTCAAAACTTGTCCCTAAATTGTCACTTTGTCGCACCATGTAATACTGCAGTCACCTCTCTACGGAATACATTTTGTGCTTGTTAATCTCTCACCTTCCTAACTACTGCTATGTGCACATAAAGATCTTGAAAAATATTTGCTAAATAAATGAATTGGCAAATTAATAAAGAAAGAAATAAATAAAGAGAAGATCATAATCTGGATATACAAAAAGATTAAATGACGAAACTGGTTTATGATCACCAAACATGATTTCTTCAATGTCAGAAATAGTAGTTCTCCTAGCTGCTACCTAAAGACTTCAAACACACAGAAATGCATCCCAGATCATTGCAGCACGGGAACCAGAGAAGACGAGGTCCTGGTGGGGCAGCCATGGAATAGTGTGGGGCTAGGTGAGCCACTGATTGGCCCACATGCATCACTATTCCCTGAATGGGAATAGTGCTCCAGCCTTGGGGTTCCGGGTCTGTTCCAATATATTCAAAGGGGTCATCCCCAGACCAGATTAGGGGCTCAAGGTCACTCCAGGGAGGGTCAGCCCAGAAGTCTGTGGTCTTTCCACTTCCTGACTTGAGTTTCCTCTTTACAGAGCCCTCTTTCTTCTTCCTTCCACTACATAACCAACACACAATCAGGGCCACTGCTGATCCCTCCTAGACCAATTTCTTTTTTTTTTTTTTTTTTTTGAGTCGGAGTCTCACTCTGTCGCCCGGGCTGGAGTGCAGTGGTGTGATCTCGGCTCACTGCAAGCTCCCCTTCCCGGGTTCCCGCCATTCTCCTGCCTCAGCCTCCCGAGTAGCTGGGACTACAGGCGCCCGCCACCATGCCCGGCTAATTTTTTTGTATTTTTTTAGTAGAGACGGGGTTTCACCGTGTTAGCCAGGATGGTCTCGATCTCCTGACCTCGTGATCCACCCGTCTCGGCCTCCCAAAGTGCTGGGATTACAGGCTTGAGCCACCGCGCCCAGCCATCCTAGACCAATTTCAATCCATGAGTCATCTCTAGGACTGACCCCATTCCCGTGCAACACTCAGGAGTTGAGCTGATCCTCTTAGAAGTACAGTCCTTGATATATAGTCCTTGATTCTGAAAGGCTAGTCTAGCTCTTAGAGGTGGCTTAAAGGAACAAAACAAACATTTTTCATTTCCAAACTTCTATTTCCTATATAAATTTGGGCCAGGTGTATAAGAGAGACTCACTAAATGTGTGTTAACAAGCTGAATAGAGTTTCCACTCTGATCGACTCAGAAATGAAGAGCTCACAAGTTCAGAATGTGTCTGTGACCCCCAGATAAGTCACTTGGCCTGCACAGCTGGAGACTACCCAAGAAATTCCAATAAAATAAATTGCTTGCCCTAAAAATGGAAGTGTTCCATTTTTAATGTTGTAAAAGAAACAAGTAAATGCTTCAGAGCATACAGCCTTTAGGATGGCTAAGGAACCCAACATTATGATGACATTAAAGCTTTAAATGAGAATTGAGACTCCTCTGCAAAGTCTTTGAGTGAAAATTTTTATTGCTGGTGTTCCTGGGATCCTTAGATAACAGAGTTAAAATAATTTAAGTGTGGTGACGGCAACCCTGATGGCTTTCATGATTTTGTAGATTGCTATGATATGGGTATGGTTTGAGTTTATTTCCCCAAAAACCTCATGTTGAAATTTGATCTCCAAAGTGGCAGCGTTGGGAGGTGGGGCTAGTGGGAGGTGTTTGGGCCATGAGGGTGGATCCCTCATGAATGGCTTGTGCTGTTCTCGTGGTAGTGAGTGAGTTCTTGAATTAGTCTTGGATTAGGTCTCTTGGGAATGGATTAGTTCTCAGAAGGGCAGGTTGTTATAAAGCCAGGACATCCCTCAGGTTTTGCCTTTCTTTACACATATCCACTTCACCTTTGACCTTTCCACCATGTTTGTTTGTTTTTTTTTTTTTGAAAAAGAGTCTTGCTGTATCACCAGGCTGGAGTGCAGTGGCATGATCTCGGCTTACTGCCACCTCTGCCTCCTGGGCTCAAACGATTTTCCTGCCTAGGCCTCCCGAGTAGCTGGGACTACAGGCATACGCCACCATGCCCAGCTAATTTTTTGTATATTTTTAGTACAGATGGGGTTTCATCATGTTGGCCAGGGTGGTCTCGAACTCCTGACCTCAAATGATCTGCTCACCTTGGCCTCCCAGAGCACTGGGATTACAAGCTTGAGCCGTCACGCCCAGCCTCTCCATCATGTTTTAACCTACCATTGGCCCCTCATCAGAAGCCAAGCAGATGCTGGAGCCGTGCTTCTCATACTTCCTAGCTTGCAGAACCAACTAAATAAACCTCTTTTCTTTATAAATTACCCAGGTTTAGTTATTCTGTTATTGCAAAAAGAAAGGAAGGGTTAAGACATAGGTGACCCTCTTTCCTTGCCTAACGCAGCCATGGCTCATAGTCCCAAGAAGCATCTGAAGCAGGTAGCAGCTCCAAAGCATTGGATGCTGGATACATTGTCCAGTGTGTTTGCTCCTCGTCCATCCAGTGGTCCCCACAAGTTGAGAGAGTGTCTCTCCCTCATCATTTTCCTAAGGAACAGACTTTAAGTATGCCCTGACAGGAGATGAAGTAAAGATTTGCATGCAGCCGTTCATTAAGATCGATGGCAAGGTCTGAAACTGATATAACCTACCCTGCTGGATTCATGGATGTCATCAGCATTGACAAGAAGGGAGAGAATTTCTGTCTGATCTATGACACCAAGAGTCACTTTGATATACATCTTATTACACCTGAGGTGGCCAAGTACAAGTTGTGCAAAGTGAGAAAAATCTTTGTGGGCACGAAAGGAATCCCTCATCTGATGACTCATGATACTCACACCATCCGCTATTCTGATCCCCTCATCAAGGTGAATGACACCATTCAGATTGATTTGGAGACTGGCAAGATTACTGATTTCATCAAGTTTGATGCCGGTAAGCTGTGTATGGTGACTGGAGGTGCTAACCTGGGAAGAATTGGTGTGATCAGCAACAGAGAGAGGCACCCTGGATCGTTTGATGTGGTTCACGTGAAAGATGCCAATGGCAACAGCTTTACCGCTTGAATTTCCAACATTTTAGTTATTGGCAAGGGCAACAAACCATGAATTTCTCTTCCCTGAGGAAAGGGTATCCGCCTCACCATTGCTGAAGAGGGAGACAAAAGACTGACGGCCAAACAGAGCAGTGGGTGAAATGTTCCCTGGGTGACATGTTAGATCTTTGTACATAATTAAAAATAACGTGGCATGATTAATAGCCAAAAAAAAAAAAAAAAAAGACATAAGTGATCTTCAGCCTGACACCTAAGTCCTCCTGCATCTGTGTTCAGAATGCTTCAGTTATGTACTTGTTTAATTAAATAGAATAGTAAATCAAAATGTGTTATTTGTGGGGAACTTATATTTCCTGGGAGGAGTTTTGGTGAAATAAATGTTCAGCGGTTAGAGATTTTCCTTCTTGTGGCAGGGAATGGCTTTTCTCAGTTAGGCAATGATAAAACTTTCTACTGTTAGGAAAGTAGAGTATAGTAACATCATGTATTTAAGTGGAAAAATCAGTATAAGCTTTTGGCTTTAAAACATATATTTTCTAGCTCTATCACTCTTGAATTTGGTCCCATGGCAACAGCAGCACATTTATGTATAACAGCTGCAGTGATTGTTAAACTCCTATCTTCCCTGTTGTTGTGTGTGACCACTAGGAACAGTAATTCTTCCTGTCTTTTGTATAGTCTCTACAATTTCTGGGACTTTTTAACAGTGTTGTATTCAACATTTTTCTTATGCAGATGGATATAAGTATAAGTTGGTTTCTAGTACTACTGTCTACCAAAAAGAGAAGGACTCCTAGAGAACAGCTGATTCCATGTCTTGCAGCAGGAAAAATCAGGATGGTTTTTGGAACTTCATGTCTTGCCAAAAAGCCAGAACGTCTTTAAGGATGCCAGAACAATGCTACAGGGCAAAGCAACTTACTTAAATGGTTTCCCATCATGAACAATAAACATTACTGTTAATAAACTTAGTTAGAACAAATCAAATCTATAAAAGGCCAAGGGTTTATGATACCTGAAAAAAGAACATCAGCCTAAATTATACAAAAGGTAACGTACTGGAAAAAGAATGATTATAAGGAAATACGTTTTATTTGTATTGATTTTAATAAATAAAAGAGGAAGCATGTGTGTTTTCTTTCTTTCTTTAAGTTTTTACCTATTAATCAAGTATGGATGTATAATTCTTCCTATCTGTATAAGAAAAATGTTGAATACAACACTGTTAAAAAGTCCTGGAAATTGTAGAGACTATACAAAAGACAGGAAGAATTACTGTCCCCAGTGGTCACACACAACAGCAGGGAAGATAGGAGTTTAACAATCACAGCAGCTGGTTACACATAAGATGCAAAAAAATAGTTCAATAGAGATAAATGTGTCAAATGTCTTAAAGAGGAAAGCTAACTGTGCATCTCCTAGGTAATTAAACTTCTTGATAGTCCTACAGGTTATAGTGAAATACAACAAGAAATGAATAGGGTTTTAATATGAAAACAGACCAGGTGAATATATAATAGCAGAACGTGTTATCTAACACTAACCAACCAGGACTATAAAGAAAAAGTAAACGATTTGGATTTTTGCTTGTTTTGTGTTTTTTTGTTTGTTTGTTTTTTGAGATGGAGTCTCGCTCTGTAGCCCAGGCTGGAGTGCAGTGGCCGGATCTCAGCTCACTGCAAGCTCAGCCTGGTTTACCATTCTCTGCCTCAGCCTCCCGAGTAGCTGCTGGACTACAGGCTTCTGTCCCCGCCTGCTACTTTTGTATTATTTTTTTTTTTTTTTTTTTGAGATGGAGTTCTAGGTCTGTCACCAGGCTGAGTGCAGTGGCCGGATCTCAGCTCACTGCAAAGCTCCGGCCCGGGTTTACCATTCCCCGCCTTCCTCCCGAGTAGCTGGGACTACAGGCTCGCCACCACCGGCTAAGGTTTTGTGACATTTTTAGTAGAGACAGGGTTTCACCGTGGCTAGCCAGGATGGTCTGATCTCCTGATCCGTGTAATCCCCGCCTGCCTCGCCTCCCAAAGTGCTGGGATTACAGGCTTGAGCCATCATGCCTGGCCTAAGCTTGTATTTTTAGTAGAGACGGGCCACCATGTTAGCCAGGATGGTCTCGACTTCCTGACCTCGTGATCCACCCGCTCCTCGGGCCTCCCAAAGTGCTGGGATTACAGGCATGCGGAGCCACCAAGGCCCGCCTATTTCTCTTGTGTTTTAGAGGCAGGGTCTTACTATATCGCCCAGGCTGGAGTGCAGTGGGGTGATCCTAGCTCACTGCAGCCTCCAATTCCTGGGCTCAATTGGTTCTCCCACCTCAGCATCTCAGAGTGCTGGGATTGCAGCCATAAAAAGAATGAATGAGTTCTTGTCCTTTGCAGGGACATGGATGAAGCTGGAAACCATCATTCTTAGCAAACTAACACAGGAATAGAAAACCAAACAGCACACGTTCTCACTCATAAGTGGGAGTTGAACAATGAGAACACATGGACACAGGAGGGGAACATCGGACACCGGGGCCTGTCGAGGGGTGGGGGAGAAGGGGAAGGAGAGCATTAGGACAAATACCTGATTCATGCGGGGCTTAAAACCTAGGAGACAGGGTGCCGCAAACCACCATGGCACATGTATACCTATGTAACAGACCTGCACATGTATCCCAGAACTTAAAAAAAAGAAAGAAAAAGGAAGGAAGGAAGGAAGGAAGGAAGGAAGGAAGGAAGGAAGGAAGGAAGGAAGGAAGGAAGCAGGGAGGGAGGGAGGGAGGGAAAGAGAGAAAGAGAGAAAGAGAGAAAGAGAAAGAAAGAAAGAAAGAAAGAAAGAAAGAAAGAAAGAAAGAAAGAAAGAAAGAAAGAAAGAAAGAAAGAAAGAAAGAGAAAGAAAGAGTGAGTGCTGGGATTACAGACATGAGTCTCCATTCCCTGCTCAAAGTAAACTATTTTGAAGGAAGATAGCAAGTTGCAAAAACTAAAACACAGGCTAAAAATGATCTTGAAAAGTTTTACTGAGATGTTAAGTGGAGCTTTACTATAAACAAGAAGTTCAGCCCCATGACCAGGGATCAGATTTGACTCACCTAAGAAGCCCTCAAGTCCTGTGCTCTGGAGAATAATCTTTGATAAGCCACATCTTACAACCTTGGCTGTTCTATGGAGTATTGTTCTTTTGGATCTGGTAAGATTACTGCAATCCTGGGAATGTATCAAAAAAATTGTTACAAAAACTCAAGATGTTATTAAAATAAAAATAACTATAACCCAAAAAAGGTATAAAAATAACTACAAACATAATAAAGGTAGCCCGTTATTCTGATGTCTCAAAAATAATTTAAGTATAATAATACATTCTATTATCATTTGTATGTTTTATTTACATACACCATCTGAGGTGTTTGAAATGTCTTAGAAATCAACCATGCTAATAAATATATTTGTAATTACAGTTTAAAATTGTTTGGGGAAATGTAATTAATTAAATTTAATTCTTAAATGTTCAAGAAAATTTAGTTTTCAAATATTAGATATATGAGGTTTAATAATCTGAGCATTAAACAAAGTACAAATAGCTAGGAATATTCTTCTACACATCCCAAAGCCCCTGATCATTAAAGAATGTACCCAACAGTTCAGAGGGATAATGATATGGTTGGGCTTTGTGTCCCCACCCAAATCTGATCTTGAGTTCTAATCCCCATTATCCTCACGTGTCAAGGGCAGGACCAGGTGAAGGTAATTGGATCATGGGGGCGGTTTCCCACCTGCTGTTCTCGTGATAGTGAGTGAGTTCTCATGAGATCTGATGGTTTTATAAGTGTCTGGCAGTTCCCCTGCTTGCACTCACTCTGTCCTGCCACCCTGTGAGAAGGTGCTTGTTTCTCCTTTGCCTTCCACCACGATTGTAAGTTTCCTGAGGCCTCCCCAGCAATGCGGAACTGTGAGTCAATTAAGCCTCTTTCCTTTATTAAATTACCCAGTCTCAGGTATTTTTTCATAGTAGTGTGAGAATGGACTAATACAGTAAATTCGTACCAAGGTAGTGGGGCACTGCTATAAAAACACCCAAAAATGTGGAAGTGAATTTGGAACTAGGTAACAGGCAGAGGTTGAAACAGTTTGGAGGATTCAGAATAAGACAGGAAGATGTGGGAAATTTTAGAACTTCCTAGAGACTTGTTGAATGAATGGTTTTGACTAAAATGCTAATAGTGATATGGACAATGGAGTCCAGGCTGAGGCTGTCTCAGATGTAGATGAGGAACTTATTCTGGAGCAAAGGTGACTCTTGCTGTGCTTTAGCAAAGAGACTGATGGCATTTTGCCCCTGCCCTAGAGGTCTGTGGAACTTTGAACTTGACAGAGATAATCTATGGTATCTGGCAGAAGAAATTTCTAAGCAGCAAAGTGTTCAAGATGTGACTTTGGTGCTCTTAAAAGCATTCAGTTTTATGCATCTGCAATGAGATGGTTTGGAATTGGAACTTATGTTTAAAAGGGAAGTCAAGCATAACAGTTTGACAAATTTGCAGGCTGACAAAGCAATAGAAAAGAAAAACCCATTTTCTGAGGAGAAATTCAAGCCCACTGCAGAAATTTGCTTAAGTAATGAGGAGCCAAATGTTAATCTCCAAGACAATGGGGAAAATATTTCCAGGGCATGTCAGAGGTCTTCTTGGCAGCCCCTCTCATCACAGGCCCAGAAGCTTAGGAGGAAAAAATGGTTTCATGGGCGGGCCCAGGGCCCTGCTGCTTTGTGCAGTCTTGGGACTTGGTAGCCTGCATTCCAGCTATGACTAAAAGGGTCTAAGGTAAAGCTCAGGATGTTGCTTCAGAGGATGCAAGCCCCAGGCCTTGGTGGCTTACCTGTGGTGTTGGGCCTGTGAGTGTACAGAAGTCAAGAATTGAGGTTGGGAAACATCTGTCTAGATTTCAGAGGATATATGGAAATGCTTAGATATCTAGGCAGAAGTTTGCCACAAGGGCAGAGCCCTTATGGAGAACCTCTGCTAGTGCGGTGTGGAAGGGAAATATGGGGTCAGAGTCCCCACACAGAGTCCCTGCTGGGGCACTGCCTTGTGGAGCTATGAGAAGAGGGCCACTGTCCTCCAGACGCCAGAATGGTAGATCCATCAACAGCTTGCACCATGCACCTGGAAAAGCCACACTCAACGCCAGTCTGTGAAAGCAGCTGGGAGGGGGGCTGTACCCTGCAAAGCCACAGGGTGGAGCTGCCCAAGACCATGGGAACCCACCCCTTGCATCAGCGTGACCTGGATGTGAGACATGGAGTCAAAGGAAATGATTTTGGAGCTTTAAGATTTGACTGCCCCACTGGATTTTGGACTTGCAAGGGCCCTGTAACCCCTTCATTTTTGCCAATTTCTCCCATTTGGAATGAGTGCATTTACCCAATGCTTGTACCCCCATTGTATCTAGGAAGTAACTAACTTGCTTTTAATTTTACAGGCTCATAGGTGGAAGGGAATTGCCTTGTCTCAGATGAGGCTTTGGACTTGGACTTGGTTTAATGCTGGAATGAATGAAGACTTTGGGGCACTGTTGGGAAGGTATGATTGGTTTTCAAATGTAAAAAGGATATGAGGTTTGGGAGAGGCCAGGGGTGGAATGATCTGGTTAGGTTCTGTATCCCCACCCAAATCTCATCTTGAATTGTAATCTCCATAATTCCCATGTATCAAAGGTGGGACCAGGTGGAGGTAATTGAATTATGGGGGTGGTTTCCCCCATGCTGTTCTCATGATAGTGAGTGAATTCTCACAAGATCTGATGGTTTTATAAGTATTTGGCATTTCTCCTGCATGCACTCCCTGCTACCCTGTGAAGGAAGTGCCTGCTTCTCCTTTGCCTTCCACCATGATTGTAAGTTTCCTGAGACTTCCCCAGCAATGCAGAACTGTGAGTCAATTACACCTCTTTCCTTTATAAATCACCCAGTTTGGGGTATTTCTTCATAGCAGTATGATAACGGACTGATATAGGTAACATGTAGCAAGAATAACTGGGATTGATGTCAGTACCCAATGGGAAAAGTGGGAACAAAATGGGGAGGAGTGCACAGAAAGCTTCAGTTATACCAAGTTTACAACTTAAATGGGGCTTTTTGCTGAATAGGTGCCCATAACATTACATGCTAAACATTTTTTTATGTTAAAATATTTCAAAATAAAACAAATTTACAACTGTACTTGAACAAGGAGAAAATGTCCCTGATCAAAAATATGGTCTTAGTCCTAAATAAATGGCTAGGTTGGTTAAAATCACACTGAAAAACTTTTACATGTTGTAATCTTACCTCAAAGGCAGAATTTTACGAGTTGAAAACCATTTTAACTGGTCAAGTGAGATAAGTACATTGCAATTAGCCTTAATGTTTGATTTTGATGCCACTAACCATTAAATATATGTTCATCTATTTCAATTCTTAGATGTTCATGAAACTCTTAATTTTCCAGAAATTAAGTCACATTGCCTCTGTGGACTTTTGACTTGTGCTGTGCCCTCAAAAACTGTTTATATAAAACATTTACTATACTAACATATTGCGTAAGTTGGGTTAACCAAGCAAGTTACCAGTAGTAAACTATTTTTACGTTGACTTTGGGAAGTAATAGCTATAATGGAAAACAAAATTACAGCAGTAAATAAATAATCTTTTAGTGCATTATAGTAGATTCATATCACGAAGAGAAAAGAAATATGAAAACATATGTAACTAGTGCTATTCTGTACCTTATACAGCTTTGCAGTGGCTAAAGCCACCATAATTTGGGCTGAGAATTGTCATCAGTCTAGGTCATGTACTGGGCCATCATCAACCCTGGGAAGTTTGTTACACAGAGCCACTTAGAACGCATTCTGGCAGATCACTTGAGGTCAGGAGTTCAAGACCACCTTGGCCAACATGGGAAAACTCTGTCTCTACTAAAAATACAAAAATTAGTTGGGTGTGACAGCATGTGCCTATAATCCCAGTTACTCAGGAGGCTGAGGCAGGAGAATTGTTTGAACCTAGGAGTCAGAGGTTGCGGTGAGCCAAGGTTGTATCACTGCCTTCCAGCCTGAGGGACAGAGTGAGACTCCATCTCAAAACAAAAACAAAACACGTTCTTCACAGTAGTCTGCAGAGGGAAGCTCTGTCTAAAGGCATTGGCAGGGCTCATGTCTGAATTGAGAGCTCAAAATCTCTGGAATTGACCAAGTTAAAAGAAAGATTACTTGTTTTCCACAGATGCTGTATTAGTCTGTTTTCATGCTGCTGATAAAGACATATCCAAGACTGGGCAATTTACAAAAGAAAGGGATTTAATAGACTCATAGTTCCACATTCCTGGGGAGGCCTCACAATCATGGTGGAAGGTGAAAGTCACATTTCGCATGGTGGCAGACAAGAGAAGCATGAGAGCCAAGCAAAAAGAGTTTCCTCTTATAAAACCATCAGATCTTGTGAGACTTATTCACTACCATGAACAGCCCCCATGACTCAATTATCTCCCGGTGGGTCCCTCCCAAAACACAAGGGAATAATGGGAACTATAATTTGATACAAGATTTGGGTGAGGACACAGCCAAACAATATCAGATGCCAACTGAGATCTGGTGGCAGAGTGGAACCTCCAGGAATTCTGAGATGAAGGACCTGAGTGCCAAAGTGCCCATATATTTACTTATTTCGATTGTATTGATTCCAAGTAACTATACTTAATGCATGTGTACTGACACCATGGGTCATCATTTGCATGATCAATTCTGTATTTGCTGATTCCACACTTTCAGAAACTTCAGAAATTGATGTTTGCTATTTGAGTCCAGACTGGCTCTCAAAGATTTCTTTTTCTTTGTTTGTTTCTTTTCTTTTCTTTCTTTTCTTTCTTTTTTTTTTTTTTTTTTTTTTTTTGTTCCTTAGCCCAGACAATGTCTTGCTCTTTCACCCCAGTTGGAGCACAGTGATGCAATCACAGCTCACTGCAGCCTCAAACTTCTGGGCTAAGGTGATCCTCCCACCTCAGTCTCCCAAAGTGCTCAGATTACAAGCATGAGCCACTGCGTCTAGCCCAAGATTTTATTACTTTTGTAACTTGTACACTTAACTCTCTGCTTGTATATGACCTTTGTTTGTTTGTTTTACTGCTAAACTCAACTCAAGATAATAGGGTTTGAGGACACCTCCCTTTATTGACATAGTCACTATTTGCTAAAAGTGGAAAGCAAGTAAGGAAGACAGCACAGCACTCACCACTGCAGCCAGGGGACCTCAGCCCTGCAAGGGTGCCGCAGTGGAGAAGGGCACTGCCTTATGCACTCCTGGGGTGAGGGCCCTGGATCCTGGCATTTGCTGGCTGTGTGACCTTCAGTTAGTAATTTTACTTCTCTGGACTGCAGTTTTCTCAGTGAAAATGAATTAACAATACCTTTCTTATTCAGGGCCAGGGTTAGGGCGAGGTGAGTGAAACCAGATCATGCAAGCACAGCTACATTCTTTCCTAAAATTTTGACGCTATGTTCATCATGGATTTTCTTGGAGTTATTTAATTAATGTATTTACTTTTTTGAGACAGAGTCTTACTCTATCGCCCAGGCTGGAGTGCAGTGGTGCGATCCCAGCTCACTGCAACCTGCCTCAGCCTCCCGAGTAGCTGGGATTACAGGCATCCACCATCATGCCTGGCTAATTTTTGTATCTTTAGTAGAGATGGGTTTTCACCATGTTGGTTGGGCTGGTCTTGAACTCCTAACCTCAAGTGATTCCCCCACCTTGGCCTCCCAAAGTGCTGGGATTACAGGCGTGAGCTACCGCACCCGGACTCTTGCCATCATTTTAATTTTGCAAATATTGCATTAAAATATTATTTATCTTGCTGAGTTTTGGGAGATCCCCCTTAATTTTGTGTCTGAGGCAAGTGCCTCACCTCCCTCACCCTAGTCTGAGTTGTATCATCATCCAAGGCAATGCGTGGGAATAATCCTAGATTCTTCATTCTTAACCCCATCCCATGTCCAAACAATCTCCAAGTTTCATGGAATCTAGTCTCCCTCTCTTATTGCTTTCTTTTTCTCTATTCCCATTTGTTTTGTCTCTCATCACTCCCCTGTGAGATGACTGCAAAAGCATTCTAACTAGTCTATTCTAACTAGTCCACCTGTCTTCCCTCCAATGCATTCTCCAAGTTACTGCCAGTGGGGCCTTTCTAAAGGGCAAACCTGATCCCATCACTCTCTGGCTTTAAAGCCTTCAAGATGTCCTCTAGCTTTCAGGATAACCTAAACTTATCCCCAAGGTCTTTCATATCCTGGCCCTTGCCCAGTTCTGTAGCCTTGTTTCCTGCCATAACCCCCACTCCCACAAGCATGATGGTATTTCATGCTGCCAGGCCTTTGTGCATACTTTTCCCTGTCCCTGGAATGCCCTTCCCCATTTCCTTATCTAGCTGACTTCTTATATTTCAAAGCTCATCTCAAGGATACTTCCTCTGGAAGGAATTGGCTGCCCAGATAATTGAACGTATATATCTAGTCTCTGTGTTCCCAAAGCACTTCATGTGTCCTCTATCATTGCTTCCATCATGTTAGACTGAATTCATTGATATACTTGCTGTATTAGATTATTAGTGCCTTAAAAGCAAGGATTATGACTTTTTATCTTTGTATTCCCATCTCCTAGCACAGTGCTAGTGAGACTCAATAAATGTTTGTTGAATGACTGACTGACTGAATTATATAAAAGGACATAATAATGCACTGTACATAGTAAGTACTTGAAAGTATTATTCTCTTTCCTTTTTTGGTTTTGCACCCAGCTACCCCAACGATAGATGTATGGTTGTTGTCTTCAGCAACCAGATACTTTTTAAGAACTGATACTGAGTCTGTCACTGCTGGTTGGAGGCTTTGATTGAAGGTATTCAATTTTACTAAATAAACTGTGCTGATCCCAGTAGTCTAAAGGATAGATAAGAACTGATTCTTACTCTTTAAGAATATTCAGTCTAATATAACTGAATGTGACAAATACTCAGTTTATGCTAACATAAGGCATTTTGCACTAAAGTACCATACAAAAGGCTGTGGGGGTTATATAACTTGGACTTGAAGAATCAGTGGAGTAAGAGATGGAGACAGAATCTTCCATATGGGGGACACAGAGGCACAGAGGTGGTGAGCCATGGAACATTTGGAAATAAAAAGTAGTTCTGATGGGCTACATAAGGGGACCTGAAGAAACAAAACTTATAAAGATGGTTGAGAACACATTTCAGATACCCTAAAATACCACATGGAGGAAATGTGTGCTTGACCTGAGACAATAAGAAACCACAGAAGGGCCAGGCGCGGTGGCTCACGCCTGTAATCCCACTGCTTTGGGAGGCCTAGGTGGGCAGATCATGAGGTCAGGAGTTCGAGACCAGCCTGGCCAACATGGTGAAACCCTATCTCTACTAAAAATACAAAATATTAGCCAGACATGATGGCAGGTACCTGTAATCCCAGATACTCGGGAGGCTGAGGCAGGAGAATCGCTTGAACCTAGGAGGTGGAGGTTGCAGTGAGCAGAGACCACACCACTGCACTCTAGCCTGGGCAACAGAGTGAGACTCTGTCAAAAAAAAAAAAAAAAAAGAAACTATAGACCAGAGAATTTCCCGAAGAAAGTTTAGTCAGGTAGTCAGATAGTATCATCACGGATGTGTACTACATAAAAGGAATCCAGCCATCATGAACTACTTTTATAAAAACAACCACAACGACAACAACAAAAACTTGGCTGGGCACTGTGGCTCATGCCTGTAATCCCAGGACTTTGGGAGGCCGAGGGGGGCAGATCATGAGGTCAGGAGTTTGAGACAAGCCTGGCCAATATGGTGAAACCCCGTCTCTACTAAAAATGCAAAAATTAGCCAAGCGTGGTGGCACACGCCTTTAGTCCCAGCTACTGGGGAGGCTGACGCAGAAGAATCTCTTGAACCCAGGAGACAGAGGTTGCAGTGAGCCAAGATCGTGCCACTGCACTCTAGCCTGGGTGACAGAGCAAGACTCTGTCTCAAAAACAAACAAACAAACAAACAAAAAACAACCTCCCAAATACATTGAAAACTGTACCCCTCATTCAAAGACCAAATTAATTAACCTTGAATATCAACGGTCTTAATGCTCCAGTTAAAAGGCACCGAGTGGCCAGGCGCAGTGGCTCATGCCTGTAATCCCAGCACTTTGGGAGGCTGAGGTGGGTGGATCACCTGAGGTCGGGAGTTCGAGACCAGCCTGGCCAACATGGCGAAACCCTGTCTCTACTAATAATACAAAAAATTAGCCGGGCATGGTGGCACATGCCTGTAACCACAGCTACTGGGAAGGCTGAGGCAGGAGAATCGCTTGAACCCGGGAGGTGGAGGTTGTGGTGAGCTGAGATCGCACCACTGCACTCCAGCCTAGGCAACAAGAGTGAAACTCTGTCTCAAAAAAAAAAAAAAGGCTCAGAGTGGCAAGTTGAGTAAAAAAACAAGACCCATTCATCTGCTGTCTTCAACAGAGCCATCTCACCATAACAACACTCATAGACTCAAGATAAAGGGTTGGAGAAAGATCTATTACAGACACATAAAAAAGAGCAGGGGTCGCTAGTCTCATATCAGACAAAATAGACTTTAAATGAACTGTAAAAAAGGACAAAGAAGGACACCACATAATGATAAAGTGTTCAATCCAACAAGGTGACTTAACTATCCTGAATGCATATGCATCCAACATTGGAGCACCCAGATTCATAGAACAAGCACTTTTTGACTTACAAAAAGACTTAGACAGCTATACAATAATGGCAGGGGACTTCAACACTCTGCTGACAGTGTTAGACAGATAACTGAGGCAGAAAACTTGCAAAGAAATCCTGTACTTAAATTTGACACTTGTCCAGTTGGACCAAATAGATACACTCCACCCATCAACCACAGAATGTATATTCTTCTCATCAGCACATAGAACATAGTCCAAGATCAACCACATGCACAGCCATAAAATGAGTCTCAATAAATTCAAAAACATTGAAATCATAGCAACCATACATTCAGACTACAGTGGGATAAAAGTATAAATCAATAACCAGGAGATCCCTCAAAACCACAGAATTAAATGAAAATTAAATAACTTGCTCCTGAATAACTTTTGAATAAACAATGAAATTAAGAAGAAATTTCAAAATTATTTGAAATAAATAAAGATAGAGACACAACATACCAAAATCTTGGGGATAGAGGTAAAGCAGTGTTAACAGGAAAGTTTACAGTGCTAAATACCTACATCAAGAATTTAGAAATATCTCAAATTCATAATCTAACATAGCACCTAGAGAAACTAGAAAAAAAAGAATGAGGTAGCCCCAGAGCTAGCAGAAGAAAATAAATTAGAACAGAGCAAAATTAAGACCCAAAAATTCATACAAAGGCTCAACAAAACCAAAAGCAGTTTCTTTGAAAGAATCGAGATTGATAGACTGCTACTAGATTAACAAAGTAAAGAGAGAGAAGAACCAAATAAGCACAATCAGAAACAACAAAAATGACATTACAACTGATCCCACAGAAAATACAAAAGATCCTTAGGTAAGATTATGAACACCTCTAGGCACACACACTAGAAAATCTACAGGAGATGGATAATTTCCTAGAAACACATAAACTCCCAAGACGGAATCAGGAAGAAATAGAAACCCCGAACATACCAATATCAATTTCTGAAATTGAATGAGTAACTTAAAAAAAAATCTACCAACCAAAAAGAGCCTTAGACCAGGTGGATTCATAGCAGAACTCCACCAGACATACAAATAAGAGCTTAGTACCAATCCTAGTGAAACTATTCCAAACAGTAGAGGAGGAAGGACTCTTTTCTTAACTCATTCTACAAAGCCAGCATCACTCTGATACCAAAATCTGGCAAAAACACAACAACAAAAAAGAAAACTACAGGCCCATCTCCCTGATGAACATATACACAAAAATCCTCAACAAAATGCTATAAATCGAATCCAGCAACCCATCAAAAAGTCAATTCCCTATGATCAAGTAGTCTTTATTCCTGGGATGCAGATTTGTGGTTCAATATACACAGATCAACAAATGTGATTCATCACACAAACAGAGTTAAAAATAAAGACCTGACTGATGGCTCACACCTGTAAAAAACAAAACCAAGACAAAAAACCATACGATCATCTCACTCAATAGGTGCAGAAAAAGCTTCCTTTTTTTTTTTTTTTTTTTTTTTTTTGAGATGGAGTTTCGCTCTGTCGTTCAGCCTGGAGTGCAGTGGCGTGATTTCAGCTCACTGCAACATCTGCCTCCCAGGTTCAAGCGACTCTCCTACCTCAGCCTTCTGAGTAGCTGGGATTACAGGTGTGTGCCATCATCCCTGGCTAATTTTTTGTATTTTTAGTGGAGACAGGGTCTCACCATGTTAACCAGGCTGGTCTCAAACTCCTGACCTCAGGTCATCCACCTGCCTTGGCCTCCCAAAGTGCTGGGATTACAGGCATGAGCCACTACGCCCAGCTATCTCAATAGATGCAGGAAAAACTTCTGATAAAATCCCACATCCCTTCGTGATGAAAACCCTCAATAAACTAGGCATTGAAGGAACATACCTCGAAATAATAAGAATTATCTGTGGCAAACTCACAGCCAACATACTGAATGCGCTAAAGCTGGAAGCATTTCCCTTAAGAACTGGAACAAGACAAGGATATCCTCTCTCACCACTCCTATTCAATGCAGTACTAGAAGTCCTAGCCAGAGAAATCAGGCAAGAGAAAGAAATAAAAGGCACCCAGATAGGTAAAGAGGTCAAATTGTCTCTCTTCACTGGTAATGTGATTCTATATCTAGAAAACCCTAACAACTCCACCAGGAGGCTCTTATTGCTAACAAATGATTTCAGTAAAGTTTCAGGACACAAAACCAATGTATAAAAATCAGTAGCATTTCTAGACACCAATAACATTCAAACTGAGAGGCAAATTAAGAATGCAATTCCATTTATAATAGCCACATTAAAAAAAATACCCTGGAATACATTTAACCAAGGAGTTGACAGATCTCTACAAGAAGAACTACAAACACTGCTGAAAGAAATTATAGATGATACAGACAAGAGGAAAAACATCTCATGCTCATGGATCAGAAGAATCAACATCATTAAAATGACCATACTGCCCAAAGCAACCTGCAGATTCAATGCTATTCCTATCAAGCTATCGACATCATTTTTCACAGAATTAAAAAACTGTTATAATATTTGTGTGGAACCAAAAAAGAGCCTGAATTGCCAAAGTAATTCCAAGTGAAAAGAACAAAGCTGGAGGCATCACACTACCCAACTTCAAACTATACAACAAGGCTACAGCAAACAAAACAGCATGATACTGTTTGAAAACAGACACATAGACCAATGGGACAAGATAGAGACCCGGAAATAAAGTACATACCTACAACCATCTAATCTTTGACAAAATCAACAAAAACAAGCAATGGAGAAAGAATTCCCTATTCAATAAATGATGCCGGAATAACTGGCTAGTCATATGCAGAAGAATGAAAGTAGACCCCTACATTTCACCATATACAAAAACTAACTCAAGATAAATGAAAGACTTATATGTAATATGTAAACCTATACAAATCTTAGAAGAAAACCTAGGGAATATTATTCTGAACATCAGCTTTGGCAAATAATTTATGACTAAGTCCCCAGAAGCAATGGTAACAAAAACAAAAATTGACAGGTGGGACCTAATTAAACAAAAGAGCTTTTGCACAGCAAAATAAACTACCAGCAGAGTTAACACACAACCTAGAGAATGGAAGGAAATATTTACAAACTATGCATCCAACAAAGTTCTATTTTCCAGAATCTATAAGGAACTTCAACAGTTCAAAAAACAACCCCATTAAAAAATGGGCCAAAGGACATAAACAGTTCTCAAAAGAAGACACACATGTGGCCAACAAACATATAAAAAAATGCTTGGCATCACTAATCATCAGAGAAATGCAAATCAAAACCGCAATGAGATACCATCTCATACCAGTCAGAATGGCTATTGTTATTATTATTTTTTGAGATGGAGTTTCACTCTTATCACCCAGACTGGAGTACAATGGCAAGATCTCGGCTCACTGCAAACTCCACCTCCTGGATTCAAGTGATTCTCCTGCCTCAGCCTCCCAAGTAGCTGGGATTACAGTCACCACCACCTGCCTGGCTAATTTTTGTATTTTTAATAGAGATGGGGTCTCACCCTGTTAGCCAGGCTGGTCTCAAACTCCTGACCTCAGGTGATCCACCCACCTCTGGGTTCCAAAGTGATGGGATTACAGGTGTGAGCCACTGCACCTGGCCTAGAATGGCTATTATTAAAAAGCCAAAAAATAACAGATGTTGGCAAGGTTCTGGAGAAAAGGGAACGCATATACACTGAATGCGGGAATGTAAATTAGTTCAGCCACTGTAACTTGTCAAAGAACTTAAAACAGAACTACCGTTCAACCCAGCAATCCTACTACTAGGTAGGTACCTAAAGAAAACAAATTATTCTACAAAAAAGAAACATGCAATTGTATGTTAATTGCAGCACTATTCACAATAGCAAAGACATGGAATCAACCTAGATGTCCATCAACAGTGGATGGGATAAAGAAAAGGTGACACATGTACACCAAGGACTACTACACAGCTCATAAAATAGTACAAAATTATGTCCTTTGCAACACAACATGGATGCAGCTGGAGGCCATTACCTTAAGCAAATTAATGCAGGATCAGAAAACCAAATACTGCATGTTCTCACTTATAAGGGGGAGCTAAATATTGAGTATACACAGGCATAAAGATAACAGCAATAGACACTGGGGACTACTAGAGGCAGGAGAGTGGGAAGAGGGCAAGCACTGAAAAACTACCTATTGGAAACTATGCTCACTGCCTGGGTAATGGAATCATTCATATTCCAAACCTCAGTGGCAGTTTACCCATGTAATAAACCTGCACATGTACCCCTGAACCTAAAAGTTGAAACAAAACAAAACAAAACCCAAAACAAAGACCAAAATATTGTAAGAGCTCATACTTAAAAAAAAAAAAAGGACTATGAACTATATTTGAGCAACCTAAGATCTTTTGAATTTAGGAATATTTGTTGTGCAGAATGTAAGTTTTATCAAGTTAGAAGGAAAGGTTGGTGGAAAATTGTAACTTCACGTTACTGAGTTGATGATGTTTCCATTCCTGTACTCAAGGAAAATTTTTAGTCTGGAGGCCTTGCCATTTAATCCACCTAGATCTTACAGTTAACAGAGAAGATGGCTAGAACTTGTCTCCTCTGTTCCATTCCTTTTTTTTTTTTTTTTTTCAGAGACAGGATCTTGCTCAAAAAATAACTATAGATAGATTACAGACTTAAATGTAAGACCTGCATGTCTTGCTATGTTGCCCAGGCTGCTGTGCAGTGGTGGAATCACAGCTCACTACAGCCTTGAACTCCTGGATTCGAGCAACCTCCCAATTTTTTTGTAGAGATGGGGGTCTCTCTAGGATGCCCAGGTTAGTCTCCGACTCCTGGCCTCAAGCAATTCTCCTGCCTTGGCCTCCCAAAGTGTTGGGATTACAACCGTGAGCCACTGTGCCTGGTCTCTGCTCCACTTCTATCAAGACCTCAAATGTGGCAACCTCTGTGGAAGAGATATGCAAGATAGGTCAATTTCTAAAAGCCAGAGTAACTATTTCTCTAGAAAGTGACATGTTCAAAGTAAAACACCAGTGGTATGCATTAACTATTTGAAAATACACGCATGTGTGCCATACGTTAAGGAAATCTGACATGAAATCTACAAATCTGAAGACATAAGAGATGAGGATGAGTTTTTTCTTTTTCTTTTCTTTTTTTTTTTTTTTTAAGACAGAGTCTCACTCTGTCACCCAGACTGGAGTGCAGTGGTGCGACCTTGACTCACTGCAACCTCTGCCTCCCGGGTTCAAGCGATTCTCCTGCCTCAGCCTCCCAAGTTGTTGGGATTACAGGCATGCACCACCACACCCAGCTCATTTTTATATTTTTAGTAGAGACAGAGGTTCTCCATGTTGGCCACTCTGGTCTCGAACTCCTGGCCTCAAGTGATCCGCCCATCTTGACCTCCCAAAGTGCTAGGATTACAGGCATGAGCCACTGCGCCCGGCCAGGATGAGATTTTTCATCCTCGGTTAAGATAATTAGGTGTATGCATAACTTTGGGGGAACAAACAAGTGATAAAAAGCCAAGTTTTCCATACCGCATCTATCTTAAAAAATCTCAAGTCACAAAGAATCAGGTGGCACAAGTGTCAGGCACGAGTTTGAAGAGAAAGAGAGAAAACTAGTCAGAAGCTTTTGAATCATTATCGCTCCTAAGAAAACAACTTCTGGAGCAACAGGGCAGTGGTGTCCACTGATTCTCAAACTTTGGTGTAAACTGGAATCACAAAGCAATTTTGTTAAAAGTACATATGCCCGGGTTCCATCTCTGGAGATTATTTCTGTAGGTCTTGGAGTAGGGGTGTGGACATGGAAAGGAATCAGGTATCTGCATTTAAAACAGGTACATGCATTTGTGGGGCACCATGGCTCACACCTGTAATCCTAGCACTTTGGGAAGCTGAGGTAGGAGGATTGCTTGAGCCAGGAGTTTGAGACAAGCTGGCAATACAGTGAGACTCCTGTCTCCACAAAACATAGAAAAAATAGCCTAGCATGGTGGCACGAGCCTGTAGTCCCAGCTACTCGGGAGGCTGAGGTGGGAAGATCAACTAAGCACAGGAGGTTGAGGCTTCAGTGAGCCGTGATCGTGACAGCATATTCCAGCCTGTGCAACAGAGCAAGACCCTGTCTCAAAATACACACACGCATACACACACAAACAAGTAATGTTGATACCAACAAAATTTGAGAATCACCAAAAAGAGGATTACCGAACTCTGTATCTCCCAAATCCCCAAGCACCCAACTGCAACTCTCGTGTTTTTTTGTTTGTTTGTTTGTTTTTTGAGATGGAATTTCGCTCATTGCCCACGCTGGAGTACAATGGCGTGATCTCGGCTCACTGCAACCTTTGCCTCCCAGGTTCAAGCAATTCTCCTGCCTCAGTCTCCCCAGTAGCTGAGACTACAGGCTCCCACCACCACGCCTGGCTAATTTTTGTATTTTTAGTAGAGATGGGGTTTCACCATGTTGGCCAGGTTGGTCTCGAACTCCTGACCTCAGGTGATCCACCCGCCTCGGCCTCCCAAAATGCTGGGATTACAGGCATGAGCCACTGTGCCCAGCCCGACTGTCATCTTTTTGTGTTGGTGTTCATGTAGTGTTTTCTAATGGAAACACTTGCTTTGAAGTGTTAGAGTAAAATTCTTCCAGATGTCTGCAATCCCATTATCTTCACATTCTTCCCATCTCTTCCAATGAGGCGACATGGAAAACTAAGAGAATAGAAACAAATTTGCCTTCGGAAGATGTGTTAGTCCAGATGCACTGAGACGTGGCTGCCAAGAAGGGATAAAATGTGCAAGGGTTTTATTAAGGAAAATGACTCGTGAAGGAAAGTGGAGCATGGCCGGAGAAATCTGGGGAAACACTCAAGCCACAGGCAAATTTGTCTCTGAGAGAGGAACAGGGAGAGAGAATCTTTGGTAGAGGTGTCCCAGACCACCATGTAGTCCATCCAGCAAAGTTGGCAAGGAGTCCCCAGGCCAAAACTAGTGGTCAGAGGAGTCTTCTGTCTTCTAGGAACAGGTCTCCCCAGAATCCCTGCTGCACTGTCATTGACTGGGAGCAGCCTAAGGGAATGGTGCCCCCAGAGCCATGGATTTCAGGTCTAGCAGCTGGGCCCTTATTCAGTCGTGATCCCTGCAGCTGAACTGAAACATTCTCATGGCTGCCACAGAAGAGCTCAGTTTTGGTTGACAAACTGAGAAAAGAGAAATGGGGACTATGTGACAAAGTGTTATATGTTGGTTGCTCTCATCAGCGATAAGACACACCCCACAATGTTTGCTTTTGAACATTTGTATTATTTGTTTATTAGGGTCTCGCTCTGTCGCCCAGGCTGGAGCATATTGGCGCGATCATAATTCATTGCAGGACTGGTGTGGTGGCTCATTCCTGTAATCTCAGCACTTCGGGAGGTGGAGGTGGGTGGATCACTTGAGGTCAGGAGTTTGAGACCAGCCTGCCCAACAAGGCAAAAACCCATCTCTACAAAAATACAAAAAAATTAGCTGGGTGTGGTGGCCTGTGCCTGTAGTCCCAGCTATTGGGGAGGCTGAGGCAGGAGAATCGCTTGAACCCAGGAGGCAGGGCTTGCAGTGAGCCAAGATCACACCACTGCACTCCAGCCTGGGTGACAGAGCGAGACTCCATCTAAAACAACAACAACAGCAACAACAACAACAACAAAACTCTTTGTAGCTTCAACCTCCCCAGACTCAAGCAATCCTTCCACCTCAGCCTCACGAGTAACTGGGACTATAGGTGCATATCACCACTCCCGGCTAATTTTTTAAATTTTTTGTAGAGATGGAGTCTTGGCATATTGCCCAGGCTGGCCTTGGACTCCTGGCCTCAAGTGATCCTCCTGCTTTGGCCTCCCAAAGTGCTGGGATTACAGGCGTGAGCCACTGCACTGGGCCTGAAAGTTTTTTTAATTAAAGAACATTACTCTGAGTGGTCTCTTAATCTTTCTCCTCTCCTTCCCTTTTCCTTTCTCCCCACTCTTCAGTCCCCACATTAGGATGTGGAGAAGTTCCTAATTTATATTTATTTATTTATTCAGTTTAACCCCACATTACCTGTCAGCTTTTAATTCTCTGATGTTCTCCACCATCAGTCGGTCTCTCAGCCCACTGAGCACACCACACATATCACTTTCTCCATCTGGGTTTATGCTGCCCTGCCAATCTGGAGTGACCCTCTGTCATCTACACTGGCTGGACAAAGAGCTTGCGTCAGGAGAGGTAGGGTGAGCTGGGGTGTGGAAAGCTGAAGACCACCACCTTCCAGTCGTTTCTACCCCACTTCCGTCCCCAAGGCCTGTGGCTTTCCCATTGGCTTTGTATTCCTCTCAGCATCTGTTTCAAACTGAGCATATGGTTGGTAGACAAAGCACACAGAAATTCTGTTGCAAAGATGGTCACAAAATTCTATGCATGAGATTCGATAACAGTCAAAGTTCTAGAAATTTTTCAGCGACAGCTTCAACATCCAGAAGAAAGTGGAAAAAATTAAAATTTGCACAGAGAGTGGAGGTGATAACTTCTAACTAGCATGCATAGAAAACTTGTGGACAGTCATTATTTGTGAGATACCATTTCGTGAACATTCACAGGTGCAAAACTACATAATAAAGCGAAAGTAGACGACTCTCAGTGCACTGCCTATGGGGTAGCCCTTTTCCAAAGGAGCAGTCAATCCGTCAATCAATATACTGATTCTAATACAGATGATGTTATTGGTGACTTTGGAAAGATCTGAAGTGGATTTATGTAAACACCTTTGCAAATTTAAATTGCCTGTAAGACAAGGGCTTCTTCGCTTATCTATAGTGATTTTTTTTTTTTTTTTTTTTTTTTTAGATAGAGTTTTGCTCTTGTCGCTCAGGCTGGAGTACAATTGCACAATCTCGGTTCACTGCAACCTCCGCCTCCTGGGTTCAAGCGATTCTCCTGCCTCAGCCTCCCTTGTAGCTGGAATTACAGGCACCCGCCACCGTGCCTGGCTACTTTTTTGTATTTTAGTAGAGACAGGGTTTTACCATGTTGGTCAGTCTGGTCTTGAACTCCTGACCTCAGGTGATCCACCCCCTTCAGCCTCCCAAAGTGCTGGGATTATAGGCATGAGCCACTGCGCCCAGCCCAATTATCTATAGATTAATCATTAACCTATTTTGTAGCATTTATAACCTAACATATATTATTTTTAAAGATTTAGATTCTTTCTACCTGTGTGATAATCAGAATTCTATAGACAATGACCTTGAGAAAAAAGTGACTTTGAAGTTAATTGTATCTTCTAGAGATTCTCTCACTTATCAGTGAAATCTTGGAATTTTTTTTTCTGTAATTAATAATGTAAGCTTCACACCTGGAGAAGGGAGAATTCACATCATTCCAGTGGACATGTTATATTATTCATTCATTAAATTAACAAAGCAAAGAAGATTCTAGAAATGGTTGCTTAAATATGCCATTTTGCACACTCCTGGCTATTATCAATACCTTGGATGTTCTTGTGTACGTCACATACAGTCATGGACTCTCAGACAGATCCTGGGATGACAGACTGTCGATGACTGTAATTATTGATAACATTTCCATAGGATAGATGTATATTGTTGTTTCCTGAGCACCCAGCAACTTATTAGGATCTGTCTAATCCCTGCCATTGTAGAGCTTCCTTTCCACATGGTATCTACTTACCCTCCAATGACACCGTGCTTACCATTTCAATCTGAAGTTTCCAAAGCACTTTACAAAGTGACTAAACATAACTTGTATCCCAAGAAGTCTTTTCAAGAGAAAGGATGCAGAAAGTTCTCACTCTGCAGTTCCTACAGACCCGAATTTCAGTTCCTGCAGTTTAGTTAAATAACAACAGTCCCCCAACAACCTGGTTCGAATTTCAATTCCATGCCTTACAATACAGAGTCAGCAACTTCATAAAGTACAGACTTTGCCACTAGGTCTTCAGTCCACAAACCACTACATAAGTAAC
Source organism: Papio anubis (assembly GCF_008728515.1). Classification (NCBI taxonomy): domain Eukaryota; kingdom Metazoa; phylum Chordata; class Mammalia; order Primates; family Cercopithecidae; genus Papio; species Papio anubis. The sequence goes on from NC_044986.1 coordinate 94,284,160, forward strand.
TGATGTGCACTGTGATCAGTGGCCAATCACATCACTTATTTTCATGTCTGTGCATTTTTGGTCACTGCACATCTGTTATTCGGTTCATCTACAGATGGCAAAATGGGGAGATATGTTGCCTCCCAGGGATAAATTCACGCAACATTTTACACAAATGGGTAATAGAAATAAGGAATTGGCTAACAAAGATGAAAATAGAGCAAAGAAACAAGAAGTGGTAATTCTGGAAGTGAAATTAGAAGAGTGAACACTTGAGCTATAGAAGCTGGGCATGGTGGCTGTCGCTGGGCACGGTGGCTCACACCTGTAATTCCAGCACTTTAGGAAGCTGAGCTGGGTGGATCACTTGAGGTCAGGAGTTCAAGACCAGCCTGACCAACATGGTGAAACCCCATCTCTATTAAAAATACAAAAAATTAGCCGGGCGTGGCAGCACACGCCTGTAATCCTAGCTATTCCAGAGGCTGAGGCATGAGAATCACTTGAACTGGGGAGGTGGAGGTTGCAGTGAGCTGAGATCATGCCACTGCACTCCAGCCTTGCTGTCTCAAAAAAAAAAAAAAAAGAAAAGAAAAGAAAGAAAAGAAAAGAAAAAAGAAGAAGAGGAAGAAGAAATAGCTGTCCATGGGAATGCTGACTCTGCTACCATTAGAGCCTTCAACTTAGTTAAGGTGACATAATTCAAATGAGAAAAGCAAAGTAACAGAAAGAATGAAGATGTCACAGAGGCAAAAAAAAACTTTACACTAAAGGAACTCATGGAGACACCGCACGATATAAAAGCACAAAGGATAAAATGTCAGAACCTGACCCAAACTTAGAAAGGCACATGACAAAGCCGGGCACAGTGGCTCACACCTGTAATCCCAGCACTTTCGGAGGCCGAGGTGGGCGGATCACTTAAGGTCAGAAGTTCAAGACCAGCCTGGCCAACATGGTGAAACCCTGCCTCTACTAAAAATACAAAAATTAGCTGGGTGTGGTGGCACACACCTGTAATTTGGGAGGCTGAGGCATGAGAATCACCTGAACCTGGGAGGTGGAGGTTGCAGTGAGCTGAGATCATGCCACTGCACTCCAGCCTGGGCTACAGAGTGAGACTCCATCTCAAAAAAAAAAAAAAAGGCACATGACAACAGAAAACATTCTCACTCCATATTGTAAGTTACATGGAGAAAAGAGACAAGCAGTGTACAAACTATGCTTCAGAAGTTTTTACAAAGAAATAAGACACTTTACTGTGTAATGTTTCTAATGTTTTAACTTAAATTACATATTCATTTTACTATTTTTTTCATTTTCCTACACCTTTATAGCTGACAGAGAGTTTTTACTGTTCTGACAAACTTTTTTAAAGGTTATGGAACAATTGTAATTTTTCCCATTCATAGCTAACATTGCTTTGCATGGCTTTATACAGTCATTTTTTTGTTTTGTTTTGTTTTGTTTTGTTTTTTTGAGACGGAGTCTCACTGTCGCCTAGGCTGGAGTGCAGTAGCATGATCTTGGCTGACGGCAACCTGCACCTCCTGGGTTCAAGCGACTTCCCTGCCTCAGCCTCCCCAGTAGCTGGGATTACAGGCGCATGCCACCATGCTTGGCTAATTTTTGTTATGTTTAGTAGAGATGGGGTTTCACCATGTTGGCCAGGCTAGTCTCAAACCCCTGACCTCAGGTGATCTGCCCTCCTCAGCCTCCCAAAATGCTGGGATTACAGGCGTGAGCCACCGCACCTGGCCTATACAGTCATTCTTATGGTGCTACATGACTGTGTGAAGTGAGGACTGCCTGCACAAATTTAAAGGGCTCAGAATGTCTAGTAACAAAGCCGTAGAAATCCATATCCCACTGATTGTCTCTTCTATTACAAAAACATACTCCTTTGTTCTATTATTACAGATAGTCATTTCTGAACTTTTCTATTTAAGGAAGCAACTGTTTTTAAATGTTTTTCAGAGCAGAAACCATTACAAAGCATACATGTTTCACATGTTTGACCACAGATGCAATGCAATTGGGAAGGTAATTTCTTAACTCACGTTTGGAAGTTGCAACCTTCAACTTTCTGGTCTTCTCCTCCTATATTCTTTGTCCTCTACTGTGCCTCCTGTGGAACTGAACTCCCCAAATCCAATCTCTAGCCCTGGGTCCTCACTAAGCCAACATTAATGAACAAGCAGGGATGGGCCCATGAGATCTCATTCACAACATGTCTAAAATCCATATCTTTATTCTTAAAATCCTCCCTCCTAACTTACTGATTTTTTTATTTTTATTTTTATTTTTGTTTTCTTGAGACAGTCTCATTCTCTCGCCCAGGCTGGAGTGCAGTGGTACAAATATAGTTCACTGCAGCCTCGACTTTTGAGGCTAAAGTGATCCTCCCACCTCAGCTTCCTGAGTAGCTGGGACTACAGGCACACACCACCACACCTGGCAGATTTCTTTCATTTTTCTGTAGAGACGACATCTTGCTTTGTACCCAGGCTGGTCTCAAACTCCTGGGCTCAAGTGATCCTCCCGCCTTAGCCTCCCAAAGTGTGGGGATTACACGCACGAGCCACTGTGCCTAGCCACATATTTATTTTGATTGATTATTGCTTTTTATTTTGGCTATTTGAATTTCAAAACTTGGAGTTAAAAACTCCTCATTCTTCCCTGTACATAACGTACCTTTAAGATATCTGTTCATTGGTAGGTTAATTTAAACTAATTAAACAGTACACTTATTTGTGGATACCACTGCACTAAAGGTTTTAAAAATTATTATTTTCTTTTTTCTCCTCTTTTCTTTTCTTTTCTTTTTTTCTTTTTTTTTTTTTTTTTTGAAATGGAGTCTTACTCTGTCGTCAGGCTGGAGTGCAGTGGCGTAATCTTGGCTCACTGCAACCTCCGCCTCCTGGATTCAAGGGATTCTTCTGCCTCAGCCTCCTGAGTAGCTGGGACTACAGGCATGCGCCACCATGCCCAGCTAATTTTTGTATTTTTAGTAGAGACAGTTTCGCCATGTTGACCAGGATAGTCTCGATCCCTTGACCTTGTGATCAGCTCAGCCTCCCGAAATGCTGGGATTACAGGCGTGAGCCACCGTGCCTGACCCTCTTTTCTTTTCTTAAATTTTTTTTCTTTCTGTCTCTGCTGCTTGAATCAGAAGAGTTTAGAGGTACAAATATTCCACATGTATATACAGACACGTTTACTTATGTAAACGAATATATGAGAAGGGGAACTGGAATTGTGCTCATGGTTTTTTTTTTTTTTTTTTTTTTGAGACGGAGTCTCGCTCTGTCGCCCAGGCTAGAGTGCAGTGGCCGGATCTCAGCTCACTGCAAGCTCCGCCTCCTGGGTTCACGCCATTCTCCGGCCTCAGCCTCCCGAGTAGCTGGGACTACAGGCGCCCGCCACCTCGCCCGGCTACTTTTTTGTATTTCTTAGTAGAGACGGGGTTTCACCGTGTTAGCCAGGATGGTCTCGATCTCCTGACCTCGTGATCCACCCGTCTCGGCCTCCCAAAGTGCTGGGATTACAGGCTTGAGCCACCGCGCCCGGCCTCATGGTTTGAAGGAAAGGTGAATGAAAGAGAAAAGCTTTCTATCCACCATGACCTTTATGCTGTCAAAGCAGCCAGTGGCTCGGCAGAGATGGAATTCCCTTGAGGTTTGCCCTGACACAAAATCAGGCAGGAATGCCAAGGGATGAGTCAGAGGGTGGACTGGGATCTGCTTCTCCCAGCCTCCACTAAAAGAATGAAACTTTGAGGCATTTCACAAGGGCATGTGGACCCTCAGGTTGCCAGGGTACGTGTGGCCATGAAAATGTGTAACCATGACTACATCCCTGCTCTGGTCTCTCAGTGCCAGCGTCATCCATCCCAGGAAATGTCCTAGACCATCCCCTCTTCCCACTTTTCATACTACATCAGTCTTTTTGTTCTGTCGGCAATATTGGAGTTAGGTTTTCACAGAAATAAGTGGTTAGATGATCACAGCTTGGCAGACAAGGAGAATGGAAATTCCATAGACAGAAGTTCCTCTTTTTGATTTTTATTTATATTTTTTGTAGAGACAAGGGTCTCACTTTGTTGCCCAGGCTGGTCCTGAACTCTTGGCCTCAAGCAATCCTCCTGTGTTGGCCTCCCAAAGTGCTGGGATTACAGGCGTGAGCCGAGATCATAACACTGCACTCCAGCCTGGGTGACAGAGTGAGATCCTGTCTCTAAAAAAAAATAATAATAATGATAATGAAAAGACAAAATGCTTTCTCCTACTTTCTTTTTTATTTTTTTGAGACAGAGTCTTGCTCTGTCGCCCAAGACGGAGTGCAGTGATACGATCTTGGCTTACTGCAACCTCTGCCTCCTGGGCTCAAGCGATTCTTCTGCCTCAGCCTCCCGAGTAGCTGGGATTACAAGCGTGCACCACCATGCCCAGTTAATTTTTGTATTTTCAGTAGAGACAGGGCTTCGCCATGTTTGCCAGGCTGGCCTTGAACTCCTGACCTCAGGTGATCCGCCTGCCTCAGCCTCCCAGAGTACTGGGATTACAGGCATGTGCCACCTCGACGGCCAATTCAATTCACTTCTGATGCCTGGAAACAGCATCAGATCCCTTAAGCCTGCGCGTGACTTCAGTTGCCAATCTTTTTTTTTTTTTTGAGACAGAGTTTCGGTCTTGTCTCCCAAACTGAAGTGCAATGGCGTGATCTCCACTCACTGCAACCTCCACCTCCTGGGTTCAAGTGATTCTCTAGCCTCAGCCTCCTGAGTAGCTGGGATTACAGGTACCTGCCACCAGGCCTGGGCTCATGTTTATATTTTTAGTAGAGACGGGGTTTCACTATGTTAGCCAGGCTGGTATCGAACTTCTGACTCCTGCAAGTGATCACTTCTGCTCCCAGCCTCCCAAAGCGGGATTACAGGCGTGAGCCACTGCGCCCACCTCAGTTGCCAATCTTAAGGACTAGTCTGGCACCTATACTTCTGATCGACCTGCTAAAATATTGGAATTTCCACACAACTCTCTCCTTAGGTTCCATTAATTTGCTAGGGTGGCTCATAGAACTCAGGGGAACACTTTACCTACATTCATCCAGTTATTATAAAAGATATTACAAAGGATGCAGGTGAAGAGCCCAGGAGAGATGCCCAGGGTAAGGCACGTGAGAAGAGTCTGGGAGTTTCCTCCAGGAGCCTCCATGTGTTCAGCTCTCTGGAAGTTCCCCAACCCTGTCATTTTGGGCTTTTAGGGAACCTTCATTACGTAGGCATGATTAATTAAATTACTGGCCGTTGGTGATCAACTTGACCTTCAGCCTTTCTCCCCTCCTTGGAGGCTGAGGAATGAGCTGCAAGTTCCAATGGGTCCCCTAGCCACCAGTCATTTTATCCGAATACAAAAGACACTTAAAGGCAAGGGGCAGTGCCTCATGCCTGTAATCCCAGCTACTGGGGAGGCTGAGGCAGGAGAATCACTTGAACCCAGGAGGCGGAGGTTGCAGCGAGCCATCACTGCACTCCAGCCTGGACAACAGAGTGAGACTCCATCTCAACAACAACAACAAAAAACTTACCATGACATTATAATCATTTTAAAAGTATAACATTATTAGGGAAAAGTGTACTGATGTCAGTAATTTAATTGGAAATGCACCAAAAAGAAGATGGATCAATGTATGGATAGAGTGATTGATAGCTGTCAGGATACGTGATAAAGAGAAGATAATTTCCCACTAGTTTGCATTTATTTCTCTGGAAAATTAAATAATCACAATAATTAGAAAGCACAATAATAATGTTTTGTAATAATATGTATCTCAGATATACCTGATATCTTTTTGTTTGGTTTGGTTTTTGTTTGTTTTTGAGACAGGCCTCACTATGCTGCCCAGGCTGATTTTAAACTCCTGGGATCAAGGAATCTTCCTGCTTAGACCTCCCAAAGTGCTGGGATTACAGGCATGAGCCACCTTGCCCAGCCTACCTGATGTCCTCACCATGTGAGATTTCATTTCCCTTTATGCTGAAATATAAATTATCTGAACCTTCATCCTATATGACTGATCAAAGTCTAGTATTTTTATTATTAATAATGATTAACTTTTATTGAGTACTTATTATGTGCCAGGTCCTTTGATTTTTTTTTTTTTTTTTGAGATGGAGTCTTGCTCTTGTCACCTAGGCTGGAGTGCTATGGCACGATCTCAGCTCACTGCAACCTCTGCCTCCAGGGTTCAAGTGATTCTCCTGCCTCAGCCTCCCAAGTAGCTGGGATTACAGGCACCCACCACCATGCCTGCCCAGCTAATTTTTGTATTTTTAGTAGAGATGGGTTTTCACCATGTTGGCCAGGGTGGTCTCTAACTCCTGACCTCATGATCTGCCTGCCTCAGCCTCCCAAAGGGCTGAGATTACAGGCGTGAGCCACCCCGCCCGGCTCCTTTGATCTTTAAACAAGAAAACACACAATACACATATATATCTATATGAATAATCAATAATTTTCAAAGACAGCAAAGAGCAAAGCCATATTTAAGAAAGAAATATTATCCTAAAGAAATCAATGTACAGGAATATAACTCCTGCAATGAAGACAAATGTTCGAAATACTATGCAGAACAGCATAACTCCTCATTTTGTTGGATCTTTTTATTACAAAATAGAATCTTTCTTACCAAAAAATCTACCATCCTGTTTTTCCAAAAACCAAGAAAGAAAGGAACAGCCTGCTCTCAGAGAAAAACCTAAGTCTTGGCCGGGCGCGGTGGCTCAAGCCTGTAATCCCAGCACTTTGGGAGGCCGAGATGGGCGGATCACGAGGTCAGGAGATCGAGACCATCCTGGCTAACACAGTGAAACCCCGTCTCCACTAAAAATACAAAAAAAACTTAGCCGGGCGAGGTGGCAGGCGCCTGTAGTCCCAGCTACTCGGGAGGCTGAGGCAGGAGAATGGCGTAAACCCAGGAGGCGGAGCTTGCAGTGAGCTGAGATCCGGCCACTGCACTCCAGCCTGGGTGACAGAGCGAGACTCCGTCTCAAAAAAAAAAAATAAATAAAACCTAAGTCTCCCCTTCTGGTAACATGAAGCGGAGTGTTTGAAATTGTAAGTTTCTCATAATTGTAAGGATCCCAAGATCCAGATAATCAGGGTAGAGTTATCTCAGCTCCTTTCTCTCCCTTTGGCCTAGAATGGAGACCCCAGGCTCGAGAGGAATCTCTGCTGCATTTTTCCTTCACCATATAAGCCTTTGAGGTCCCAGTTTTGTGGTTTTTTTCGCTTTTCAACATCTTAATAGGAAATTGCTTTATCAAATTTTCTGAGCTATATAATTGAAAAATTCATTTGGGATAGCAGTGAAACTATAAACTTACTGTGAAATTATAATTTTTAAAGTATAGTGTTATATTTAGGGAAAATTGTATTGATGTCTGCAATTTAATTGGAAATGTACCCAAAAAAGGTGAATCAATGGATATACAGAGCGATAAATAGCTGGGTGAATACATGATAAAGAAATGATAGGGAAGTGTTAATTGTAGAATTTAGGCAGCAGGTATATAAGTGATCGCTATAAAATTCGACTTTGCTGTAAATTTTTAAATTTATATGGTGAAGGACTATATAAATAGATTAATAGAATCATAGAAGCTTTCATCCTAGAAGTCCAGAAACACACCCATAAATATGTGGAATCTTGTTGTATGACAGTAGCATCACAAAGTTTTAAGAAATAATGAATGATTTAATAAATGGTGCTGAAGTCCGTTTCTTTAAAAAAATTAGATTTCTATCCCAATTAGCCTTACAGTCTAGTGTTTTCCATTGAACTCTAAGTTCCATGACAGCAGAGTCTAGGTCTATTTTTCCTCCTATTATAATCCCAGGGCATGGTGCTTAGTAGGTGGTCAATAAATACTTGTCAAATGGTTAAATGAAGAATACATGAATGAAGACCTCAGTCCTGGAAGCATTGGAGGAAAGAGCCAAGCAGCTGAGTCTGAAATCTGTCCACTTCCCTGTTCCTTCTTAGCTGAGCTAAAGCAGTTGTCACACTGACTGTTGATTACAAATAAGCAAACTTAATGATGAGTGCTATGAGGTTGTCCCAGATTTTATTCAGGGCTGACAGAGCTCCCTTGAAGACTTGCTTATAACTTTGGACTTGCAGGAACGAAGTGTAGCTGTTTGTGCTTTCTAAGGCTGTAATAAATGGGACAGGTGAGCAGGTTTTGGGGTGGGGGAGAAATAATGATGTAGAAATGATTGATCCAAGTTCATTGTATATACATATAATATATATCACATATATATGCATTATAGATGTATGTATAAATGTTACATATATTATATATATATGTTTGAGTGAAAGTGTGTGTGCATAAAGAGATAGCAAAAATTTCTATCATGAGCTTAGCCAGATCTAATATACATTTTCCTCATAGCCTTGAAAAAGGAGAGCAAGTTATTTCACAGGGAATCAAATTTGGCAACTGATACTTTGTACTACTTTCACATATTGATTTGATGACTTTGTTGTCAGGACACACATTGTACTTTGATTCTGGTAAGTCATGTGCTTATTCTCAGCACACCAATCATAAAATGAAAAGACTGCATTTGAATTATGGATACCGCACTTAGAGTTTCCATTTTGACTGCTAAATCAATCAAAGTGTGTTTTGTTCCATTATATGATAAACATTGGTATATACATTTTAGTATAGTTGAATTTTTTTTTTTTTTTTTTTTTTTTTTTTTTTTTTTGGTGGACCATGGGCACAATGCCTCCAAAGCCACAGCGGCTTCCTTTAATCAGGTAGACTCTTAAAACAAATATTCTTCTTTTAACATAGAGCCATTGAAAAGACGACACATTAAGAAACATGTAAACACTGCAGTAGCTTAATTACAAATTGTACTGCTTGATTTAGTACCTATGCACTCCCAGGTTTGGGGACTTTAGAAGAAGGGGACAGGAGCCTCCCCTCACTTTCACAGTTGGATAGAGAAGGCAAGAATGTGGGTAGAGTAACAGAAAACAGAAGACCTGGCTTGTGCACAGCGCCTGAGAGAATCAAAGCAAATTCTGTCTTCTAGTTCTTCTAGAAGAAAGGTTTAGATGTTAGGAAGGTTGGAAAATGAATGTGTGTTGTCATCTGGGAGGCAAAGGAATTGACAAATGCTTCTAGTTAGAATACCAGCTAGGAAAAGGAGGCATACAGAGCTGACCTCATGCTCTGAAAAGGCAAGGAACCCAGAACCTGCCTCCCTCATCCACTTAAGGCCCAACCTTGATCATCAAGGGCAGTGCACGGGTGATCCTGTGCATCACACCTGAACACAGGACCAGCATAGGGGAAATAAGCTTGCCTTCTTTGGTTCTGCTGTCCCCAGTCACCCTCCCAGGCCACACCAAATGCCTCTCCCTCAGTCTCAGCTCTGATCCATGAGCCCTGACAAAGGCCTGAGACTGCACTGATCTCATGAAAACAGGAGTCTTGCTTTCCCACACTAACTGAAAGGTGACACAGGAACCAATCCGTTAACTTTCCAAATTACTGAGAACTCAGACCACCAAATACTCTACCTGTTGGCCAGTGGAGCCTGCTTGGTCTTTCTATAAAGGGAAGGGAGGCCAATAGGAGAGTAATGCCTGTCATTTCCAGGGGAGGCAAAAAAGGACAGTAAACTTTACTACTATGGGCCCTAGCGCAGAGCCATAGAAGGAGATGTGCCTTCCTCTCTAGCATGACAAGGATATTCACAAGAGTTTTTGTATATGTGTTTTTTAAACTAACAATATCAATGGTCCTAAACTTGGGTCAGTCAACTGGTGAAGATGACATATTTGGCAAGCAGAATGATTTGGAACTGTGGCAGCAGAGTCTTCTGCCGAGGCCCGGGTCTCCCCTGTGTAACCTGTAGGGAGAGGGGTAAAGGGGCTTGGGCATTAGTAAAAACAACCTTGCGAGGGTTCAAAACTAAGCCCCAATTCCCAGAAATGAAACGGAGGGTGAGGAGAGATGAGGGTCCACTCTCAGGGAGGCGGAGGGATCAAGGTTCCTTCCTGGTATTGCTTCTTAAGGGAAACAGGCTCTCTTGCTAAGGGCTTGTTGGGGCACATGGAGCAATACCTAGAATAGCCCAGATCTTGGGGTTACCAGGTGGAGCCATGTGAAGGGAGGCAGTTGCTATGCAATGATCTTCCTTAGTGGGCCAGGCTCAGCCTCCTGGGTTAGTTGAACATTTTTTAAGTCTTCATAATCCTAAAAGTCAAAAGAATAAGCTGAATAAAAGTGTTGTACAGATCTTCAGTTTTCCTCCAGTATAATGGAAGGTAAAGTGGATACTTCACAAATATTCTCTGTATCACTGTGTATTATAGAGACTGCGTATTACATAGACAACTAAAACAAAAATGCATGCTTTCCACAAACAGGAGTGCATGTTGTCTTTGCTTAGATAAGCCCTATATGCAGCATAGTAACTGTTTTCTTTATTTTAAGACATAAATCCAAATACTCTTTAGAGCACATCAAAGAAGATGAAGTGTGACCCATAAAAGAACTACTTACTAACAAAGATTCTTCAGAATGAACCATCCTAAAACACACACACACACACACACAAAGATTCTTCCCAAAGACTTTAATATTTGTTTTTATTATTTATCTGAATGAAATACATTTTCCTGTTCATGGTCTCCCCATTCATCAACAGGAAACTCAGCTCCTTCATCTCATGAGCATTAGAACTGCTAACTGCAAATGTGCTGAGTACAAATCACTTTCAGAAATGTCCAACAATCAGACCCATTTTAATGCTGCGAATAAAAGATTTGATGCCTAATCGGTTCATCTAGCAAGCAAGCTATTATAACACTACTTTACTGCTGGTACTATTCAACTACCACCCGTAAACGATATATTTAAAGTTCCAGGATCTTGAAAATGAACAGAGCCCTTGTAAAAAGGGTGTTTATACATTTTGCATATTAAATAACTTAATGATTACTTTGAGTATTTGTGCAGCTGAAACCCAGGGGTGAGGCTGCAGTTGTCCTGATTAAAGTAGTACATTCCTGCAAAAGGCTTAGCTGCAATAGACATGTTACAACATGAACACAATTAGGATAAAAGAAACATCACCATCTTGATTTAAAGTGCCTATTTTAATTTTGTCTATAAGATGTCTATGATAAAACATCAGACTATACTTTTAAATAACACTTCAAGGCCTCCAAAATAAGAGAGAAAATTATATTACCTTTCTAAATAGGTATATCGATATAATATAAATCAATACTTTTGTCTTGATTCCTAAACTTTTGGAGTGACAGTAATAAGCAGAACTGAAAAGAGGGTGGACAGTTGTGACACATACAGGTTCAATATTCCAAAGATTCATCAATGCTAAGAAATACATTTAGGGCTGGGCACCGTGGTTCACACCTGTAATTCCAACACTTTGGGAGGCTGAGGAGGGAGGCTCATTTGAGTCCAGACGTTCAAGACCAGCCTGAGCAACACAGGGAGACTCTGTCTCGACAAAAAATCTGGCCAGGCACGGTGGCTCATTCCTGTAATCCCAGCACTTTGGGAGGCCGAGGTGGGCTGATTGCCTGAGGTCAGGAGTTTGAGACCAGCCTGGCCAACATGGTGAAACCCCATCTCTACTAAAAATACAAAAATTAGCCGGGTGTGTTGATGGGCACCTGTAGTCCTAGCTACTTGGGAGACTGAGGCAGGAGAATCGCTTGAACCGGCTGAGATTGCAGTGAGCTGAGATTGCGCCACTGCACGCCAGCCTGGGCGACAAGAGCGAGACTCCGTCTCAAAAAAAAAAAAAAAAAAAACTAAAAAATTACCCAGGCGTGGTGGCATGTGCCTGTAGTTTCAGCTATTCAGGAGGCTGAGGCAGGAGGATCGCTTGAGCCCAGGAAGACAAGGCTGCAGTGAGCCATGATCAGGCCACTCCACTCCAACCTGTGGCAGAGTGAGACCTTGTCTTAAAAAACAAAACAGCCGGGCATGGTGGCTCACGCCTGTAATCCCAGCACTTTGGGAGACCGAGGTGGGTGGATCACCTGAGGTCAGGAGTTGGAGACCAGCCTGACCAACATGGAGAAACCCCGTTTCTACTAATAATACAAAATTAGCCGAGCGTGGTAGCACATGCCTGTAATCCTAGCTACTCGGGAGGCTGAGGCAGGAGAATCACTTGAACCCAGGAAGCAGAGGTTGCGGTGAGCCAAGATTGCACCATTGCACTCCAGCCTGGGCAGCAAGGGAGAAACTCCGTCTCAAAAAAAAAAAAGAAACACATCTAGGAGGAGTTTACTATGCTTATCACTTAGAGAAGGTGGAAGTATCTGAACTCTGGGAAAGAGTTTGCTGAAAATGAATTTCAAGTTGTCTGCCTTTCAATTTAACTATCAGCCACTTGGTTTTGGTTTTGTTTCATTTTCGATAAAGAAAAAAGCAGTTGATGGAAGGGCACAAACTGATAGTTCTTACTGTATTAAAAATCAAGTTGTCTGGGCGCGATGGCTCATGCCTGTAATTCCAGCACTTTGGGAGGCCTGAGGCAGGCGGATCACTTGAAGTCAGGAGTTTGAGTGAGACCAGCTTGGTCAACATGGTGAAACCCCATCTCTATTAAAAACACAAAAATTAGCCAGGCGTGGTGGCGTGCTCCTGTAATCCCAGCTACTGGGGAGGCTGAGGCACAAGAATCACTTGCACCCACAAGATGGAGGTTGCGGTGAGCTGAGATTGCACCACTGCACTCCAGCCTGGGCGACAGAGTGACACTCCATCTCAAAATAATATTAATAATGATAACAATTTTTATGTCATTGTACATTACTACTCTATTAATTGGGTTTAAGTGAATGTACTGGTTGTGATAACATTCCTGCCAGTTTTCTTGTGGAGCTGTCTGCTTAATTCTAGATGTGTGGACTTGGCTTTACAAATGTTAATTTCTGTAGGCCGGGCATGGTGGCTTATGCCTATAATCCCAGCACTTTGGGAGGCCGAGGTGGGTGGATCATCTGAGGTCAAGTGTTTGACCTACTCAGGAGGCTGAGGCAGGAGAATCACTTGAACCCGGGAGGTGGAGGTTGCAGTGAGCTGAAGTCATGCCACTGCACTCCAGCCTGGCAACAGAGCAAGATTTTGCCTCAAAAAAAAAAAAAAGAAAAGAAAAAGGAGTCTGAAAAAAGAGTCTGAAAAAAATGTAAATGTATACAAGTCTTGTTTTTTAGAAATAGAATCAATTAGCTTGTCAAATCACAGTAAAAATATGAATAAATAGGAGAGGCTCTTCAGTTTATTTTTCAATTATGTCCATTCTCCTTATAATTATTAATATCGGGGGACTTGCTGAGTAAGAATGAAATCTTGGTCATTGAAGACATGAGGAGGCTGGGAGCAGTGGCTCACACCTGTAATTCCTGCACTTTCGGAGGCCAAGGGGAGAGGATCACCTGAGCCCAGGAGTTGGAGACCAGCCTGGATGACATAGCGAGACCCTGTCTCTATAAAATATTTTAAAATTAGCTAAGTATGGTAGCACATGCCTGTAGTTCCTGCTACTCGGGAGGCTGATGCAGGAGGATCACTTGTACCTAGGAGCCTGAGGCTGTAGTGAGCTGTGATTGAGCCACTGTACTCCAGCCTGGGCAACAGAGCAAGACCCTATCTCCAAAAAAAAAAAAAAATACAAAAATATGTGAGGGAAGCTGCTACGCCTGGTCAACCAAGGGTGCATTTAACCTAACGTTCTGCACAGAGAGGCAAGTTTTATTAAACATCTTGACAATCATCCCTGATATCAACTTTAAATGGTCAGGAAAGTTTTCCAAAATATCCATTCTTTGTGCTCTCATGGCCCTGCTTTCATAGAACCTATCCCTATGGTTTCTACTATCCTAACTCCCCAACAGAATCCTGGTCTTTTTCAACGGGACCCTGTTCATATTTGTATTCCACCACCTTTTGAGCAGAGCATGTTAATTAATAGGCACTCGTTGAATTCCAATTTCAATCAGTACAGAGGACTTATTAGCATTCGTGAGATCCTGAGCACTGAGCTAAGCATTGTTGAAGGAAATGAGCCACAGTCACTGCCCTCAAGGAACTTATATTCTTGGGGTGACAACATAATTAAACTAGAGACTCAGACACAAACTGTGGCAAATTAAATATGGGAGGTTGAACATTTACATTTCTCTTCAAACCCCTTGAAGCTCCACTAAAATGTTAGTAAAGAAATACCAGGCCGGTCGCGGTGGCTCAAGCCTAGCCTATAATTCCAGCACTTTGGAAGGCCAAGGCGGGCAGATCACTTGATGCCAGGAGTTCAAGACCAGCCTGGCCAACACAACGAAACCCTGTCTCTACTAAAAATACAAAAATCAGCCAGGTGTGGTGGCATATGCCTGTCCAACCCACTCGGGAGGCTGAAGCAGGAGAATCGCCTCAGCCTGGGAGGCAGAGGTTACAGTGAGTTGAGATTGCTCCACTACACTCCAGCCTGGGTAGCACTGCAAGACCTTGTCTCAAAAAAAAAAAAAAACAAAAACCCAAAAACAAAAAACCCCAAAAAAACAAAATACCAAAGCCTAAAGCCACGGCATAAAGAAAACTTGAAAGAAGACCATCAGCAAACAGGATTTCAACAAAATGTTGGAAATGTGTAACTACCTAAATAGCCTGGAGAAAGCTAAAAACCTAAGCTTGCAGGCAGAATGTCAAGAAGTAAGTTAATTATCTATATAGAACACCAGAAAGCCTCGGGAAATGTAGACACCAGGAGGCTGGGGTGCAGGGTAGAGTTGAAAATAGGAGGGTTTAGTTAAAAATGTATATAAAGATCTGTTGAAATGCAATTCCCCCCCCACCAAAAGTGCCAGAAGATTGTCCTCTCCCCCAACACAGCAGAAAGAAGGAAGCTCACTCTCTAGAGAAGTTGAACCAGGGAGGCTGTGGACTCAGGGACACCACACACACGAAGACCGGGTGAGTCGCCTTACTGAAAACAGGGAAATAAAACCTACAAACTGAATGTTAAGATTGCCTAACCCCATCACTTCTGAGAAAACTGGCAGCCAGACTTATGTAAACCCGGCAAAAAATAAGATAATTCCTTTCTAGGGAAACGAACCAATTCACAAGAAATGTTTTAAAACGACATTGGGTCTACACTACCCAAAAAGGTCTATAGATTCAATGCAATCCCTATCAAAATACCAGTGACATTCTTCATATTAGTAGAAAGTTTTAAAAATCCAGAAATTCATATGGAACCACAAAAGAATTCAAAGTAATCTTGAGCAGAGAACCAAGCTGGAGGCATTACACTACCTGACTTCAAAATATGCTACCAAGTTATAGTAACCAAAACAGCATGGTACTGGCATAAAAGCAGACACATAGACCAGTGGAACAGAATAAATAGCTCAGAAATAAATCCACACATTTATAGCCAACTGATTTTCGACAACAGTGCTGAGAACACACAATGGGGAAAAGATAGTCTCTTCAATAAAAGGTATTGGGATAACTGAGTATCCACATGCCAAAGAATGAAATTAGACCCTTATCTGCTACTATATTCAAAAACCAACTAAAAATGGATTAAAGATTTAAATGTAAGACCCAAAACTATGAAACTACTAGAAGAAAACAGGGGGAAAGCTCCATGACATTGGTAGGGGCAATGATTTTTTTGGATATGGCCCCAAAAGCATAGGCAACAAAAGCAAAACTATTTTTAGATAAATGGGATTATGTCAAACTAAAAAAGTTCTGTACAGTAAAGAAAAAAATTAACAGTGGCCCGGTACAGTAGCCCACACCCATAATCCCAGCACTTTGAGAGGCTGAGGCGGGTGGATCACCTGAGGTCAGGAGTTCGAGACCAGCCTGGCCAACATGGCGAAACCCCGTCTCTACTAAACATAACAAAAATTAGCCGGACCTCATGGCACGCACCTGTAACCCCAGCTACTTGGGAGGCTGAGGCAGGAGAATCACTTGAACCCAGGAGGCAGAGGTTGCAGTCAGCCGAGATCATGCCACTGCACTCCAGCCTGGGTGATGGAGTGAGACTTTGTCTCAAAATAAAAATAAAAATAAAATAAAAAAGACATTTAGAATTTCCCTAATGAAATGGCTAGCTTCTGCCCAATCACACCTTAGTGAAACGCATTAATCTCTAAACGCTACCAACATGCACAAGGTTTTCCAACACATGCTTTAGTTTCTTACTCAAGTTGTTAGAATACCAAGGCCCACCACTTATGTGAGGAAATCCTCTGACATGAGTGACAGACTCCAGAGAAAATTTGGAGAACAAAAACAAAATAAAAAACAAAACATGCTGGGGGCAGTGACTCACACCTGGAATCCCAGCACTTTGGGATGCCGAGGTGGGTGGATCACCTGAGGTCAGGAGTTTGAGACCAGCCTGACCAACATAGAGAAACCCCGTTTCTAGTAAAAATACAAAATTAGCTGAGTGTGGTGGCACATGCCTGTAATCCCAGCTACTTGGGAGGCTGAGGCAAGATAATTGCTTGAACCCGGGAGGCAGAGGTTGTGGTGAGCCGAGATTGCACCATTGCACTCCAGCCTGGGTAACAAGAGCAAAACTCCATCTCAAAAAAAAAAAAAAAAATATATATATATATATATAAATCTGAATAACAAGAGAAGATATTGGTCTGTGAATAGAAACATTTCATTAAAAACATCCATTTGGAGAATTAAGGGTTCAGAGAGTTTTACACACACACACACACACACACACCCCATAGGGTGGGATCAGCACATCAAAGACTTTTTTTTGTTTGTTTCAGACAGGATCTTGCTCTGTTGCCCAGACTGTAGTGCAGTCGCGCAATCACAGTTCACTGTAGTCTTGACCTCCCCAGGCTCAGGTGATTCTCCCACCTTAGCCTCCCAAGTAGCTAGGACTACAGGTGCATACCACCGTGCCCAGCTAGTTTTTTGTATTTTTTGTAGAGATGGGGGCTTGCTGTGTTGCCCAGGCTGGTCTTGAACTCCTGAGCTGAAGTGATCCTCCTGCCTTGGCCTGTCAAAGTTCTGAGATTACAGTTGTGAGCCATCATGCCCAGTCCATCCAAGAGATACTATCCTCCTAATTATACACACACACACACACACACACATCACCAATAGAAAAGAGTTGAAAATAAAGTTAAGAGAATATCTCTAAAAGGAGAACAAGAAAACAAAGAAATGGAAAATAGGAAAGAAAAGAGAAATGTAGACAAAAAGAGACTAAACGCTGCCTGGAAGAAAAATTCAGATCACATACAAATGATTAGGACTCGGAATCAGACTTAACAAAAGGAGCAATACCTTCAAAATATCAAGAGTAGCTTTATACTGCTGGTGGCTATTTGGAATGTGTTAAGAGTGAACTGGTAGAAAAAGTTAGGCAATTTTTAAATCCAGAGAAAACCAAAAAGTTGTACAAGGTAGGCAATGTAGTGCACTATATGGCTAAGCTGGGAATAATACTTATGTAGCGTGTAAATGCTGTATATTAATTTAACTAAAAATACTGATAGAAATATATATTGAGAAGATAAAGAGAAGAAAATATGTTGATTCAGATGGAGGCTAGTGTAAAGGAGCTATAACCTCATTTAATAATAATAGTTCATAAGTCAAAAAGCAGCAATAAAATCATGCTACTTAGAAACATGGAGATAAATACT
Organism: Papio anubis; assembly: GCF_008728515.1. Taxonomy (NCBI): domain Eukaryota; kingdom Metazoa; phylum Chordata; class Mammalia; order Primates; family Cercopithecidae; genus Papio; species Papio anubis. The sequence goes on from NC_044986.1 coordinate 94,301,908, forward strand.
AGAAGAAATTGCTAACAGATTTAAAGTAGTTGCCCTGGAGAACAGAAATGGAGGTTGGATCGAGTGGAAACAGAACTTCTATTTTTCAGGGTTGTAGTGTAGTTTTCACTTTTTAAACTATGAATGTGTTTCTTTGATAAAATAGAAAAAATATATAGGTTCTAAAGAATTAAATGAAGCTGGATGCGATAGTGTGTGCCTGTAATCCTATCTACTTGGGAGGCTAAGACAGGAGCATCGCTTGAGCCCAGGAGTTTGAGACCAGTCTGGGCAACGCAAAGAGACCCCGTCTCAAAAAATTAAAAATAAGGCCAGGTGCAGTGGCTCACGCCTGTAATCCCAGCACTTTGAGAGGCTGAGGTGGGTGGATCACCTGAGGTCAGGAGTTTGAGACCAGCCTGACCAACATGGTGAAACTCCGTCTCTACTAAAAATACAAAAATTAGCCGGGTGCGGTGGCAGGTGCCTTAGTCCCAGCTACTCAGGAGGCTGAGACAGGAGAATCACTTGAACCTAGGAATGGAGGTTGCAGTGAGCCGAGATAGTGCCACTGCACTCCAGCCTGGACGACAGAACAAGACTCCATCTGAAAAAAAATCTAAAAATAAATAAATAAATAAATAAAACTATAGTATTAAATACCACGTAGGAGTTTTCACTCTGACCTCTGAAATAGTTCCGTGTGGTACAAACCACTTGCAGAAGGCGGAACCTGAGGAAAGATGGATGGGATCTAGATAAGCACAAAGGAGAGAGACACATATGGCAGATCAGATCGACTTTGAAATTAGCAAATTATAATGAAGGACAGTGAAAAGACCAGTTTCCAGGAGTTAAGAATGTAAGTCATGGAGCGGTGGGAAACCCTAATTATGTAATGGGGAGTCAGTGCTAGAATAAGGCCTTGGAATCCAAGCAGAGAAATTTGAATTAGTTTGAGTAGGAAAAGGGGGTGTTGTTGTAGGTTCTTGAGTAATGAAATGACGTAATAAACATAATGATTTTGGAGACTTAATCTGAAAATTGCATGCAAAACAGTGGATGTGGGAGGAATTGTTTAGTCTTTTTCACTATTGTATTCCTTCAGTCTATCTCAGCATCTGGCCCATGGTGGGAACTCAACCTATAGTTACTGAATGTTCGAATGGGAAAGAGGCTGAGACCTCCCGTAGTAACCTGGACCTGAAGTAGTGAGGCCTTGGACCAGGATGGGGTCCTGGAGCTAGAAAAGAGCAGGTGTGTCTTATACAGATTTGAAAAAGAAATGCTATAATTTTCTATTCCAAAAGCCCATTTCCAGTCATTTCAACTAGAAACAGAAAATAAATTTTCTTACAGTAGTAATGTTAAAAATAAACATACTTTAATAAATGTACTTATAATAACTTTAATAAATGTACTTATAATAAATAAGTACATTTATTTTTAAACAGTGGTGATGTTCTTAGATTCCCTCCATTTAATTCATAATTAATTTAGAATATAGCCCACTCTAATACATTTATTACATATAAGTAGCATTTGACAGGATTATTTCCAGGAGAAACATTTTAAATTCCAAGTTTTAGGTTATCATTCCAGGGATCTACCGCTACGTAACAAATGATTCAAAACGGAGCAGCTGAAAACAATAACCATTTTATTATATCTCATGATTTTATGAGTCAGGAATTAGGACAGGCCTCGGCTGGGTGATTCTTCTACTCCAAGAGTGTTAATTGAAATTACTCACTGGTATTCAACTGGTGGGTGTGCTGGCCAGGATGGTCCAAGATGGCTTCACTGACAAGTCTGGTCTCTGGAGGAAAGGCTGGGATCAGCTGAGACCATTGCTTAATGCCCACATCTGGCCTCCGCAGCATGGTAGTCTCAGGGTGGTTGGTCATCCTAGATGGCAGTTCAGAGCTCCTAGAGTATTCCACGAAACTAAGGTGGAAGCTGCAAGACTTCTTCTTGCCTAGTCTCAGATAGCATGTGGTGTCACACTTCTGCCACATATATTGGTTGCAAGTGAGTCATAGGGCCAACCATGTAAGATTTAAGGAGAGAGGCTGCACAAAAGTGTGAACCCAGGAAGGCACAGTTCATCGGAGACTAACTTCCACAGTGGAGATTTTTTTTTTGTTTTTGAGATGTAATTGCACTTTCTTGGCCAGGCTGGAGTGCAATGGCATGATCTCAGCTCACTGCAACCTCTGCCTCCTGGGTTCAAGTGATTCTCCTGCTTCAGCCTCCCGAGTAGCTGGGATTACACGTGCCTGCCACCATGCCCGGTTAATTTTTGTATTTTTAGTAGAGATGGTGTTTCACCATGTTGGCCAGGCTGGTCTTGAACTCCTGACCTCAAGTGATCCTCCTGCCTAGGCCTCCCAAAGTACTAGAATTAGAGGCCTGAGCCACCGAGCCCAGCCCACAGTGGAGGTTTAATGTTCTTAATCTGTACAGGTGAAAGCACCACTTGCATTTCCATAAGAAAAAGTTATGCTAATAAGTCTCAAAATGTGCTCTCAAGGAAACCTGCTGTTTCACTGCTAGTGCTGAAAAATGGCAGTCTGTTCTATATTTGGAAGAATTACTAGGATTAACCAGGTTTTAAAAAATCAATCTTTTGTTTCCCCATGAAAATATTTCTTAAACCCTTATCGCCTGATACCATTATTCTTTAGTAGTGTGACAGGACAATGTTAAGAACAATTTTGTTTTTCCATAGCATTTTTCTCCTTCCTGGTTCTGTGATAACATTCAGGCTTTTTGTGCTCTCTTTCCCAGGAAAAGTATGTATGTCAGGTCTGAAAGCAGAAAGCTCTTGCAGACACTTCCCTTTCTGGCTTTTATTTATTTATTTATGAGACGGAGTCTCACTCTGTTGCCTAGGCCAGAGTGTAGTGCTACGATCTTGGCTCACTGCAACCTCCGCCTCCTGGGTTCAAGCAATTCTCCTGCCTCGACCTCCCGAGTAGCTGGGACTTCAGGCACACGCCGCCACGCCCAGCTAATTTTTTTGTATTTTAGTAGAGATGGGATTTCACTGTGTTGCCCAGGCTGGTCTCGAACTCCTGAGGTCAGGCAATCCATCTGCCTTGGCCTTCCAAAGTGCTGGGATTACAGGCGTGAGCCACTGCACCCAGCCTCTGGTTTTTATTTTTATGAAGACTGAGCTTCCAGAATCTGTTGTGCAGGAAGAGGAGAGAGGCAGGGGTTGAAAGGCAACAGAAGTTGGCCAGTACCTTCAGTAGCAGAGGTTCCCAGAGTTTCACTCCCTTCCTTCTACCTCCTTTCCTGCCCACACGCATGATGTGTCCTCAGTCACCTCTTTGGAACCTCTGTTTCCATGGAGTAGAATTTGAAACTCACTGCTCTAGATCAATCAATCCTCAGGTCTTCTGAGTTGAGGAACATAGGGGAATGGTAGAGTCGAAGTTCAGGAGCTTCAAATACAGACTACCATGTTTCTCTTTTGCATATATAGGGGATAAAGGGAAGAGCAGAATTACAGGTGATTGGAACTTTCTTAGCCTGGAAGTATAGAAGAATACTGATACCAGTCATGAATTAAGTATTGGCAGGGAGTGGGGGATAATTCGTTTCATTTCTGGAATGCTAAATTTGAGGTTACGGTACAGCATTCTACACAAGGTAGCCTGTAAGCAGCTGGAGAGATGGCAATGTCACACAGATGAAAACATCAGTTGTAGGTAAGAGACTCCAGCAATTGTTAAAGAAGTGAGCCCAGAGATAAGAGAGCCAGGGCTGGGGACAGAGCCCTCACCACATCCTGCTCAAAGGTTGCAAACTGGAGGCCCACCTGCCACATCCAGCCCACAGGGATGTTTTACTTAGTTCATGCATTATTTAAATTATTTTTAAATTGATGGCCAATTGAAGTTAAAAATTGAGAGTTTTAAGGAAATCTGGATTATGTCTTTCTGGATAAAGGAAAACTTGGTAGTGTTGGGCCCACAATTCTCACGTGGTGGAAGCTGCATAGCCACTGCTGTCTTCAGATGGAACTGCCTCTGAGCAATCACAGTCCCTTCTAGTCAATTTCACCCACTAAATGGCAGCAAGAAGTGGCAAAGATTCTCCCCTTGACCAAACTCTAGCCAGGTTCCTCTGAGCCTTTGTTGAGTAGGCCTCAACCGTGGCCTATAAAGACTTGAACAAAACATGAACATAGTTTAACAGCTCAAGGTCACATTCCTGGGATGACCCTTACTTCCTTTAAAGTGGCTTCCTGAGAAAATTCAAGACTATAGAAAAGATACTGTTTGTTCCAACCAATACGTGAAGATAGGGTCCCTGTCTCCTAGGTTCTGTGGGAGTGCAGGAGCCTAATCTCCGTAAGGATCAGTTAGCGAACCCAGATGGGTTCCATGTGGACCAACCCCCACTTCTTGCTTTTTGCAATTTTTCACTTCCCGGGCTCTACTGAGCTCCAGCTCATCCCCCTTTGTAGTTCTCTGTGCTCCCTTTAAAATATCTAGTTACCTCTGTACAAGTCAAAGTTGAGTTCTGTTGACTCTGGCTTATTTTCCCCATTGCAATAGTGTGTTATGCATTAAAATCTGTTGATACCACTTTAACTAGTGTCTGGCTTGTTTTATCTTTGACAGAAGGCAACTAGTCAACAGGAACCAATGAAGGTGTTAGGTTTCATTGTTTTTTTAAAGACAGGGTGGCTGAGCGTATTTGTTTCCCTTTTTTTCTCCAGGGAAGCCAAGAAAAGGGAGAAATCAAAGATGGAATAAGATGGTGGCCATTGGTAAGATCCAGGTATTGGACAAAGTTGGAAAGAATTTTGAATGCAACTGAGAAATTAGTTTTTGAGAGGGAGAGTGCTGACTTTTTCTGCAATTGTAGATAAGGATGACAGGATATAGATATGATGAAGGAACCAGGTAAAGAATACTAGGACTGAAAGAGTGACAAAGTAAGACTCTACCTTCATTGATTAGACTGGACTAACAGAGTGTAAAGCCAGCTGAAAGGTAAGCAGAAAAGAGTATTTCTCTTAAGGACATATTACATTTATAAAGTGTCACACAAACTCCTTCTTTGAGTTACCTAATTTTTTTTTTTTTTTTTGAGACAGGGTCTTGCTGTGTTACCCAGACTGGAGTGTAGTGGCACGACCATAGCTCAGTGTAGCCTTGGCTCCTAGACTCAAGTGATCCTCCTGCCTCAGCCTCTGTAGTAGCTAGGACTGTAGGCACTCACCACCATGCCCAGCTAATTTTATTATTTTGTAGAGACAAGGTCTCTCTATGTTGCCCAGGTTGGTTTTAAACTCCTGGCTTCAAGCAATCCCCCTGCCTCAGCCTCCGAAAGTTCTGGGATTACAAGCATGAGCCATCATGCCTGGCCTACTGATTTCTTACTGAGAAAACCGATTCTACAAAGATCATAGACTATTAGAAACTGTTGCTTGAAATTATATCAGTAAGAATAAAACCTTCCACTCTTACTTGGAGGACCTAAGACACAGAGAAGCAGCCTTGACTTCCAAGCCAGGTGAAGAGCTTTGGAAAAAGGGGTTTCTGAAGACAACCCTTCCCATCCATCTTAACTTTAGTATTCAAAGAAACAGAACCTGGGGTCCACTGTAGTCCAGACCTGATTTTTTTTTGTTTGTTTTTTTGAGATGCAGTTTCGCTCTCCTTGCCCAGGCTGGAGTGCAACCTCAGCCTCCCGGGTTCAAGTGATTCTCCTGCCTCAGCCTCCCGAATAGCTGGGATTACAGGCATGCACCATCATGCCCAGCTGCTTTTGTATTTTTAGTAGAGACAGGGTTTCTCCATGTTGGTCAGGCTGGTCTCAAACTCCCGACCTCAGGTAACCCGCCTGCCTCAGCCTCCCAAAGTGCTGGGATTAACAGGCGTGAGCCACACTCCTGGCCAGATCTGATGTTAATGCCTTTACTTGCAGCTCTGCCTTGCTTGGGGCCTCTCAAAACACTGCATCATTGAAATGTTATCAGAACTCCACACCTCCCAGAAAGCCCCGGGTTAATTCCATCTATTCTTTTCTTTGGTGAGATGCTCTAAGGTTCCTTGAGCTTGAGCTCTTCTTCAAGGCAGTGGATTAATAAACCTGAATCTGTTGAACTCTGAATTGGTTTCTGGAGGTATTAGGATGATTGGGTGAGCACAGGGAGCCCTGGAGGTTTTCATAGTTCAATCCTTCGTTTTACAAACAGAAATTGGGGACCGGGGGAGGAGTTGTTACTGCAGTTCTCTCAGAGCCACTTCCTCAGATCCACTTCCCCGTGGAATTTTATGGTACTCATCTTCTAAAACTAGAAGGCAAAATCAGCTATGGAGTGGTTTTCCTTGGATATGTAATGCACAAATTTACCTAGGCCTTTTATAAAGACCATCTTTATGCTCCAGGTCAGTCATTCCTCCAGTATTGGGATTGATGAGTTCCGTATGTTCATTGCCGGCGAAGTGGCGGGAATTCGCTGAACTGCGTGGGGGCGGCGAGGGTGCGGGCTGGATACAAGGCACTGGGCAGATGAAGTGACAGAGATGCTGTGTGAGGGGGGCTGAGGGCTCTTCCCCCTCCTCAACCTGCTGTTCCACATTTCTTCAGCAACCTTCTTCATTCCTCATGAAAATTTTCCTTTTTCTTTCTTATTCCTGTCTCCCTACATCCCACTCTCAGGAAAGAGTTACCCTTCATTGAAATCTTACTTTTTCTGGCAACGCGCTCTAAAAAGGTAGACCAGGAATGATTCCCGCCGCCAGAAAAAAATGAAAGCAACACTTCCTTTTAGGAATATAGTACTTTATGTTTTTAATTTTAAAGCTGGTCAAGTGACACAGCAGGAGTGGAGAAGAAACAAATCTCTGGCTGTCATCAACTAGTTGCAAACACCACCGCACCCGGACCAGCCTAGTGATTTATTTAAACAAACCACATTAAGTAGTTAAAGCAACCCCTTTCTCCCCCAAAGAAAAGAAAGCTAAGTACGTCTGCCTTAGCTCTGGGGTATTCTTCGGCGGCTGGGGATGGCGACTGGGAGCTGCCGCCCTGCGTCCCCAGGCACTTCTGCGAGACGGGCAGTGCTGTACAATTTGAATCTGCAACTCCGGGCCAGGAGTGGTGGCGGAACCGGCGGCGCGGCCGCAGCGACCGGCTGCGAGCGCGGGCACGGATTGGTCGCCGGGCCTCCCGGCCCACCGCGCCTGCGCACTCCTCCTCCCGCGCCGCCCAGTCGCCCAACGGCGGCCTCAGGAGTGATAGGGCAGCAGCCGGCCAGCCGGCCAGCGGACAGCAGAGCGAGCGGGCGGACGGGTAGGCCCGGTCTGCTCTTTGCGAGGAGGAAGAAGGTGGCCACTCTCCCGGCCCCCAGAACCTCCCCAGCCTCGGTAGCACGCCCAGGCCGTCGAGGGCGTCGCTGAGGAGCCGCCGCCGCTCTCCCCGGTGCCGCCGCCGCCATGGCTGCCATGATGGATCGGAAGTGAGCCTTAGGGTAACGGCTGCCGGCGCCGGCTCTTCGAGTCCCGGCTCCCCGGCCGCCTCCGCCCGGGGAAGCGCTGCGCAGCGCAGCTGACTGCTGCCTCCCTCTCACGGCCCTAGGGACCCCAGGCCCTTAGCCCCGTCGCGCTCCCTGCAAGACTAAGCAGCCGGGAGTGGCTCCCGGCCGCCGGCCCCGGCTGCGAGAAAGATGGCGGACCTGGCCGAGTGCAACATCAAAGTGATGTGTCGCTTCAGACCTCTCAACGAGTCTGAGGTGAACCGCGGCGACAAGTACGTCGCCAAGTTTCAGGGAGAAGACACGGTCGTGATCGCGGTGAGTGACCCCCTCCGGCACCCCTCCTCCCGCTTCTTCGGGCCGGGCTGTGCAGAGTTTAGGGAAGTGGCAGGGTGCAGAATTGAAAGGGAGCAGCGGTGTCCCCAGCCCTCCCCGGCGGGGTTTGCCGGTTCAGATAACCCAGGGGAGGAAGACTGCGCAGCTTCGCGTGCGTTCCGGGATCGCCCCCACCCCGGTCTTCGGCGCCGGGAGACGGGAGGCGCCCAGCCTCAGCCCTGGACACTCCCCCACCTGGGGCAACGGAGGAACGTCCGGGGAGCAATTTCAGTGCACGTTTGTCTGCGTTTCTGTGTGTGCAATTACGGATATTGGTGTTTTGGATTAACCCCAAATTTGCCATTCGGAAAATATGTAATGCTTATATAAAGTTCAGCTGGGGACATTGAGCTGTGAGACAAGCCGTATTATACTTTAGTAAAGATGCTTAGTTTTATAGAAACATAACCAGTCCTTGAACCGTGTTGTTTCCCCCTGGGAGAAGGAAAAAGCACCAAACAGCTACAAATATTATCTACACCTCAAACTTTCACCCACCACTTTTTGAGTGGTGAATGACTTTTCATGTTAACAATTACAAATGGTAAATGGATGATTGTAGAAAGAAATAGTTGAGCTTTTTTTTTTTTTTTTTTTTAAATAAATCGGAATGATCAATTTTGTTTAATCTAGCAGACCTAGCCGACTTTGGTTGGGTCAGATAAGTGCTCCGAAAGACAAATCGCACTCTTGCTAGGTTTTATGGGATAACAGCCTAGGAAAAAGTATCAGCTTTTTGTTTTTATATCAGACAAAGTATTATAAAAACAAGCTTATAAAAAAGATAAAAATTGACCAGTATTAGATTCATGCTTCTGCAGTTAAGGTCTATCTTGAAGAAAATTGATCTTTGGTAATCCCAAGAATAGTGAGATACTGTTTTTTTGTAATGTAAAACATAACTAGAGTTGAGTGATCATTTGAGACCAGAATGTGAGGGTTTTTTAAGGTCTGATCTCTGGCATTGAAAGGTCTGAGAAAATAGCACTCCTAGTTGAAGGAGATTAAAAATTAATTGTAAAGTATGGCATACGAAACAGTGAACTGTGACTAAATTATGTTGGTCTTTCTTGGCAATGCTATGTAGTAGAACTAACTTTCTACATTGTTACCGTAGTATGAAATTTTAACATGTTAATTTTTCCTCTAATGTCATTCTGTAGTTAATAATTGTATGGGGCTATTTAATTTGGAAATAGGGCAGAGGTCACAGGAGATGGGACAAGGATGATTGAAAGCATTGACACTGAAGACAGACTAAAGTTCTTTAGGGTTTTGATGTGAAAGTTTCTCCAAAGTTCAGCTCCGAAAAATGAATGTCTTAGCTCCTTGGTAGGCCTTTGGCAAACAAGTCATTAGGCCACTAACAACTGCCAACTATTACTGTGTAAAGATTGTCAGGCCAGTTCTTTGTTAACAAGTGCACAAGAAAACCTCTTGTGTAAATGACATCATAGGCCGACAGAGGCGGAGTAGGAGTAGTTAAGCGCAGTAATCCTTTTCCTTTAGGATGGTATATTTTACATATAGTCTGGAGGCTTGCAAGGCCTAGATTAGTTGTCACACTTGAGGCCATTAGTTTCTTAAGAGTTTTTGTAATTTACAGTACTCAGCTTCAGCAGTGGTTGGCACATAACAAACCTATTTTTCCTTTTACACTTGTCTTAAGAATGTCTTATTTCTTCAGATTTTGTGTTTACACAGATCTGTAGTTATCACTATGATTCTTTTTGTTGGAATGCTAAAATTTAGGATTCATAAAATGTATTAAGATTAGAAGGTAACCTTTGATGAGGCCCAGATATGACATAAACTATGAAGAAAGAACTAAAGGAAAATGAATAAAGGAAACATACATTTATTCTAGGTTTCCATTGGGAAAAAGTTGCTTATAAGTTCTGTTTCAAAATTTCAGTACTCTATATAAACGGTAATATTAGGAATAAATGTATAGGTTGTTGGTTTTTGAATCCATAATGAACAGTTAACCTTTAGGTAAACTGGTAAGCATTTTAGTTGTTTTTTGGTTGGTTGATTGTTTTTTTGAGATTTTTTTGAGTTGAGTTTTGCTCTTGTTGCCCAGGCTGGAGTGCAGTGGGGTGATGTCAGCACACTGCAACCTCCGCCTCCCAAGTTCAAGCGACTCTACTGCTTCAGCTGCCCGATTAGCTGGGATTACAGGCACGCGCCACCACGCCCAGCTAATTTTTGTATTTTTAGCAGAGATGGGTTTCACCATGTTGGCCAGGGTGGTCTAGAACTCCTGAGCTCAGGTGATCCACGTGCCTCGGCCTCCCAAAGTGCTGGGATCACAGGTGTGGGCCACTGTGCCTGGCCTGTTTTTGTTTGTTTGTTTGTTTGTTTGTTTTAAGTGTAAGCAAAAATACATTACAACTAAATAACAGCTTTAAAAAATGAAAGGCAACATGTTTTGGTTCATTGTTTTCAGAAATAGTTTCTTGCCTATAGTAACGACATTAATTACTGAAGTCTCATATTTTTGTTCAGTTTTTTAAATGAATTACTTCATTTTGTAAATGGTTATAAGAGCAGCCAGGAGGAGCAGAATTAGAAAATCTCTGGGTAAAATCTTCTCGGTTTATTTTTTTCATTTTACTGATTTCTAATCCTGATTCATAATGAACAGTTTAGGAGAGAATTGCTGCAATGCAGCATTTAAAACTCAATTCTTTAAAACATGATTTAAGAACATTTTGTACACAATCTTCTATTTAGATCAAAATTGAAAGAATAGTTTATGATGTTAGAAGCATAATCAGTGCTCATGGAGAAAGTAATTTTTAAGGATTCTGATTTTTCTTCTAACTTCAGTTTTTAATACTTTGTCTAAACTTTTTTCCTGCTACTCATGTAATCAGTGATTTTAATAGGACACCATGGCAGGCAAATCTTTCAATTTCATAGTGTTTCTCTGTATGCTGTACAGCCTTTAATACAGAATTTATTTTTAATTAAGTGCTTGGTGAAGTGTTATAAATGTAACATTGAATGAAATGAATTATTTTACGAAAGTCTATAAGTGATATAAACTATTTGCTTTAAATTAGAGAACTTGTTACCTGCAAAACAAGGACAAGGGAAACAGTTTATGTCTTTGAAATGAGCTTGCTGAAAACACCAGAAAAAAAAATGATAGAAAAAATTAGGAGCTTGCTAAAAATGCCAGGAAGAAAAATCAATAAAAAATTACACCTGTTTATGAACCATGAAAGTAGAATATGGTTATTTGCATCATTAAGTATCTTTACAAATCATTATTCCTTATATGGTACACCGTGAAGGCTTCCAAAAACAAGTTGTGGTAGTTCAGAGAAATTAGAAGAGAATAAAACTAATTAGATAATCTTGCCCAGTTCCTTGCCTAAAGGAAAACAAGATTCTCCCTTTTCAAGTGAATGATTTGGTGTTTGGACCTTCTTGATTACCTTAAGAGGGAAAAATGAAAGGGAGGAGGGAAGGAACCATCATCACATACCTTTACAGTTGTGGAATGTTAGCCCACTATAGTGTCTAAGGAAAATGTAATATAGTACACTCCCAAGTGATCTGAAATAATCAGCTATTCAGAATTCCAGAGAAAGATATATCCCTGCCAGAAGGGTGTCCTTCATAACCAAATTTGGTGTTCAGCCTGGTTGATGCATACTCAAAACAGGAATCACTTCCCTTAAGAAACCTAAAGTATGCAGTCGAGATCAATTTACTCCTTTTTGATTTGTCCCCTTAAAGCGTCAGTCAGATGTGAATGCATCTTGTGACTTGGAGTTATTAGTAAAATTGAAATCTGAAACTTCAAGGATCTTTGAAGATACATGGGATTAAAAGTTACATAATGTAAATTTCGAGGCTAAAACCAGGTTTGAAAAATACAGATGTCCAGATGAGTTTTTCTTTGTTTAATCTATTTGAAAAATAGAGATATGCCTTAATTATAGACCATTAGAAATAATCTTTATGTATTACAAAGTCAATTTTCATTCCAGGAAGCCAGAGTCAGTCATTAATTTATGGCTAGATCTTTAATTAAAACATTTGCCTTACTTAGTATTACAAAATCATAATTTGGATTTGCAGTCAAGATAAGAAGACTGTTTTGTCAACTTAATGCTAAGCACTTGAGTTACTTTTTATTGAACAATAACTTTTAGAAAGATAATCACTCCAGTCTCAATTATTTTTATGTTTGTGTGTTACCTTTTAATAGTTGCCATTTATATTATTTTAGTAAGGTTGTGATGGTAGTTTGTATATTTGCTTTGAGTTGGTAACAAGAGTAAGCAGCTTCATAAAGTACTTTTGAGGCAGGCTTTACTACTAAAACTGTTTACTATTGTGAAGCTGTTTACATTATTGTCTGGCATATCTCTTGGTAAATGGTTTAGGAGCACTATTATCTATTGATGTAAACATTGAGGCCAGGCATGGTGGGTCATGCCTGTAATCCCAGCACTTTGGGAGGCTGAGGCAAGTGGATCACTGGAGGTCAGTTTGAGACCATTCTGACCAACATGGCAAAACCTCATCTCTACTAAAAATACAAAAATTAGCCAGGTGTGGTGTCACGTGCCTGTGGTCCCAGCTACTCAGGAGACTGAGGCACGAGAATTACTTGAACCCAGGAAACAGAGATTGCAGTGAACTAAGATGGCGTCACTGCACTCCAGCCTGGGCAACAGAGTGAGACTGTTTTAAAAATATATATATGTGTGTGTGTGTGTGTGTGCGTGCACGCATATGTATATATGTAGATATATATAAAATTCAGCTGACATCACTAGATCACTTACATTAGATCCAAGTATACAGCTTAACTTAGTATTCAGGTTTTTGCCTGGCCTTATCCTCTATTACTCTTTGAACGCTACAGTCTGTGCTAATTATTTCTAAAATTGTGTTACTCATCTACAGTATTTCATATCTTTATAGTCACTAAATGAATGTCTGCTGAATAAATGAGGAGGGAAAATTATTTTTGCATAGAAAAACTATTAGTATGGTTCATTTCTGGGTGGTGATTGTTATTTTGATTGTACTTAACATTTGTTTTCAGAATTGTTCACCATGAATATATCTTGTGTCAGCAGTAAAATAATAGATTTCTTTTAGCCACACCTGTAGAATTGAATGTTATTTGTTTCAGTAGCATCTAAGAAAAGGATACATTCACATATGTCACAACTAAAGAAAATTCAGACATTGATGCCTATTTTAAATTGATGCCAAAGTGAGATCAGCTTATTATGTCTGTCAGTAATGCTTTCAGCTTTAGAGGGAAAACCAACAGCTAATAGTGGCCTAAATAATAAGAGGATGTTTTTCTCACATAACAGAAAGCCTGAATATAGGTCCTTCATGGTTCCTCACTCTGTTATACTTTGTCATCCTTAGCTGTTGCTTTTCATCATTCTATTTGTCATATTTGCAAGATGGATGCTACAGCTCCAGGCATTCATTCCAGGAAGGAGAAAGGGCAGTTTCAGCTGAGATGGTCCTTTTTATCAGGATAACAACACCCTTCTCAGAGACCTCAGACAGACTACCACTTCGTATTATTCAGAGCTTGGTCATGTGATTACTAGTTGCAGGGAGACTAAGCTAGCAGGTATTTGGCTTTCCAGCCTATTGGGAGGTAGCAAGGGAAAGGGGAATTGGGAACAGCTTTAGGAGTGTCTGGTTCATTGTTACTTTTATTTCAGACTTTGAGGTGGGGATGTGGAGTGTAGTAGATCTTTTTCAGCTAAGACCTAGAAAGTGTTTTCTAATGTTGAGGGCTTTTTCTGGGGTCATGATTGTTTTGTGTTTTAGGGACCAGCTTCCTTTCTTTCCTTTAGAAGAAACTAGAGAGCAGGCAGATACTTGCAAATACATAGAACCCCTTACCTCTTGTTTTCGGATACCTATTCTTTCTCCTAGATTATTAAATTGTTCCTGCAAGCATTTAAAGTTCCTCAGGTCTTACAAGTTTTTAAAACAAAAAAAACAAAAAAAAAACTTTCTTAGACATACAGCAGATTTTCTGCTCCACTTGGTTACCTCCCATTCTTTTTCAATCCATTCCAATCTGACCTTTGTCATTGAGTACTTTTTAGTTTTGTCTTAGCCTCACAACTATGTTTGACATAATCACTCCCTCCTTGAAAAAAAATTTTTTTTTGACTTACATGGACACTACTGATTTTTTTTTTCAATACCTCTGGCTCCTCAGACTATATAAGTGGTTCTCCAACAGTGGTCCATGGAGTCCCCAATATCATTTTTGGAGTCCAGAAGATCAGAGCTGTTTTCAGAATAAGATGATGTCTTTTTAACTGTTTTGATATTTGCATTTGATCCTTGCTCCTTGTACTTCAACTTAACAACTTCCCTTGGTTTCTTGCATTCTATACTATTCTTTCTGCCTTAGGATCTTTTAAGCATCCTCCCAATGCCTAGACTACTTTCCTACACGAAACCTTTTTCATCCTTCATGAGTAATACTGGAAAGAGTGATGGTGAATTAGTTGCTGCTTATTCTTCCATTCTTAAATATTCTTTCTCCAAGCGTGTTTCCCTGATATTCTGCTTTCCCGTAGACTTAGGTTCTCCTCCTATTTGCTCTCATTGCGCTTTCATAGCACTCAATTGTATGAGTCAGAATTCTGATCACTTAATTGTTTAATGTTTGCCCCACTATTACTTATGCTCCACTAAAGCACAGAGGGAATCTGTCTTGGTTATCATTCTAGCATGTCATCTCACATTCCATAAGTATTTGTTAAATGAAAGAATGGTTGAAAAGCTGTTGCAGGACAGGCATGGTGTTTCACACCTGTAATCCCAGCACTTGGGGAGGCTGAGACAGGAGGATCTCTTGAGCCTAAAAGTTCAAGACTAGCCTGGGCAACATAGCATGGTGGCACATGCCTCTAGTCCCAGCTGCTCAGGAGGCTAAGGTAGGAGAATTTCTTGAGCTCAGAAGGTTGAGGCGGCAATAAGCAGTGATTGTGCCACTGCACTCCAGCCTGGGTGACAGAACCGAGACCCTGTCTTTAAATAGGTATTTAAAAAAATAAAAATCACTCAGCAATATTTGGCTGCCATAATAGTGCTAATTATAATTTACCGGGAATTACAATTGTGATTACGGGGCCCTGGGATTGCAGCAAAGACTAAAGACCATTCATGTTTTCCTGGAGTTTATTCTAATGGGTTTGTATATAGTGATGCCTAAGATCCTTTCCACTTCAAAGATTCAATGATATTAAATTATGCATACTAGGTATACTATTTTGAAGATTAAATATATGATGGCATCTGTAAAGGTTAGAAAGGTTCCTTTATCTTTAATTTGTATAGTTGAAACACTTTTTTGTTTTTCAGTCCAAGCCTTATGCATTTGATCGGGTGTTCCAGTCAAGCACATCCCAAGAGCAAGTGTATAATGATTGTGCAAAGAAGATTGTTAAAGGTAAATATATTTAACCTGCTGAGTTGTCTCAGCAATAAGTAAATAAGTTTGTGATCTTTTCTACTTATTCAACTTTCTCTTTTTCATGTTAATGCTCCTTTCTTCTAAGTTAATTGCAGAAGAAAGTTGTTTAAATAATAAAAAGGTCAAATACAATTAGTAAGTATTCTATTGCTGAAATTCCGTGATTATGTACAGTACCTAATTAAGGGTATTATGAGAACTGTGTTACACACTTATTCTTGAGAGATGCATTTCTATTAGATATTCCTGGGAGAGTTTCCAAGGTGGCAGTTCTAGAAAGAGAACAGCATGAGAAGGAAAACAAAATGGCTAGACACATTTCTAAAAAGTAGTGGAAAATGGCAGTCTATCATTCTTCCATTCCATTGTTATTCCTTCCCCAAAGACTTACCTATATCCCTTGAATTTAACAAGGGTTGCCAAGGGTGAGAAAAGTATGTGCATTCCAGTTAATACTGTAACTTATACAAGGATATGTATAATTTTATGTTTTCTAAAACCATTGAATTTTAAAGCTTAGAGAGTACTCATTGTTTATCTGGAGTTACTTCCAGTTACTGTAGAAATCTGTTTAATCAAAGGGATGACTATTACTTTGTGATATGATTTATTTCATTTTTTTACAGCTGTAGTTGTTAAAAACTGCTTCTTAGATTGAGGCAAAATCTGTGTTGTGGCATTCACCACATTTGAGGAGTTGAGATTCAGTATAAAAGTAGATGGATTAGGATAGCATAGGAG
Source organism: Papio anubis (assembly GCF_008728515.1). Classification (NCBI taxonomy): domain Eukaryota; kingdom Metazoa; phylum Chordata; class Mammalia; order Primates; family Cercopithecidae; genus Papio; species Papio anubis. The sequence continues at coordinate 94,317,993 of NC_044986.1, forward strand.
CACAGATGTTCATCCTAGTAGCAGGAGATAAAGTGGAGTTATAGAAGGTCTATAGATGTAAGGGAGGGAAAATGTGGATGTACTCATTATATCAATTCCATATTGTCTAATACAGGGAGGAGAGTCATCATGGAGATGAGGAACGGGGAAGAAGTTCTAGGAAAAGGCATGAAATGGATGGATTCAGGCAGTGTAAGAGTATTGCCAGGCAGTATTAAGGGCCCACGTGAGGTTAGCTGCTGAAAGAGTTGAATTTTTGCCCATTTGGAGTTTTGCTAATTGAGTACAAAAGAGGGAAATGGGGGACAAGAGAATTGAGGAAATAGTCAAAGGAGTGATTATAATGGTGGACCATGGGATCTGAGGTGGTTAAGTTACAGGCATAAGGATATGAGGGAGGCTGAAGGGCAGTGAAAAAAGGTGGTTACATTAGTGGGTTGTAGATCTCAGTGGGGTCAAAGATTTGTTGGAATCAGGGTACTGGATGGAGTAATAGAAGGTGAATACAGACAGTCCCTGACTTAGAACAACTTAAAATTGTTTGACTTTATGATGGTGGAAAAGCAATACACATTCATTAGAAACAATATTTCTAGTACCTGTACAACCATTCTGTTTTTCACTTTCAGTATAGTATTCAATAAATTGTATGAACTATTTGACACTTTATTATAAAATAGGCTTTGTGTTAGATGGTTTTGCCGAATTGTAGGTCAATGTACGTGTTATGAGCACTTTTATTTTTTTTTTATTTTTATTTTTATTTTTGAGATGGAATCTCGCTCTGTCGCCCGGGCTGGAGTGCAGTGGCGCAATCTGGGCTCACTGCAAGCTCTGCCTCCTGGGTTCACGCCATTCTCCTGCCTCAGCCTCCCGAGTAGCTGGGACTACAGGCGCCCGCCACCTCGCCTGACTACTTTTTGTATTTTTTTTTAGTAGAGACAGGGTTTCACCGCGTTAGCCAGGATGATCTCGATCTCCTGACCTCGTGATCTGCCTGTCTCGGCCTCCCAAAGTGCTGAGATTATAGGCTTGAGCCACCGCGCCCGGCCTATGAGCACTTTTAAAGTAGGCTGTGCTAAACCATGGTGTTTGGTAGGTTACATGTGTTTGATGCATTTTCAGCTTAAGGTATTTTCAACTTACAATACATTTTTCAGGAAGTAGCCCCATTGTAAGTTGAGTATTATCTGTACTTGAAATTGAGATTATGGAAGCAATGCAGTTAGTAATGAAAAGGTAAAGGAGTTGTCATGGAGTTGGCTTCTGAGGTAGTAAAGAAAGGATAAGGCCAGACATGGTAGGTCACACTTATAATTCCAGCACTTTGGGAGGCTGAGGTGGGAGGATTGCTTGAGGCCAGGAGTTTGAGACCAGCCTGGGCAACAGCGAGACCTCATCTCTGTTTTTAAAATAAAAATGAAAGAATAAGATTGCAGAAAATTTGGTTGAGGAGCTGAGGCGCCAGGGTATTTTAGTGGGATTATCTGCTACAGACTTTGAAACCACCAATACTGTTGTATTACAGCAGTAATGGTGTTGGTGAGAGGGAGTGAACTGGGTACTGAAATCTTTGTAAAATGAAGGGGAATTAACACTTGTAATTGTGTAAATGACTGCAGCAAAGAAGAACAGGGTCATCATGTTGTAAGCATCATGTGGTTTTCCAGAGGGATCTGTCGTAGAACACAATTTCTTTGATTGAGACATACTTCTGTCTCATCAGTACAGTTTAAGATTACATTAGCTTTCTAACTCATAGAAAGTTACTGATTCATGAATTCATGGGCAATTTGAATATACGGGTCTTTTTTATATCTCTTGCTGCCTACTTTAAACCCCACCCCATACTTGCACTTTGGAGAGCAAACCTTTAAGGCGCAGATTCCATTTTGTTCATTTTAGCTCTTAATCATATTTTCAGTTTTAATCTAGTAAGTTGGCTGTCAGCACATTTGATAAGTCTATTAAAGTGTCAGAGGCATTGAAGTTTGAAAAATATGATTCTAAATGATTTATAAAGTGCTTAATGGGCCATGGTCCCTAGCTTAATCTTCTAAAATGAATAAGATTGTTGACAGTTATTTAAATCACACTGTTTGGGTATTCAGCAGACCTCAGAGCCTCTTACCTATACAGTTGGCTAGTCCTTAATTTGTCAACATACTCACAAGAAGATGATGAAAAACTTGAATCCTTTTATCAAGCGTTGGTGCATGAGTCTAGTATATGCCCAAAGTACCAATTGAATAACCATATCCAAACAGGAAATGAGGTTAGTTCAACCATAGTCTTTACTTAATGAAATTTTGGTATACTTATTTCATAATCTATTGCTTTTTGCATTTTGAAAATGTGTGTAACATTTGTGTCTTCTATTACCTTTGTTCTCTTTTGGTTTTAAAACTAATCTACAGTAGCTGTGAGATTTTTATCCTTGGAATGTAATCCTCCTTAGTAACTAGAAACTTGGGTTCATTTGAAGCCATTCTTTTGCTATCATACTATCCACATCAACCTTAAAGTCTTTCTCAACACTGTTTATTCTGTTGTTCTGTTTTGAGAATCATATTTGTGGAAGATGATAGTAAACAGAAATACCTCCATTATAATATCATCAGTTAATATTTTATGGTCTTTCCTAAGCAGCGCAGGTTCATTCATTCATTCATTCATTTTTTTTTTTCTGAATATGACTTTAAAAGTTCTTCTTAGGGCCTTAGTTTTTATTTTGTTTTGGTTTTCTAAGAGTTACTTATCCTGGACTTTTATCTTTCTCATGCTGTTCTGATGAGTTCTCTCTCTCTCTCTCGTACATCCTTAGTTACATAATCTCTTAATAATAGGCTCATACTCAGAGTCTTTCAAAATCTATTTTTTTTTAAGTGGTACCTAACCTTTAGGAAAAGAAGAAGATGAAGTCTGTTGTCCTAACATTTAGGATATATGCATCTATTACTTTTGTTCTGCTTTATTACTATTTGCAGTTCTAAGGTGAAGTCATTAGCTTCCTGAAATTTCTCTTCTTTTCTCAAAATTTCAGTCCCTTCTTCTTCTTGCTTTACTGTTTGGAACTGTGTTCAGGATAATAGTTCCCTTCTCTGTAATATGGTAAGAGTATAATCTTAGGAATCAGACAGTCCTAGATTGAATTCCAGTCTATGCCACTTTCTTGCTGTGTGACTTTTGGCAAGTTACCTAACCTTTCCAAATCTCAATTTTTTTTTCTGCAAAATAGGTACTAGGAGTTGTTAAACACAAAACGGGTATCAGCTGCTAATTGTGGCCTCTGTCGTCGTCGTCTTCCTTTTTTTTTTTTTTAATTGAGATGGAGTTTTGCTCTTGTTGCCCAGGCTGGACTGCAATGGCACGATCTCGGCTCACTGCAACCTCTGCCTCCTGGGTTCAAGCGATTCTCATGCCTCAGTCTCCTGAGTAGCTGGGATTACAGACATGCGCCACCACGTCCTGCTAATTTTTGTGTTGTTAGTAGAGACAGGGTTTCTCCGTGTTGGTCAGGCTGGTCTTGAACTGCCAACCTCAGGTGATCTGCCCACCTTGGCCTCCCAAAGTGCTGGGATCACAGGCGTGAGCCACCATGCTCGGCATGTGTCCTCTGTCTTCTTAGAGGAAATTATTAATTCAATCAGTCATGGTTGTATTTGGGATAAACTCATAGTCTCAACTATTTCTACTGTACAAAATTAGACTTCCAGCAAGTGTTAGAAGACAAGGTTTCTATCATAATCTCTTTCTTCTTCTATGCAACCTTTGTAATTTATGTCAGTATCACCTGGCCATGATTTCCTTTTATCTTCACCCAAGTGCTCTGTACCATTTTGGAGGAGACTGTGTGTAGTAGCTGGTGGGACTTGTCCTGGACAAGGATATGAATGTGGCAGAGTTACCAGTAATACACGTATTTAAGGAGAAGGATGGCGTAGGGGTAGGTACCTAGGGAGGTGTGAGGACAGGAAAGCAATTAAATACATGGTAGGTTGTACTTGGGACAATCATTGTTAAACAGATTGGATGGGAAGCCATGGTTAGAAATTGTTGGTAGGCAAAGATCAGCAGAATGATGGGCCAGCTGGAATTTCTTTTGAGATAGAGATTTGATGAGCAAGTTGCCAGTAATGACCTGAAAGCAGATAGTACTCTCTGGGTCACTGACAATTTCATTGAGATTGCACTCGCTCATAATTGTCTGGACAAGTTTATAATTTGATTATATGTAGGGCTGTTACCATTCCCTATTTGTAGATTTGTTAGATACAATTGTTTCTTTTGAATAAGATTTATCCACTTGTATTCTCTTGAATTCTGAATCTGAGTGATTTGTTTCCCTTGTGTTAAGTAGTTATTTATTCAGTGCCCACTATATGATAAGCATCTCATCAGGTCTTTGTAGATTTCCTGTTTTTTCCACCATGGCTTCCTGACATGAACTCACTGCCACTGTATTCACCTTTGGTTTTTCCAGATGTAGCCTGCCTTGTGTTTATTTTGGTTCCTCTGCTCCTTGAATATATAGTACAGTGGTTAAGAGCAGGTCTCTGGAGCCACGTCTATTTGCATTTGCATCTCAACTTCATCTTACTAGCTGTGGAGTTACAGTCAAGTTTATTGAACCTCTCTGTGTCTCAGTTTTCTCATCTCATCAATAATGGTACAGTGCAGGCCAGGTGTGGTGGCTCACACCTGTAATCCTAGCACTTTGGGAGGCCGAGGCGGGTGGATCTCCTGAGGTCAGGAGTTGAAGACCAGCCTGGCCAACATGGTGAAGCCCCGTCTCTACAAAAAATACAAAAATTAGCTGGGCGTGGTAGCACACGCCTGTAATCCTAGATATTTGCGAGACTGAGGCAGGAGAATTGCTTGAACCTGGGAGGCAGAGGTTGCAGTAAGCCGAGATTGCGCCACTGCACTCCAGCCTGGGTGACGGAGCAAGAATGTCTCAAAAGCAAAAAGCAAATAGTACAGTGCAGGGGGTTTTGTGATGATTAAATATAATAATATATAAAAAATGGTTAGAACCTGACTCATTGTAAGCTCTCAGATGTTAATAGTAACTTCATATGATGACTTCTGATTCTCAGAGCTTTTCCCTAAGTAGTCATTTTGTTGGAGCGGCTGAAGTTCAGAGAGATAAAGCAACTTTTCTAAAACGTGATCTTACTAGCTAAATATTTAGCTGTTATCTCACTAGCTAAATATATTTTTTCTGTTGATAAAGTATGAAAGAAGTAATACTTATTGAGAGTTGTCCACCTCTGTTTCTCATAGGAATGACAAAAGTATATTAAAAAGGGTGAGGGAGGCTTTAGAAAGATGCTGTACATTGATGATGGTAATAAATATTCAACAAGCATTTGAGTTCCTCTGGAGTACCAGGCACTGTGTTAGGAGTTAAACACAGTCCTGACCTTGAGGAGTTGACAGGCTGGTGAGTAAAGCAAACAAGTAAATTGACAGAATACTCATTGGTAAGTATTATGATTAAATGCAGATACTGTAAGAACACATAGGATGAGACTTTTACTCAGATATTTTGGGGGTGGGTTGTGGAACTGGTTTCGAGGAAGAAGTGAATGTGATACATGAAATAATTTTGCTTTCCTTCTGAAAAATGAAAAGATTTTGAAGGAAAGTTTCAAATGTTTGGAGTCTCTTAAAATCTTCTCAGGGAAGTAAGTAATGATGTCTTTTTTCTCGTTAATAAATGTTTCTGTAGGAAATCTATTATCTAGTTAGTTGTGCCCAATGGTGGGGTTTTTTTTTCTTTTAAAAATAATAAAAACAAGGATTGGCTTGCTTACTGGTTTACTTTTCACTGTTATATGCTGTTTCCAACAGAGGCTTCTCTTTTTATTTTGACTTCCTCTAGAATAGAATGTAATTTCATAGTACTTTTCTTGTTATCAAAAACAAAAAACAAAATCCTCGAAAGCCAGAAATCAAAAGATTGCCTTTTTCCCCCCTTTGACCTAATAAAGGAATATATTTAAACGTTAATGTCAGAAGCTAGAAAAAAATTGAAAAAAAAATTCATAGGAGGGTCAGGTGCAGGGGCTTACTTAGGCCTGTAATCCCAGCACTTTGTGAGGCTTGAGGCAGGAGGGTTGTTTGAGCCCAGGAGTTTGAGACCAGCCTGGGCAACATAGCAAGACCCTGTCTCTACAAAAAGTTTTTTAGAATTAACCAGGCATGGTGGCATGTGCCTCTCTAGTCCTGGCTACTTGAAGCTGAAGCAGGCAGCTTACTACACCCAGAAGGTCGAGGCTGCAGTGACCAGTGAGCTATTTACTGTGCCATGGCACTCTGAACAGATGGGAGACCCTGTCTCATAACTTTTTTTTCCATAGAAACTTCTTGGTAATTGATTTTGATTTTTCATAGGAACTTCTTGGTAATTGATTTTGAGGTAGGACTGAGTGTTATACTTCGTGGGTAGGGTAAAGAGGAAGGTAGGGGTTTGTGAGTGAGGATTAGCTACTAATTAACCATCAATTAGTCTCGTTTCTAAAATCTCATCTGTATGTAAATTGACAGAAGACATTTTTCTTTTTGATCACATAAAGCTTTGGAATGTAGAGTAATGACATTTGAGATACATGCTGATAGAAGAGATTCTTTATTATAAGCAATGGAATTTAAAATTTGTTTCTTAATTGACCACAGAAAGCAGTCTGGGTCCAGACAAATTGCTTAGATGGGTCATCACTAAGAAATTTACTATTGTTATATATTTATAACATATATGTATAACACACACACATATATAACATATATTTTTATAACATATGTATGTTATATATTTCCTTTAATGTCTTTATAAATCCTTTGTGTACTAAACTTTGATGGAGTCTTTCATATTAGCAGAAAGAAAATCTGAATCAATCTTGCCACTCTTTCCACAAATAATTTTGGTAGTTTTTTTGAGAGAGTCTCACTCTGTCACCCAGGCTGGAGTGCAGTGGCTCCATCTCAGCTCACTGCAACCTCCTTCTCCTGGGTTCAAGCGATTCTTGTGCTAGGAGTTAAACTCTTGTGCTCGAGTTGCTAAAATTACAGGCATGTACCATCACATCCAGCTAATTTTTTTTTTTTTTTTTTTTTTTTTGAGATAGCGTCTCACTCTGTCACCCAGACTGGAGTGCAGTGGCACAATCTTGGCTCACTGCAACCTCCGCCTGCCTGATTCAAGCAATTCTCCTGCCTCAGCCTCCCAAGTAGCTGGGACAACAGGTGCGCGCCACCAAGCCCAGCTAATTTTTTTGTATTTTTAGTAGAGACGGGGTTTCACCATGCTGACCAGGCTTGAACTCTTGACCTCGTGATCCGCCTGCCTTGGCCTCCCAAAGTGCTGGGATTACAGGAGTGAGTTACTGCACCCAGCCACTCCCACAAATATTTTATTGTACAGAATTTAGTATGCAAGGATTAGGAAGAGGGTGTGTGCACGTGTGTGTGTGTGTGTGTGTGTGTGTGTGTGTGTCTTTTAGGGTCTTTTATACCTCACTGAGAATAAACATCTGACATTTCCCTGTAACATTCTTTAAGTAATTTCTTTTTTAACCTTTTCTCCACCCTATCGTCTTGTAGTTTTAAGTAATTTCTTATGAATCTTTCTTAAGGAAGAAAATCCCCTGAATTATAAAGTCTTTTATTTTCTCATAGATGTACTTGAAGGATATAATGGAACAATATTTGCATATGGACAGACATCCTCTGGGAAGACGCACACAATGGAGGTAACATTTTATAATCTGTGCTTAGATGTAGTTTGCAATACATACAGCATTCATTCATTATTTGTGATACTGTTTCACCATGCATAAACATTTTAATTTACTTTTTATTGCCTTTTCTCATACAGATAATATGCATGTAACATCATTGTTGGAATCTAATCAGTTCCTGAGTTTAAATAGTAAGGGATACCTGTATTTGAGATTATATTTGAGATTGTTTTATCAGTTAGCATAACCATAAAATAATGAACATTTTAGACAAGAATTTTCTATCACCCTGTTATATGGGAAATTTTGAATGCTTATGTGTTGTTGATTCTATTTAGTATAAATAACTTTTTCCTGTTCTCCTTGGCTCCTCTTTCCTCAAAATACCTCTTACTCTTCTCTGATAAGAATGTTGCCATAATTATCAGTGCTGCTGTTAATAATAGATGGGGACTCACTATAGCTTTGCTTCTAGAAAACAGCCTGTGATTTTCTGCCACTGCTAAAGAGCATCTGTTTTTATCATTTATTTGACTGTACTATATTAAGTAAATGACTGCTTTTAGTGTGATTCATGTTACTGATTTTCATATCATAGAGAACAAGGACATCCTAGTATTTGCATGAATTTGCCTTGAAGTAGAAGGAGCAATGTAGAATTATGGAAAGAAACTAAAATCTTTTTTATTATGTTCATTTTACAATGAACATTTTACAAGCATGGATAATCTAAATCTAGTGATTAAATGAAGTGTTAAGATCTGTTGGTAACCCGTGTGGTTGATGTGCAGTACTATGTGTATGTGTAATAGTTGAATTGGATTTTTTAGGTATTTACAGAGCCGTTTCCACAAAATACAGTTCCCATCCTTTCTTGACTATAAGTTGTAGATTGAAACTCTTTGTTTTTACTTCATATTTTATAATTTGTCTAAGAAGTCTAGTTTTGTTTTTTGTTTAGGGTAAACTTCATGATCCAGAAGGCATGGGAATTATTCCAAGAATAGTGCAAGATATTTTTAATTATATTTACTCCATGGATGAAAATTTGGAATTTCATATTAAGGTAAATTCCTTGAGGAAAGTTTGTATTTTATTTTACAGCAAGAATACTGTTCTTAAAAAATAGTAAATGCTAGTTTCTTTAAAGTAATTTTAAAAATTATTTTTATGGAAAGGCATAGTTGAAAGATCATTCAGGTTAGTAAACTTGGATTCTTGTTCATCTGCCATTAGATGAACAGGAATGTTAACTAACTTAAATGATTTAGTCTTTAGCCTCCTCCATAAAATAAAGGAGGTTGCTTTACTGCAGAACTTGAAAGTTTCTACTACACGAAACTATTCTAATTCGTTTTAGATGAAGATAATGTGAATTATGTCCAGTGAGAAGACTGCTTAAATAACTAAGCTAATTTGGTTAATTTATGTCTTCCCATTAGAATGTGAACTATGGCTGGTATGTTGATAACTGTTCTCCTAGTCTAAACAGTGCCTAGCACTCAGACCTCAATATGTGAGTAAGTTATTATATAATTTTAGTTGATTGATGTTTTTTTAAATTTGCCCTTTAGGTTTCATATTTTGAAATATATTTGGATAAAATAAGGGACCTATTAGATGGTAAGTTAAATTCTTGCTAGTTAATCAGTTTTAAATAGCATCTGTTAATTCCTTTTTAATAGTAGATATGAGACTATTTCTTTGTAACCTGTATGAAACTGTCTTAAGTTATTGGAAATAGAATTTTTTTTTCTTCTAAAGTTTTAGTTGAATACCTCTAAATAGAATAACTTGTTTAAAGCGATGTTTATGGGTACTTCTTAAGTAGTAATTAGAGCACTGGACTGGGAGTTACATAATCTGAGCCCTGAGTTCTAGTATTCTGTCAGCTCTCAATTAGATAGGTTGTCCTTAGGCAAATCATTGAACCACTCCCGGTTAACGTTCTTGTTTACAAAATGTGGGTGGTATAGGTTGGAGTGGTCCTAAAATTCTATATTGTTACATTGGTTTCTATTTAGATCTCCTACTGTGTCTGTAAGGTCTGCTTTAGAGCAATGTTTTAGCACTTTTTTTAGAGTTCAACTATTGCTGTTAGGCTGCTCAGAGAAGCCTATCAATTGAATTATTTCACATCCAGTGTTAGTTTTAGGAGAATGTTGCTAATATTTATTTTTCTTTTTCAGTTTCAAAGACCAACCTTTCAGTTCATGAAGACAAAAACCGAGTTCCCTATGTAAAGGTATTTATAGTACAGTTGTCTAGAAAAACCCTGTAATACTTTTTTTTTTGAGACAGTCTCACTCTGTCTCCCAGGCTGGAGTGCAGTGGTGCAATCTTGGCTCACTGCAACCTCTGCCTTCCAGGTTCAAGCAATTCTCCTGCCTCAGCCTCTTGAGTAGCTGAGATTACAGGCGTGTGCCACCACGCCCAGCTAATTTTTGTATTTTTAGTAGAGACGGGATTTCACCATGTTTGCCAGACTGGTCTCAAACTTCTGATCTCCTGATCCACCCGCCTTATTTATTTATTTATTATACGGAGTCTCACTGTGTTGCTCAGGCTGGAGTGCAGTGGCTCACTGCAACCTCCACCTCCCAGGCTCAAGCAATTCTGCCTCAGGCTCCCAAGTAGCTAGGATTGCAGGCATCTCCCACTGCGCCTGGCTAATTTTTGTATTTTTATTAGAGACAGGGTTTCACTATGTTGGCCAGACATTAATGTATTTTTAAAAATTATTTCACAGGGGTGCACAGAGCGTTTTGTATGTAGTCCAGATGAAGTTATGGATACCATAGATGAAGGAAAATCCAACAGACATGTAGCAGTTACAAGTAAGTAGAAAATAACACCGGTTAGGATTTAAAACCAGCTTAAAATATCCTTATCCAGGTGATTAATTATAAGATTGCTTTAGGGAAATTGTTAAGAGGAAATCATGTTTATTTATATTTGTGTAATTTCTTTGCAGATATGAATGAACATAGCTCTAGGAGTCACAGTATATTTCTTATTAATGTAAAACAAGAGAACACACAAACGGAACAAAAGCTCAGTGGAAAACTTTATCTGGTTGATTTAGCTGGTAGTGAAAAGGTAAAGTCTTCATGTATTTTGATAAATATTTAAGCATCTTTGTAAACTTTAGTTTGAATTGGGAGTTATGTAGGATTCGTTGTTGCATCTTGAAAACTTATCAAATTGGATTTGGTAACCTGAGATTTGTAACTGCTGATACCATTGCTTTATGATGACATCAACTGAATAATCAGTTACAAGTTACTGTTGTTTGACCATAGTCTAGTTCAACTCATAAATAGTTTCTGTGACTTAAGATGTGTTCATGGTGAGAACTTGTTCGGTGTATGTTGTTATAAACTTTATTAGGTATCCCTTTTCTAATTTTTTATATGTATTTTATCCATATTGGCCAGCGGGGTCCCTATTAAAACTGGTAACTGTCCATTAGTCTTTTCTGGTTTGGTTGGACTTGCTTCTTTCCTTTGGATGATTGTTTCATTATTACAATTCTATACAGTCTGATTCTCGTCTGTATCAAATTAAGTTTGAATGTTATAATAGGGACCTCTGTGACCATTTTTGCTGTTGTGCTAATTTTGTTTCTTCTGCTTAGAATGATACATCTGTTCTGTTCTGTTGTGAAGTGTTATACACATCTTTCAAAGATTATCTAATGTTGAGAATTCTCCTAAGTTGTTTCTTCAGCCAACATTGCTGATTTATTGGTCTGACCTATCTTTAACATAGATACTAGCTGGGCGTGGTGGCACAAGCCTGTAATCCCAGCTACTGGGCAGGCTGAGGCAGGAGAATTGCTTGAACCCAGGAGGCGGAGGTTGCAGTAAGCCGGAATTGAGCCACTGTACTCCAGCCTGGGTGACAGAGTGAGACTCAGTCTCAAAAAAAAAAAAAAAAAAAAAAGCCACACAACATAGATATTTAGATACTTTATTTATTTATTTATTTTTTAGAAGAAGCAGGTTTGCTTATATAATGAGTTTAAACTCAGTCTCTGTTTTCTAATAGTTACAACATCAACATTATGCATTAGCCAGTTTTAGAAGTTTCCTCTTTTCTAATGTAGCAAAGGGGACTAACAGATTAATGAACTACAAATTTACATTTAAAGCGGTTATTTTCAAGAGTACCTACAAACTACAGATAAAATTTGATGTCTCTCTAATCAAACTCTTAAGAGTAGTACTCAAGAAATGGTGGTACCTAAGAGTAAATGTTTGGCAAATAAGATCATGAAGCTTTTCATGTTCTTTTTTCTTTTTTACTGGTTGTTGATGACCTCTGAAAATTTTAGAAAATTTAAAGAAAATTTTTGTAATTTTGTTTCGTTCTTTTGAAATCTTATGTATAGGTTAGTAAAACTGGAGCTGAAGGTGCTGTGCTGGATGAAGCTAAAAACATCAACAAGTCACTTTCTGCTCTTGGAAATGTCATTTCTGCTTTGGCTGAGGGTAGTGTGAGTATACATGTCTTCTATCTCCCTGTTACCTTATGGGGCATTATTTAAATATAGGTGTATATGTGTGCATGGGTGTTATAGAGAAAGAGAGAGAGATTCACTGTGTTTGAATCAGTATGTGTAAGTTAGTTGTCTTTTGGGAGTTTATAATATTGTATGTATATCCTAGTTCACATTTTAATATCAAATAGTTAACTGAAATAACCTTTTAATTTATTTAAAGTAGCATATTTTTATAACATTTTATTGTACAGAAACCCACTGGTCTTGTTTTCTTTCTTTGTTTTTGTATGCAGACATATGTTCCATATCGAGATAGTAAAATGACAAGAATCCTTCAAGATTCATTAGGTGGCAACTGTAGAACCACTATTGTAATTTGCTGCTCTCCATCATCATACAATGAATCTGAAACAAAATCTACACTCTTATTTGGCCAAAGGTTTGTTGTTAAGAAAGTACAAAACCTAAATGTAGATACACCTTTTGTTTATAAAATGTAGGAAAATGTCAGCTGTTATTCCAACCTGTACATATTGTTTTGTGCTGGACACACTCAGTTTGAATTGATGACAGATAATACAAGATGGGCCTGTTTTTGATACTGCTTGGTTTAAGTTTTAGTACACATTAAAGTCAGATGTAATTTTAGTCAAATTTATGTGACAAGCTGTAATTTGGTATTAAAGAAAATAAGCATTTGACTCAAATAATGATGTAAAAGCCTGGCAAACATAATCCTGTGTTAGGCCTGTAGACATGCATGACAGGTTAACATCTGTATGAGATGATTAGGAAAATCAGTAATGATGATTCCGTCTTTGACTTTCAACAGTAATTTCTTAATTCAGCCTTGCAAACAAATTGGAAAAATATAGGTCTTTGTCTTTTATTTTTAGTGATTTTTTTTTTTAAAGCTATTGACGGATTTTGGAGCAGACTCAAATTTAGTTGGGTTGTAAATAACCTCATAGGTTGTGTCTTTTAGTATTTAGTCTAAGAGATTATTGGACAAGAATAAATTTCTTAGCCATATATACATATATTCCATATAGATAAAATTAAAAATAATTTCAGTCTCATCCCTTTTTTCCTCCAATTACATCTCTTAGGGCCAAAACAATTAAGAACACAGTTTGTGTCAATGTGGAATTAACTGCAGAACAGTGGAAAAAGAAGTATGAAAAAGAAAAAGAAAAAAATAAGATCCTGCGGAACACCATTCAGTGGCTTGAAAATGAACTCAACAGATGGCGTAATGGTAATAACTTAAGAATTTGTCATCTTAAGTTTGTTAAATACAGATTTAGAGCATAGAAATGTAGAAATAGTTCAGCAAAATCAGTAAGTGACTAGATCAAGAAATTTAATAGACATCGAAATAATTATTTAAAATCTAATAGAAATCCTGGAGCTGAAAAATAAAATGAGCAAAATGCAGTAGAGACCATCAGTAGTAGAATTAATTGACCAGAAGAAAGCATCTGAACTTGAAGACAGATTATTTGAAAATAACACAATCAGAGAATAAAAAGTTTAAAAGAACAACGCTGAGTGCAGTGGCTTACGCCTGTAATCCCAGCACTTTGGGAAGCCGAGGTGGGCAGGTCACCTGAGGTCAGGAGTTAGAGACCAGCCTGGCCAACATGGTGAAACCCCATCTCAACTGAAAATACCAAAATTAGCCTGGCATGGTGCTGGGCAGCTGTAATCCCAGCTAATGAGAAGTCTGAGGCAATAGAATTGGTTGAACCCTGGAGGCAGAGGTTGCAGTGAGCCTAGATTGCACCACTGTACTCCAGCCAGGGTGACAGATTGAGACTCCGTCTCCAAAAAAAAAAAAATTTTTTTAAAGGAATGAAATTGAAATTAGTTTTAGACATGTTGTTTCTTATTAACCACTTTATCATATTTTAGGGGAGACGGTGCCTATTGATGAACAGTTTGACAAAGAGAAAGCCAATTTGGAAGCTTTCACAGTAGATAAAGATATTGCTATTACCAATGATAAACCAGCAACCACAATTGGAGTTATGGGAAATTTTACTGATGCTGAAAGAAGAAAGTGTGAAGAAGAAATTGCCAAATTATACAAACAGCTTGATGATAAGGTAGGTATTTCCCGATTTAGGTCTGTTTTATATTAGGATACTATTGACATGAGTGTTTTTATTTTCTAATTTTTCATATTTTAGTGCTGTGGGCACTTAGGATCTTTATACATATTCCTTGATTTCTGTTAATCTTGTAAAAATTATTAACAAAATAAGTCATAATTTCTATGTGGAAACTGTATGAGGGTGTATCTTTTTTCCCCCTCTTTTTAAGCTGAAAGAATTTTATAAGGCAGCAGTCCCCAGCCTTATTGGCACCAGGGACTGGTTTCAGGGAAGACAATTTTTCCATGGACCAGGGTGGGGGAGATGGTTTTGGGATGAAACTTCCACCTTGGATTATCAGGCATTAGATTCTTATAAGGAACCTGTAACCTAGATCTCTTGCATGCACAGTTCGTAATAGAGTTCACACTCTTAATGATATTCTAATGCCGCTGTTCTGTCAGAAGGCGGAGCTTAAGTGGCAATGCTTGCTGCTCACCTCCTGCTGTGCGTCCCGGGTCCTAACAGGCTTCCAGTACTGCTCTGTGGCCTGGGGACTGGGGGACCCCTGTTCTAATGAAAACTTGGCATTGGGTCATTGGGAGCCTTAGTGATACCAACTGTTAGAATCAGGGCTCTGAAGATTCCAATAAAAGATGATGTAGGAGATTAAGGGAAACACAATAGAGTGGAAATAATATCTTCCTGCTTTGCATATGGAAGTAAAGTCAATATATGAATAATAGCAACTTAAGAACATAAGAATGGAAGGCAAGAACAAGAGCAGTAAAGAAGAGCTGGGCGCCGGTGGCTGAAGCCCAATCAGCACCTTTGGGAGTGTCGAGATGGCGAAGGGGATCAATGCAGGTCAGATCGAGACCATCCTGGCTAACACGGAAACCCCTCGCCTCTAATAAAAAGTACAAAATAGGGCGGTTGGATGAGGTGCGGAACCCTCGGGAGGCCGAGCTTGCAGTGAGCTGAGATCCTGCCATTGCACTCCAGCCTGGGCTGGCAGAGCAAGACTCAAAAAAAAAAAAAAAAAAAAAAAATTAGAAGAAATTTTTTTCTTTCTTTTTTTGAGACAGAGTCCTGTTGCCCAGGCTGGAGTGCAGTGGTACAATCTCAGCCTACTGCAAGCCCACCCGGTTCACGCCATTCTCTCCTGCTCAGTCTCCCGGGCAGCTGGGATTACAGGCTACCGCCTTTCACCACCGGCTAAGTGTTTAGTAGAGCATTGTGGCTCACTGTGTTCACCAGTCTGGTCTTGAACTTCTGACCTCAGGTGATCCATCTGCCTCAGCCTCCCAAAGTGCTGGGATTACAGGCGTGAGCCACCACGCCCGGCTGAAAATATTTTAAGCTGATATTTTTAATGTGTTTTAAGCAGAGATGGCAGATTCGGAGTACATGACCATTATAAGTATTGATAATTGAAAGAAATCCCTTTTGTTTTGCCATTTTCTTAAAAGACATTAAAATAAGCCATGTTGAATTTGGAGAAATGGTTTTGAATATTTGTGGGGGAGTAGTAATCTTATAACCTGTGTTGGGAAACAACTAGAACCAGGTTGTTAACTACTTGGTTAACTGGATACTTCAAATTCTAGGATGAAGAAATTAACCAGCAGAGTCAACTGGTAGAGAAACTGAAGACGCAAATGTTGGATCAGGAAGAGGTGAGTTGAGTACCTTTTATATTGCTTCCAGAAAAGCTTTATAGTTTTGGTTTCTGAATCCCATTGACTTTGTCTTTAGTAGTTGTATAATTTTGGGTATGACTCTCTTTGTGGGAATAAGAGTGTCACATGGATAAAATGAGTTTTTACTCGTTCGTCGTATCTACCCACATAAAATCTGTTGTTCATTTCTGCCATCGTTTTTTTCATCCTGGTTCTTGACTTTTCTCTTCTTGTTACCTACTTTGGATTCTCATTTTACCTTCTCACCTAGCAGAGCAGGGGGATAATTGAAAAGCAGTCCTTTAAAATTTTTTTGTGGGAGTGGTGTGTAGGGTGAAGACAAAGACTGCTTCAGTAAGAAGGAGATACTCTCCGTCGGTGAACTTAATCCTGGTCAGATCATCTTTCAACTATAGCATTTTGTATTTCAACTATAAGTGCATTATTCCTCAAAGGGGCACTATTGACATTTTGCATTGGATAATTTATGTTTTTCTGTCCTTTGCATTATAGGACATTAAGCATTCCTGGTCCCTACTCCTAAATGCCATTAGCATTCTACCCTATTATTAACACTCCCGCAGATTTCCAGGTATCCCTACAGGAGAACCACTAATGTGGATGATTGTGGTGTTCTCCTAATCAGTCTCTTGGTGTCCTTGCAGTTCAGATTTTGTGCTGATACCAGGTTTTGTTTTTGTTTTTGCTTTTGATACGAAGTCTCACTCTTGTCCCCCAGGCTGGAGTGCAGTGGCGTGATCTCGGCTCGCTGCAACCTCCGCCTCCCGGGTTCAAGTGATTCTCCTGCCTCAGCCTCCCGAGTAGCTGGGATTACAGGTGCCCGCCAGCACGCCTGGCTAATATTTTTGTATTTTTAGTAGAGACGGGGTTTCACCATGTTGGCCAGGCTGGTCTCAAACTCTTGACCTCGTGATGTGCCCGCCTCGGCCTCCCAACGTGCTGGGATTATAGGCGGGAGCCACCCCGCCTGGCCCAAATCTAAATTTTTAAGCAACTCTTGTAGAATGCTGTTTTCCTTTATTACATTAACTTGCGTGGGACTGCAGTCGATCTCTCATAGCCAGCTTCTCCATGAATACCCTTTCCTGTATTACTAAGCACTTTATCTGTCCTGTCCCTCTCTTAAGGTTCTTACCTTCTGTCTTGTATTGCACTTATTCATGTACCTATCTTCTCTTCTACTGTGTTCCTTAAACATACAGTCTTTGATTTTCTTTCTGCCTTGTAGCATCCAGCACAGTGCTTGCACATAGTTGACATTTAGTAAACCTGTTTAATGAATAAATGTTGCCACACTGAATACCATCCATATTTCACTCCGTTTGTTCTTGGCAAATGGTGAAGCTTCATGGGTGTTTTTTAAAACCTGCATACTTTTGGGGAAAATAAATTATTTTCTGTCCTGTAGCTTTTGGCATCTACCAGAAGGGATCAAGATAATATGCAAGCTGAGCTGAATCGCCTTCAAGCGGAAAATGATGCCTCTAAAGAAGAAGTGAAAGAAGTTTTACAGGCCCTAGAAGAACTTGCTGTCAATTATGATCAGAAGTCTCAGGAAGTTGAAGACAAAACTAAGGAATATGAATTGCTTAGTGATGAACTGAATCAGAAATCGGTAGGATATAGCTTTATTTTCTTTTTTAATGCTTTAGTACAAGTATTCTTAACCTAAAAACTACTTAAGTAACTTATTTCTATGTAAGTCAAATATCGATAACATCAATTTTCAAGGACTCGGGTTTCAACTTCTATTCTTTCTGTATATGAAGCCTTAGAGGTGGAGGAAGACAGTTATCTTAGTTCCTAAGGTCTGTTAATATCTAATTTAAATGCTATTTTAAAGGATGTTTGCTACTCCTAATGTTTAATTTTTTTAATTTAGTATATAGCATGTGGAACCTAATGTTATTACTAATGTTAAAGGAAAAATCATTTAAAGCTCCTAGTTGCCAAGTAAAGCTACTAGATGATTGTTCAAACAATAAATTAAATATGCAATACAAATTAAAATGCTATTTAATCAACTATGTGAATTATTTGGAATAGATGTGAGGATATGTAACTTAATACGATTTATGTTTTATTTACTGTTATATTTCCACTACCTGGAGCAGTGCCTTCTTAGCACAGTGTAGTTGTGGTTCCCCAATAGATGGAGATTTTTACTTGCTAAAAATTGATACAGGAGAGACATTGCCAACCTCCAACAGTGATGGCAGAAATAATATCTGTGATTGTTTCAACATCATGAAGGAGCTATTTTGTGATTTTGTTGTGGTTAATGCTAGCTTCTTGTTTAGAAATCAGCATCTAGAGTTGCACTCAGGACCCGTGTCCACCCTTTATTTCCCCACTCACATTAACTTGTCTAGAAGAAAGCAGTCAACAGTACAAAATAACACTTTTAAAAGGTTTCCTGTGCCCCTATGAGTTCCTTTTCTCTTTTTAATCTACAAAGTTACATTTAGCTTGAAGTTAACATTGAGTACTGTAGAGATCCAAGACACCATTATAACTAACTCTTACTGAGTTGCATTATTAACAAAGCTAATTGTTGTATGAAAGAATAACAGGAGTTTCTTACAACTCTGAAAGGTGGTCCTTGGCCACTGATTTTGGTCTTAAGACAGCTATATATATGTTTCACTTGTGGAGCTGAAATCTATCAGCATTACATTGATAATAGGAGTTAGAAATGCCTGGTGTTTAGCATCTATTTATGTGCTTAGACAGTGTTGCTGTTTAGTTGTTAGAGAAAACGGTAATTTAAACAATTATGGTAGAAGCATGCTATATTATACGACTTGCAAGATAATTGGTATCATATTGTAGATTAACCTGGGTGGATACACACTCTACTGATACTCAGAAACTTAAGGAAATGATCAACTACCATAAGAATTAAGCAGTTGGAATGATGGCATCTTTCCTAAAAGATATTGATGAAAAGTCAATAAATGGCATTAAAAATACAGTACAGTAAATGGCATTAAAAATAAGCCCCACGCTTTTCAGATTTTGGAATGTTTGCATTATACTTATCAGTTGAGCATTTCTAATTGGTAAGTCCAAATGCTTCAGTGAGCATTTTCTTTGAGCATCATGTAAGCACTCAAAAAGTCCCAGATTTTGGAGCACTTCAGATTGGGGATGCTCACCTTGTATCTAATCTGCGATATGAGTTATTTTGAAGTGGGCCAAACTGGGTTGGACTTTTCAAAATTTGGTGATTTTGCAGCTGGTAAGCAAGCTATGATTTGAGATTTATAATTATAGTCATTAAACAGATAATATTACTTTATCATGATCTCCTGGATAATTGCTTGTATCATAGTATTGTCACATGGATTCTTTCCAGTGAATAAGTATATAGAAAGTAGATGAAGAAAGCATACTAACCATCTAGAAAACAGTGTCATTGTAACGTTAATTTGCTGACTCACTTTCTAAAGATAAGACATAATATAGTAATAGATGATAATCAAATCTAGTTAAATTTGAGGCTTCCCATTTTTTTAGACAGAAAATATTATTCAATCTCAGGAATTTAGTGAAATAACAACACAAACTGCCTGCTCTTAATGGAAAACAAT
The DNA here is from genome assembly GCF_008728515.1 of Papio anubis. Taxonomy (NCBI): domain Eukaryota; kingdom Metazoa; phylum Chordata; class Mammalia; order Primates; family Cercopithecidae; genus Papio; species Papio anubis. Next base: position 94,337,631 of record NC_044986.1, read on the forward strand.
GTGGCTACTTTTACCATAGCCTATTAGGTCTAAAATATTTTTTAAGTTTGAGCTGGGAGCCCAAAACTTGGTAGATGGTTCAAGAAAATGAAAGCAGAAAAGGCATGGTTTTGTAAAACCATGTGTAAAACTTGAAACATCTGTGAGTATTTGATTTGAGTTTTCATGTAGATTTAACTATACTTTTTGTTTTGGGTTCTCTTAGGCAACTTTAGCGAGTATAGATGCTGAGCTCCAGAAACTTAAGGAAATGACCAACCACCAGAAAAAACGAGCAGCTGAGATGATGGCATCTTTACTAAAAGACCTTGCAGAAATAGGAATTGCTGTGGGAAATAATGATGTAAAGGTAAATATAATAACTAAATATTAAGGACAATTTTCTGTATACACTTGTACTTTTGTTTACTACTAATATGAAGTTCTTTTCGTATTCATGATCTCATCCTCACAATCAGTCATGTGTAGTAGGTGCTATTAACTGCATGTTAAATAGATCAGGAGGGAGCAAGAGAATAAGGGCGCCCGAATAGATAAATTCAGTAGGTGGCATTTATTGGACCTCATGTTTGATTCTTTACTATAACATTTTCCCCAACCTGGGCAATGTGGCAAAACCCTGTCTCTACAAAAAATACAAAAATGAGCCTGGCATGGTGGTGTGTCCCTATAGTCCCAGCTACTGGAGTGGGAGGATTGCTTGAGCCTGGGAGGTCAAGGCTGCAGTGAGCTGCAATCGCACGACTGCACTCCAGCGTGTGCAACAGAACAAGATGCTGTCTCCAGAAAAAAAAAAAAAAAAGATTTAGCACTTAGAAATTACGTTAGTAAATTTCCATAAGTGAAATGATTGGAACAACAATTAAGATAAGTTCAGGGACCAGACATAGTGGCTCAAGCCTGTAATCCCAGCACTTTGGGAGGCCAAGGCAGGAGGATAACTTGAGCCCAGGAGTTCGAGACCAGCCTGGGCAACATGGCGAGACCCTGTCCCTACAAAAAACTTAAAAATTAGCCGAGCATGTGGGCATGGTGATACGTACCTGTAGTCCAAGGTATTTAAGAGACTGAGGCAGAAGGTTAAGGATGCTGTGAACCATGTTTGTGCCATGGCACTCCAGCCTGAGCAACAGAGTGAGACCCTATCTCAAAAAAAAAAAAAAAAAATTAGCTCAGGGAATACATTAATAATGAATGGGCTTGTGGTTGCTTTAAATATTTAAAGAAAAGTAAAAGATGAGCACCGCTTTCTTAATTCTTTTTTATTTTAGTGTGAAAAATTGCAAACATATAATAGTAGAGAGAATAATGTAATGAGCTCCAGAGTTTTCAGTTTTCAAAATATTGCCATATTTTCTTTATATCTCTTTGTCCTAATCTTTTTAAGAATACTAATATTGGTTGTTAGCATCAGGCATGTGACTTGGTAAAAACTAAGACCAAAGAATCAAACTAAGACTCTTAACTGAAAAACCATGCATATAACATGAAAGATTTGTACGTTGCAGTAGCTGTTTAGACTTTACCTTTTTGATTAAAGCCTAATTACAATAACAAAGAGAACATACACTTGGGTTTATATTGAGAGCCTTCTAAAAAGCCCAGTCTGTTAACCAGAGTTGGAACTGAAATAAAAGTTTTGACAATATGGAGTACACATTTCCGTCTGTTGTATTGTTTGATGTTGCTGTTTGCTGTTAACTGATTCTTCAGTTTAAAAATGAAGAAAAAGTATTTTAAAAAATAGAAAAAGAATAAACTAAAATCAAAATAAAAGTTGCTGTTTGTTGATGGAGGCAAGGATTCTCATGACTCTTCATATGTTATTCAGTGTACTCACTTTCGGGCCACTTGACTTGCTTTCTTTTCACCATCAGTCTAAACATTTCTGCCCTGTCCTGTTTATGGTGAAGTAATGTGAGATGTAGAGTAATGATGTGAGATGGAGAGAAATCTCTACGATGGAAAAGTACATTTATTTTATATCGCAGAACACCAGAGAGATGATGTTCAAAATTTGCTTTGTAGGTTTGCAACTTTTCAGAAAAATCTTACATTTTATGTTCAAATAATTATGATTTAAGTCAAAAAGTGTCGAGAGAGAGTGGAAATGGCTTATGTTTAGTGGCAGATGGATGAAATCCAGGTTCCCTGACCACTAGATTTTTTTTTTTTTTTTTTTTTTTTTTGAGACGGAATTTTGCTTTGTCGCCCAAGCTGGAGTGCAGTGGTGCTTGGCTCACTGCATCCTCCACCTCCCAGGTTCAAGCAGTTTTCCTGCCTCAGCCTCCCGAGTAGCTAGGATTACAGGCGCGTGCCACCACGCCTCACTAATTCTTTGTATTTTTAGTAGAGACGGGGTTTCACCATGTTAGCCAGGATGGTCTTGATCTCCTGATCTCGTGATCCACCCGCCTCGGCCTGCCAAAGTGCTGGGATTACAGACGTGAGCTACCATGCACGGCCATAGATTTTTTTTTTATTTCCCACTATACCATAGCATTTTGGAAATAAGTCATCTTTGCAAATAGCTATTCTGATTTAAAAAAAAAAAAAAAAAAAAGGATCCTCAGTATTTTTGTCATTAACAAGTAATTCTTTTCCTCTCGTCATATATAAGTCTGTTAGAGTGCTACTTTTTTCTTTTTTGAGATGGAGTCTCGCTCTGTCGTCCAGGCTGGAGTACAGTGGCGCGATTTCGGCTCACCACAACCTCCGCCTCCTGGGTTCAAGTGATTCTTCTGCCTCAGCCTCCTAAATAGCTGGGACTACAGGCGTGCACCACCACACCTGGCTAATTTTTGTATTTTTAGTAGAGATGGGATTTCACCATATTGGCCAGCCTGGTTTCGAACTCCTGACTGCAGGTGATCTGCCCGCCTCAGCCTCCCAAAGTGCTGAAACTACAGGCATGAGCCATTGTGTCTGGCCCTATTGCTGAGTTTTGTTTTGTTTTGTTTTTGTTTGTTTTGAGATGGAGTCTTGCTCTGTTGCCTAGGTTGGAGTGCAGTGGCACCGCAACCTCCTCTTCCTGGGTTCAAGCGATTCTCTTGCCTCAGCCTCCTGAGTAGCTGGGACTACAGGCTCCCACTCCCACGCCTGGCTAAGTTTTTGTATTTTTAGTAGCAACGGGGTTTCACCATATTGACCAGGCTGGTCTTGAACTCCTGACCTCAGGTGATCCACCCGCCTCAGCCTCCCAAAGTACTGGGATTACAGGCGTGAGCCACCTTACCTGGCCTCCTATTGTTGAGTTTTAAGAGTTCTTCATATGTTTTGGATATAAGTCTTTTATCAGATAGTGCTTTGCATTATTTCGCAGTTTGTGGCTTTTTTTACTCTATTAATTGTCATCTTTTGCAGACTAAAAATGTTTAATTTTGATGAGGTACAACTTACCAAGTTTTTCATTAATAGATTGTGTTTTTGGTATTGTATTTAAAAACTTATCGCCAAACCCAATATCACCTAGATTTTCTCTTATGTTAAAGTTTTCTTTTAGTTTTGCATTTACATTTAGGTCTGTGATCCATTTGTAGTTAATTTTTCTGAAAGGGTAAGGTCTGTACCCAGGATTCATTGTTTTACATCTGGATGTCCAGTTGAAGAGACTATCCTCTCCATCAAATTGCCTTTGCACCTTTGTCAGAGATCAGTTGACTGTATTTTGTGGTTTTATTGCTGGGCTCTTCATTCTGTTCTGTTAACCTATTTATCTGTTCTTTTGCCAGCACTCTACTGTTGTGATTATTATAGCTTTACAGTAAGTTGCATAGTGTCAAGTCCTGTGACTTTGTTCTTCCTTAGTATTGTGTTAGCTATTCAGGGTCTTTGACTGTACATGTAAACTTTATCAATCATATCATCTGCAAAGACAGTTTTATTTCTTTCTGAAAGTTAAGGAATATACAGTGACCACAGTTCCTTTTGGTTGAGCTTAAAGGTCATCCTTTCCCCACCACCTAAATATCCTCTTGTTAAATTTTAAGCTGAACATGTACATGATTAACAGTGAATTTCCTGAAGAGGTCCTGTGAAGAGGAAATAAAAAAATTGAAAGAGGCAGAATTTATTAGTTTGGTTATATTTTTGTATTTTCCTTAGGTTTACATTTATTTATTTTTCTTGTTGGCATGTATTAACATTATTTTCAGTTTAAAAAAAAAGTAAGGAAAGCAAAAAGTAAGCTGTGTTTATTTACCTTTCATTGAAAACAGTAATAAAAGAAAAAAATAAGATCCAGACTTTGTATGAATATTGAGTAATACTAAAATATATTTTATAAAAAGATTTTACAGCCTAATTGGGAAAACACACATTGAACATTTTTTTGGCTTTAATTTTTTATTTTACTTTTTCCTCACAGCAGCCCGAGGGAACTGGCATGATAGATGAAGAGTTCACTGTTGCAAGACTCTACATTAGCAAAATGAAGTCAGAAGTAAAAACCATGGTGAAACGTTGCAAGCAGTTAGAAAGCACACAAACTGAGAGCAACAAAAAAATGGAAGAAAATGAAAAGGAGTTAGCAGCATGTCAGCTTCGTATCTCTCAAGTAAGTTACAGAACAAAATTTATTTTTTGAAACAGCCACATAGAAATTGTATTTATTGTACAAGTTTTCAGAAAAATGTGTGTCTGTAGGTGAAATTTAGTTGTTTTTTTCCTAGTCTAGCTGCAGTAAATTTGAATGATTTAACTGAGTTATATTTGCCTAGTATAAATGTGGGTTATGTATAGAAATTTACCAGAAAGATGTGACTGGTAGTAACTTGTTAAAGACTCCAGAATTCCAGGGTGGGCAAAACTGCAGGGAACCAGTTTCCTGGCTTGGCAACTGAATGAATGGGGCCATTCACCACAATCGGAATTTCACAAACAGGGAAGATGATAACGTTAGATGGCGGTATCTTTAAAATTAGTATTTCATATTTGAGTCTTCAGTGCCTTAGTTTGCTAGTTATGATGACCATTTAATTAATTGATTAAATTCTTTAACATTTCAAAATTGGCTCCTGAACATTTTAAGTTTAAATATTCCCAAGTTTATCATATATAGATAATAAAATGTTTACTGTCAAATATTCTTTAAAGTGTATGCATGAGATATGTTTTCCACTTCATACCAGTATATTTTTTCCAAAAGCATGAAGCCAAAATTAAGTCATTGACTGAATACCTTCAAAATGTGGAACAAAAGAAAAGACAGCTGGAGGAATCTGTCGATTCCCTCAGTGAAGAACTAGTCCAGCTTCGAGCACAAGGTATAGCTCCCAACTGTTTATGAGTTACATCTATGTTCTTATTTTAGTATAATTGTAGTAAACTTAATATTCACACTGACAGAATAGTAGGGATATGACTGACTTGGAATGCTAAACAAATCATACATATTAATGTTGCTTTGAAACATATTTTTTTTTGCTGTTTTGAGACGGAGTCTTTGCTGTGTCACCCAGGCTGGAGTGCAGTGGCGCTATCTTGACTCACTGTAGCCTCCACCTCCTGGGTTCAAGCGATTCTCCTGCCACAGCCTCCCTAGTAGCTGGGACCACAGGCACATGCCACCATGCCCAGCTAATTTTTTGTGTTTTTAGTAGAGACGGGGCTTCACCGTGTTAGCCAGCATGGTCTCGATCTCCTGACCTCGTGATCCACCTGCCTCGGCCTCCCAAAGTGCTGGGATTACAGGCATGAGCCACTGTGCCTGGCGAAAATTTTTTTTCTTTTTTTTTTTTTTTTTAAGATTTTGTTTGAATATGGAAATAGCCAATCTGGAGATTTCCCACAGTTATGAAGGGGGGGCGGGGCGTGTGTGTGTGTCTGTGTCTGTGTCTTAACATAGGGTACTTAGGAGTTACCTCATTTCTTTATCGTTCCCTTAACTGTTCTGGATTAGGCAAAAAAAAAATGAACAAACAAAGGAATACATAATACCAACACAATGGATATGACTTGTATACTAGTCTACATGTCATTGAACTGGGAGAGCAGGTGACATTTGGGTAATTTGAAGTCAAATATTGCTAAGGAAAATGCTTATTGTAAAATCCATTTGCTCCTTGGTTTATATGAGGAACCTTAAAGGCTTATTTCACTCTTCTATTTTCTCTCTATTCAAACAGAGAAAGTCCATGAAATGGAAAAGGAGCACTTAAATAAGGTTCAGACTGCAAATGAAGTTAAGGCAAGTTTGATGTCACGTATCTAATGACTTTAATTCATCAGTATTAATTTTGATTAGTCTGACTTTAACATCCTTTTTCCCCTCAAAATTTTAGCAAGCTGTTGAACAGCAGATCCAAAGCCACAGAGAAACTCATCAAAAACAGATCAGTAGTTTGAGAGATGAAGTAGAAGCAAAAGAAAAACTTATTACTGATCTTCAAGAGTAAGTATTATACTTCTCTAGTTAGACAGGAGGAAAGAAGCAGTTACTGATGGACACAGTATATTCTTATTAGAAACCTGCAGTTTTCATCAAAATTACATTTTTATCTTGGAAAATAAAGAATTTTCTCATTTATGAGTAAAACTTCTAAATTCCAGGTGAAATTTTTGAAACTTTTTTTTTTAGATCTTTTGTTCTAAATTATTCAGTAAAAAGGAAGAAAAAAAACCCCAACCTAAGTCCATTATTGCAAATAGATACCACAGTCTCCTCCAAATCCTTTATTTAATTTCCTTTTTTTTTTTTTTTTGAGACGGAGTCTCGCTGTGTCGCCCAGGCTGGAGTGCAGTGGCTGGATCTCAGCTTACTGCAAGCTCCGCCTCCCGGGTTTACGCCATTCTCCTGCCTCAGCCTCCCGAGTAGCTGGGACTACAGGTGCCCGCCACCTCGCCCGGCTAGTTTTTTGTATTTTTTAGTAGAGATGGGGTTTCACCATGTTAGCCAGGATGGTCTCGATCTCCTGACCTTGTGATCCGCCCGTCTCGGCCTCCCAAAGTGCTGGGATTACAGGCTTGAGCCACCGTGCCTGGCCTAATTTCCTTTTTTAAAAAAATTCTTGGCTGCGTGCAGTGGCTGATGGCCTGTGACCCCAGTGCTTTGGGAGGCCGGGACAGGAGGATCACCAGAGGCCAGGAGTTCATCAAGACCAGCCTGGGCAACATGTTAGTGAGACTCCGCCTCTACACAAAACAAAGTTTTAAATTAGCTGAGCATGGTGGTACATGCCTGTAGTCCCAGTGACCCAGGAGGCTGTGGCACAAGAATTACTTGAGGAGTGTTGGAGTTTTGAGGCTGAAGCAAGCTATGATTGTACTCCAGCCTGGGTGACAGAGTGAGACCCTGATTCAAAATTCTTAACTGGGAAAAACTTTTCTGGAAATTCTATGGATTTTCAAAGGTTTTTTGTTTTGTTTTGTTTCTTTTAAGTTGTCATCTTAGTTTATCTAGAAGACAGTTTCCCTGCCTCCATAACCATGTGCACATACATAGAGTTTGTGGAAGTCAGAGTCTGCAACAATTTGAGTAGGGACCAGAAGAGAGTAACACAACAAAATGATGATTAGGTTTGGGGCATAGGTCTTACTATGAGTACCTGATGGAAGTAGGCATAAGGATTCAGGAAGATGAAAGACAGAGGAGAACAAAATCATGATTTCAAACCAAAATAACAAAAAATTTTGTATGCCTGCAAGTAGCCAGGTCCCTTCCCTGTTTTCCTCCATGGGGGATAGGATAACAGAAAAGTCCTTGATGAGATTATAGAATTTAAAAGTTTGGAAATTTTAATGATGACATTGAGAAAACTATGATATTGATACTGTGTTAATTTTTTTTTTCTTTTGTCAGCCAAAACCAGAAAATGATGTTAGAGCAGGAACGTCTAAGAGTAGAACATGAGAAGTTGAAAGCCACAGATCAGGAAAAGAGCAGAAAACTACACGAACTTACGTGAGTAATTGTTTTTAATTAAAGTTTAAAAATAAAAGCTAAATTAGAGAATTATAGGCATTACCCTTGGATATAGCCAGTGGATACACATTTTACTTTGTATGGGCTAAAGGATTTTTTCTTAAATCCACTGAGTTGGTTTGATTTATATCTAAATACTTGTAATATATACTTGTATTTTAGTGAAAGCAAGGTCTTATATTTCATTGTGGTTAAGATTTAGATTTCTGTTTATCAATCTGCTTGCTGTTTCTTTATCTCCATATTACTTCAAGATCCAGCATAAAAATGAATCTAAAACAATATATTAAGTAATTTAGAAGATTTTAAGATCTATCACAAAAACTGACTTTTTGTTAAATTTTCTTTTGCATAAAAGAGCATTGTGGTTTTTAGCCTTGCCATTTTGAACAGAGGTTTTCATAGTTTATCTTTTCTTATTTTCTCAAAACTCAGTTTCCTAGAATCTTAGGTAGAAAATTCATGATTATAATTTTTCACATACCTTGAGTTTGTGAGACAATTTGCAGATGAACTGTGATATTATTAGGATAGTTGGAACATCAGGACCAGTTCAGAGTGGATTTTATGAAGATTCTGCTAACTTGCAGCTGTGATTTTGTTTAGAATACTTGATAGTTTATAATCAATCAGTATCATTTTGGATAAATAGCAGTATAATATATGTGGCATATTTTAAAATATAAATTAGAACCATTCCTTGTTCTTTGAATTCTGCCACATTTTATTTCATCTCTTCCATTGCTATATATGGAATGTATAACAATAAACTTGTTTTAGAAGGCATGTGAAAATTTTTTGAAATCGCCCAGGTGCAGTGGCTCACACCCATAATCTCAGCACTTTGGGAGGCCAAGGCAGGAGAATCAGTTGAGCCCAGTGTTTGAGAATCAGCCTGGGCAATATAGTGAGACCCTGTCTCTACAAAAAATTTTTAGACAGGCCTGGTTGTACATGTCTATGGTCCCAGCTACTTGGGAGACAGGTGAGGAGGATCACTTGAGCCCAGGAGGTTGAGGTTGCATTGAGCAGTGTTTGGGACAGAAACCCTGTGTCCAAAAAAAAAAAGACAGCATGGATAAATTGTTTAAAATAGGCATCTTGTATTTATTTAAGAATTTGTCCTTTCAGATACAAAAGATTTTATTCAACTCTCATGCTAAGTACAGTTTTACAGAATAAAATTTGAAAATATATGTTTGTTCTTCTACTGTTAGGGTTATGCAAGATAGACGAGAACAAGCAAGACAAGACTTGAAGGGTTTGGAAGAGACAGTGGTAAGAAAAACATGAAAATAAATAGGATTTGGGAATATTTTGTGTGTTTTTTTCTACCATGATTATTCTAAATTTAAAGTCTGAACTCCAAAAATATCACTGTTCTTAATCCAAGGCAAAAGAACTTCAGACTTTACACAACCTACGCAAACTCTTTGTTCAGGACCTGGCTACCAGAGTTAAAAAGGTAAAGTAACTATGCTGAGGTGGGTGTTTGCATAAATGGTGCTTGCTTCTAGGTAATTCTTTGTATTCAAAGTGAAATAACTTTACAGTCATGTCAATTTTTGTATAGTTAAGCTTAGATTTTTTTTATTTTTTAAATTTTCATAATCTTATTGACCTCTTTTCTCAGAGTGCCGAGATTGATTCTGATGACACCGGAGGCAGCGCTGCTCAGAAGCAAAAAATCTCCTTTCTTGAAAATAATCTTGAACAGCTCACTAAAGTGCACAAACAGGTACTAAAGAGTATATTTTCTGGTAGCTGCAAGATAGTAAAAATAAAAAATCGAGGATTGACAAGTGAGTATTTCAATCTTTCAGAGTCCTCAGGAATGTTTATATGCTGAGCCATTTTATCAGAAATTATATAAAGAAACCACAAGTAACTTTTAGAGAAGTTAGTATTTTTAACAACCTTATTACCAAAAGAGGCAGTAAAAACATGTATTCTCATTTTCTCTTTAGGATTTTAAGACTGGATTTTCATAATTTATTCATGGTAATTTTGAAATCTCTACTACACAAGACTGCAGTTAAAATACTGCAAAGTCTTTTGGGGAGAGTGGTCTTTTTATATCTAATACCCCAGTGTGTCAAATATAATGAAGCAGTTTTCATTTCACCAGATTAGTTGTCTTACTGAAGAAACATAGCACTATCTTGTATTGTCTTTGCTTAGTAGAGGGAGAGAACAATTCTTCCCCTAAAAAGTTAAAAGAAACTATACCTTTGTCAATAAATAGATGTGTGTATGATTTGTAGAGATGGATGTATTCCCTGTGTGTTTCTGCCTAAATTAGATAAATGGGAAACAATATAAAATGCAGTTTTACTTCTTTTCTAAAGAGCAATTATGAAATGCTCGTACTTTTTCAAATCATCCTGTTAAATCTGGAATCCTTGTTTTGTTTGTGTACGTTTAGTTGGTACGTGATAATGCAGATCTCCGCTGCGAACTTCCTAAGTTGGAAAAGCGACTTCGAGCTACAGCTGAGAGAGTGAAAGCTTTGGAATCAGCCCTGAAAGAAGCTAAAGAAAATGCATCTCGTGATCGCAAACGTTATCAGCAAGAAGTAGATCGCATAAAGGAAGCAGTCAGGTCAAAGAATATGGCCAGAAGAGGGCATTCTGCACAGATTGGTTAGTAGAACACATTAAAACCTTTAAACCTTGCTCAATTTGAATGCTTGCGTTTAGCTGAAAACATAATCCGAATTTTATGTGTTGTCATGGTGCATCTGTCTTTATTTTCTAACTTAGCAAAGAGTGGCACTGTTGGGAGAGAGGAATAACCACATTAGCAGAACAAGAAGATAAATGAGAACTAGAGAAGCAAGCAAGAATGGTCCTGGAATGGAGAAACTATACAGAGCAGTATTATTAAAGCCAAGAGAATTGCAAGAAAATAAGCCATCAGCAATGATTTAATGTTTAAGAATGATCATTAGTGGCCAAGCGCGGTGGCTCACGCCTGTAATCCCAACACTTTGGGAGGCCAAGGCAGGTGGGTCACCTGAGGTCAGAAGTTCGAGACCAGCCTGACTAACATCATGAAACCCTGTCTCTACTAAATACAAAAAAATTAGCCAGGCATGGTGGTGAACACCTGTAACCCAGCAACTTGGGAGGCTGAGGCAGGAGAATCGCTGGAACCCAGGAAGTGGAGGTTGCCAAGATGGCACCATTGCACTCTGGCCTGGGTGACGAGCGAGACTCCGTCTCAAAAAGAAAAAAAAAAAAATGGTGCAGGAAGTGTTTTTTTGTTGTTTTTTAGTTTGTTTTTTGAGACAGAGTTTCACTCTTGTTGCTCAGGCTGGAGTGCAATGGCGTGATCCTGGCTCACTGCAACCTCTGCCTCCCGGGTTTAAGTGATTCTCCTGCCTCAGCCTCCCTAGTAGCTGGAATTGCAGGTGCAAGCCACCATGCCCAGCTAATTTTGTATTTTTAGTAGAGACAGGGTTTTTCCTTGTTGGTCAGGCTGGTCTCGAACTCCTGACCTCACATGATCCACCTGCCTCGGCCTCCCAGAATGTTGGGATTACAGGCGTGAGCCACTGTGCCCAGCCTTTTTTTTTTTTTTTTTTTTTTTTTTAATGACATGGTCTTGCATGTCACCCATGCTGTTCTGCAGTAGTGCAATTACGGCTCACTGCAGCCCCAACCTCCCAGGCTCATGCGATCCTCCTACCTCAGCCTTCCAAGGAGCCGGGACTACAGGTGCATGCCACCACACCCAGCTAATTTTTTTATTTTCTGTAGAGACAGGATTTTGCCTTATTGCCTAGTCTGATCTTCAACTCCTAGACCCAAGTGATCCACCCACCTCAGCCTCTCAACATGCTGGGATTATGCAGGCATGAGCCATTATGCCTGGCCAGAAAGATTTTTTTTAAAGGCTAAGAATTATATAGGTCCTAGAGAAAAGGATGCTACAGAAAAGAAAATGTGATGGAGAAACAAAAAGGCAAAGAAAAACAAAACATTTGGGAATTTGTTGTGAATAGAAGAAACCTTAACAGGTCATTGCAGTCACATCTTAAGCTTTATTCTAAAGTCCGTCTTTATTTTTCATATTAGCTAAACCTATTCGTCCCGGGCAACATCCAGCAGCTTCTCCAACTCACCCAAGTGCAATTCGTGGAGGAGGTGCATTTGTTCAGAACAGCCAGCCAGTGGCAGTGCGAGGTGGAGGAGGCAAACAAGTGTAAACATTTATACCTACCCACAGGTTTGTTATTTATATCTGGCTTTTCATATCTGTCTGTGGAAAATTGGTTGTCAAATAGGTTTTTTGATTTTTAAAAAAATTCTCACATTGGTGTTATGATTTTTTTTTTAACTTAAGCAATTATAAAAGTAATTTAGCTTGATCTTTTTGTATAGTTTAGATCATACTGTATATTCAAATTTGTGGTCTTAATTGTTTTGAAATCTAGCATTGGACCATTTGTAATAGCTCTTGATATTCAGTCTAATGGATGTACCATGATTTATAAACATTCCTTTTTGCTGGACATGTAATTATATAATTTTTTCCATAACTGAAATTTTCAAAAACTAAAATTTTCATATATGAAATTTGAAACTTTTTTTTTTTTGAGATGGAGTCTCACTCTTGTCACCCAGCCTTGAGTGCAATGGCGTGATCTCAGCTCACTGCAACCTCTGGCTCCTGGGTTCAAGCGATCCACCTGCCTCAGCCTCCGGAATAGCTGGGATTACAGGCTCCCGCCACCATGCTCGGCTAATTTTTGTATTTTTAGTAGAGATGAGGTTTTACCATGTTGGCCAGGCTGGTCTCAAACTCCTGACTTCAGGTGATCCGCCTGCCTTGGCCTCTCAAAGCACTGGGATTACAGGCGTGAGCCACCGCGCCCGGCCTGAAACATCTTGTATTCCCTAACCTGTTAGAGATTATTTCCAGGAGGTTCCCAGAAATGCAGTTACAAGGAAATGTGAACATTTTTTAAGGCTCTTGCTACATACTAACACATTGGTTTCTAAAAAGACTGCACCAAATTGCATATGAGCACAGCTTACTAACAAATTTCTGAGTTTTATTTATAATTGTATAAGTAATATCTGTTCTTTATAGGGCATAAAACAATCACAAATTAGAAAAAACATCTAGAGATACTATACAATGTACTATATTTCTCTTTTTGGAACTTTCTGTATTAGTTTTTCAATTTAAAAGCTTAAACTGTTGATAACTATTCTAATACACTCCACCTATTTTACTACATATGCTGCTTCGTAGCCTGCATTTCCCCCACCCGCTCCAAGACAGAGTCTCGTTCTTGTTGCCCAGGCTGAAGTGCAATGGCGAGATCTTGGCTCACCGCAACCTCCGCCTTCCGGATTCAAGCGATTCTCCTGCCTCAGCCTCCCAAGTAGCTGGGATTACAGGCATGCGCCACCACGCCCGGCTAATTTTGTATTTCATAGCCTGCTTTTTAAACTTAGCAATATATTTGGAACACGTTCTTCTACAGCATGATTGAATTAGTTACTGGTTGTCTAATAATTCATCATATAGCAGGAACTCTAACTCTTCAGAAAGTCCCTGATGTGTGTATATGCTTTGGAAATAAAATATACTAGATAATTACGAAATGATTAGCTGTTTCTGACAAATACTAAAGCAACTTTATTTTAATGTTGCTTGTTTATACTTGGACATTTGGCATAATACTGGCTCTAAATTTGAGTAGAGAATTAAGAAATATTCTGAAGGATTCACATTTCTAACAATTTTAAACATTTTGTTCACACAATGTAGAATTTAAAACAGTACTGTGGAGTTCCATCCAAGTTGGAATCCTGACTCCTTTTATGAACTTGAGCAGATAAACTTTTTAATAGTTTCTTTCTCATTCTGACTTGTTTTACAGTACTTCAGCATAAAAATAAATTATGGATTTATTGCCTGACTATTTAATGAATCTCTAAAACAACATTTTTCTACATAGCCACAATATTATCACACCCAATAAGATTATATTTTTAATATTATTTAATGCCATTCCATATTCAGATTTTTCCAATTTTTTTTACTATCCTGTACAACTGGTTTGTCTAAACCAGAGTACAATTCAGGACTGCTGTTTGCATTTGGTTTTATCCCTTAAATCTCTTCTGATCTTGAATGAGCACCCTGTTTAGTGATATTGACTTAATGAAGAGTAGACCCAGTTGTCTTGAGGGTATAATACCTTCTGGATGTTGTGTCTGATTGTTTTTATGTGTAGTCACCTTGTTCTCTCTCCCCTATATTTCTATGCAAAAGCATTGATTAGACTCAGCATAAACATTTTTGACAAGATTATGTCATAGATAATAAGTACTTAATATCAGTAGACATACAATAGCTGGTTTTCCTGATAATTAGAGATAGCTCCTGTGTTCTTCCCCTTTGGACTAATAACTCTGTTTTATTAGTAAGATGGAAGTCATTCTTAAGAATTACATGAGTTGGCGGGGTGCAGTGGCTCACACATGTAATCCCAGCACTTTGGGAGGCTGAGGTGGGTGGGTCACCTGAGGTCAGGAGTTCAAGACCAGCCTGACCAACATGGAGGAACCCTGCTTCTGCTAAAAAGACAAAATTAGCTGGGCATGGTGGCGCATACCTGTAATTGCAGCTATTCGGGAGGCTGAGACAGGAGAATCACTTGAACCCGGGAGGTGGAGGTTCCAGTGATCCGAGATCGTGGCATTGCACTCCAGCCTGGGCAACAAGAGCGAAATTCTGTCTCAGGAAATAAAAAAAAGAATTACATGAGTTAAGATGTTACCCATCACACAGTATTCAGTAGATGCAAGCCTTTTCCTACCTTTCTGGAAGTGGAAGCTGGGCAAGGGGATTTCAAAGCATAGATATAAAGTTTATCCTTTTTGGATATTGTCCTCACATTAAAATTCATATGTCAACTTTAAACTTACCTCATTATAGAGAGGATAGACCATACTTTTGTTAACTGTATACTGTTATATGTTAACATTATAGGTATATGTTAACTGTATACCATACTTTTGTATAGCTGATCCCTGCATGGTGACACCAGGTTAGCACATAAGGGAGATAGCTAACTCAGCCAAACTAGGTTTTTAAGATTTGAAAGTTATGGTGTAAAAATACAATTATTTACAGGTTTGTTTTGATGCTGGTCCAAGGATAGTGGTTCTTAGTTTTCAAACTCTTGTAGCCTATCTTAAACCATGATTGGGGAGTATGTGATTCACTTAAGTGATAAATTATTTAAATGTTAAATAATTTGCAGAGGTTTGTTTGTTTGTTTGTTTGTTTTGAGACAGAGTCTCGCTCTGTCGCCCAGGCTGGAGTGCAGTGGCAGGATCTCAGCTCACTGCGACCTCTGCTTCCTGCTTTGAAGCAGTTCTCCCTGCCTCAGCCTCCCGAGTAGCTGGGATTACAGGCGCCCACTACCACGCCCGGCTAAGTTTTTTGTATTTTTACTAGAGATGGGGTTTTGCCACGTTGGCCAGGCTGGTCTTGAACTCCTGACCTCAGGTGATCTGCTCCCCCCTCGACTTCCCAAAGTGCTGGGACTGCAGGCACGAGCCACCGTGCCTGGCGAGAAATTTTTTTAATGTTAAAAACATTTCAAGTCACTGTGTTTATTTTTGGAAAGGATGACATTTATAATACTGATACTTTTAGTTCCCAGTTTTACATGGCTGGTCTTCTGCCTTGCATAGTACTTTAAATAGGTTGAGTTTTTCTAAATGCATAGGTAAGTAGGCAGTTTAATACAAAGATGTTTAATACTACTAGAATTATTTTGCTGTTACTTTTCCTACTGTATACACCTCTTGTTTATCCCTATTCCTCTACACCTCTCCCCCTCTTTTTTTTTTTTTTAAAGCTTCTGTATATGTAACTAGTAGTTGCTGGTTAGTGTTGCTTGGTTTAAGGATGTCACTGACCACTGTCTGCTGGTTAAAAGATTAGCCATCTTTTTCTTTTTTAAACAAATATAATTCATAAATCAGCTTACCCATAGCTTTATTGGGGAGAATAAAAACAAAGGGAGGGCTGACCTCCCTTTAAACATTACTGCTTCTAAACAGTTCTACTTAGGCAGTAAATAAAAGGAAACCAACTCATTTACTATTGCCGTCTTTGTAATTTTGGGGAAAGTAGCCACAGCTGTTGGGTAAAATGTTTATAAACTATTGGCATATTTTATTTTCTTGTTTTATTCTTCATGATTATCTCAAACACAAATTTTGTAAAACTAAACATATTTACTCTCTATGCTTTCTCCCATTTTTAGGTATTAAAAAGTAATCGAAGTATGAAGAGGACATGGTATCAAGCAGTCATTCAATGACTATAACCTCTACTCCCTTGGGATTGTAGAATTATAACTTTTTAAAAAATGTATAAATTATACCTGGCCTGTACAGCCGTTTCCTACCTACTCTTCTTGTAAACTCTGCTGCTTCCCAACACAACTAGAGTGCAATTTTGGCATCTTAGGAGGGAAAAAGGACAGTTTACAACTGTGGCCCTATTTATTACACAGTTTGTCTATCATGTCTTAAATTTAGTCTTTTCTGTGCCAAGCTAACTGTACCTTATAGGACTGTACTTTTTGTATTTGTTTCTTGTCTATTTTTTAATCTCAGTTATTTTAAATTACCTAGTTGCTACTGCTTCTTTTCTTTTCCTATTGAAGTTTTAGTCTTCCTTTTTTTTTTTTTTTAAAGAGAAAATGGAACATTTAGGTTAAATGTCTTTAAATTTTACCACTTACAACACTACATGCCCATAAAATATATCCAGTCAGTACTGTATTTTAAAATCCCTTGAAATGATATTATTAGGGTTAAAATTACTTGTATTGTTTCTGAAGTTTGCTCCTGAAAACTACTGTTTGAGCACTGAAACCTTACAAATGCCTAACTAGGCATTTGAGATTGAGCAAGGCTACTTGTTATCTCATGAAATGCCTGTTGCCGAGTTATTTTGAATAGAAATATTTTAAAGTATCAAAAACAGATCTTAGTTTAAGAGAGTTTGGAAAAGGAATTATATTTCTCTTTTTCCTGATTCTGTATTCCACAAGTCTTGATGGAATGAAAATACCCTGCTTTATTCTGGTGAGCCTGCTAGCTAATATAAGTATTGGACAGGTAATAATTTGTCATCTTTAATATTAGTAAAATGAATTAAGATATTATAGGATTAAACATAATTTTATACTGTTAGTACTTTATTGGCTGACCTAAATTTATAGCCTGTGGAAATTGAGAAAAATGAAGAAACAGGACACATATGTGATGAATTAAAAATATATATAGGTCAATTTTGGTCTGAAATCCCTGAGGTGTTTTTAACCTGCTACACTAATTTGTACACTAATTTATTTCTTGTTTAGTCTAAAAATAGTAATTTGTTTGCAAGTCACTAATAATCATTAAATAAATTATTTTGTTGGCCATAGCCCATAATTTTGTAATTAGTACTAAGTGTATACGTATTTTTGCCACTTTTTCCTCAGATGATTAAAGTAAGTCAACAGCTTATTTTAGGAAACTATAAAATAATAGGGAAAGAGATTTCACTATTTGCTTCATCAATGGTAGGGGGCGGTGACTGCAACTGTGTTAGCAGAAATTCACAGAGAATGGGGATTTAAGGTTAGTCAGTAGAGAAACTTGGAAAGTTCTGTGTTAGGATCTGGCTGGCAGAATTAACTTTTTGCAAAAGTTTTATACACAGATATTTGTATTAAATTTGGAGCCATAGTCAGAAGACTCAGATCATAATTGGCTTATTTTTCTATTTCCTTAACTATTGTAATTTCCACTTTTATAATAATTTTGATTTAAAATATAAATTTATTTATTTATTTTTTTAATAGTCAAAAATCTTTGCTGTCGTAGTCTGCAACCTCTAAAATGATTGTGTTGCTTTTAGGATTGATCAGAAGAAACACTCCAAAAATCGAAATGAAATGTTGGTGCAGCCAGATATAAGTAATACAGTTAACAAGCAAAAAGAGTGCTGCCACCTCTTTATGATCGTTTTCTAAGTGAAGAAACATTTGGCTGCGTTCACATAGACCTGTATGTTTTGTTTTCAGTTGAAAACTTGCCTCCTTTGGCAATATTCATAAATGAAGCAGAATTTTTTTTTCTCTTTTTTCCGAATATGTTAGTTTCGTTCTTGTAAGATGTATCATGGGTATTGGTGCTGTGTAGTGAACAATGAATTTTAATTAGCATGTGGTTCAGAATATACAATGTTAGGTTTTTAAAAATATCTTGATGGTTCTTTTCTATTTATAATTTCAGACTTTCATAAAGTGTACCAAGAATTTCATAAATTTGTTTTCAGTGAACTGCTTTTTGTTATGGTAGGTCATTAAACACAGCACTTACTCTTAAAAATGAAAATTTCTGATTGTCTAGGATATTGACACATTTCAATTTGCAGTATCTTTTTGACTGGATATATTAACGTTCCTCTGAATGGCATTGACAGATGGTTCAGAAGAGAAACTCAGTGAAATAAAGAGAATAATATTTATTCATGGCGATTAATTAAATTATTTGCCTAACTTAAGCAAACTAACTGCTGTGCTTAACTCTCAGTTTGTGCTTAACTCCATTTAACATGAGGTGACAGAAGAGTCTGAGTGTACCTGTGGATTATGTTGGTTTATTTTCAGTGCTTGAAGATACATTCACAAATACTTGGTTTGGGAAGACACCGTTTAATTTTAAGTTAACTTGCATGCTGTAAATGCGTTTTATGTTTAAATAAAGAGGAAGATTTTTTGAAATGTAATGACTTTCTTAAAACTTAAGTGTTACATTGATTTTACATGACTGAGTTCAGGCATGTCTTGACAGAATAGTGACTGATACATCATTATATTTATGTATATTTTGTTTCCTAATGTCTTGCAGTCTTTTAGACAGCAGGTATTAAATGTGTAGAGCTAGAAATGAATGACCAGTCTCACCTATAAAACTTTTTTTTTTTGAGATGGAGTCTTGCTCTGTCCCCCAGGCTGGAGTGCAGTGGTGTAATCTCAGCTCACTGCAACCTTCACCACCTGGATTCAAGTGCGGATTCAGGGACTCCTGGATTCAAGGACTCCTGCCTCAGTCTCCAAGTAGCTGGGATTACAGGCATGCGCCACCATGCCCAGCTAATTTTTGTATTTGTAGTAGAGATGGGGTTTCACCATGTTGGCCAGGCTGGTCTCGAGCTCCTGACCTCATGTGATCCTCCCGCCTCCGCCTCGAAAAGTGCTGGGATTACAGGCATGAGCCACTGCGCCCGGCCAGTCTCACCTGTATTTTACTTTGTATAGTCCCCATTGTTCATCTGAGTCTGGTGGTTTTATTAACCAGGATAATAACACCTGTTAATGTTTGTTTTTTAGATACTTCCTCGATCTTTCAGGTCTAGCTGGAGAATAACTTTAAAAAGATTGTTCCTAAATTCAAGTGGCAATTTTTATTTCTTGTTTTGGGGTACATTGGGCTTTATATGTTTTTACACTATTGTAGAAAATTTTAAGCAGATATGAAATCAGACAGTAATAAACTCCAAGTACCAGTTACTCAGTGTCAACAATTATCAACTATAGCTAATCTTGTTTCATCCATAATCTACTCATCTTCCCCCAACAACCCCCCCACATTATTTTGAAGCAATCCTAGAAAACATACACTTTTTTTTTTTTTTTTTTAGACGTAGTCTCGCTCTGTTGCCCAGGCTGGAGTGCAGTAGTGTGATCTCAGCTCACTGCAGGCTCTGCCTCCCTGGTTCAAGCCATTTTCCTGCCTCAGCCTCCCAAGTAGATGGGACTACAGGCGCCTGCACCATGCCCGGCTAATTTTTTTTATTATTTTATTTTATTTATTTATTTATTTATTTTAGTAGAGATGGGGTTTCACGGTGTTAGCCAGGATCTCGATCTCCTGACCTCGTGATCTGCCCGCCTCAGCCCCCCAAAGTGCTGGGATTACAGGCATGAGCCAGCACGCCCGGCATTTGCTGCTTTAATAAGTATTTCAGTATGTATTTTTAAAAGATAAGGACTCCTTAAAACATACCCAACAAATACCATTATCACATCAAAAAATTTATAATTTCCTGATATTCAGATATTTAGTTTTTGTAAACAGTTTGAGTGAAGATCCAATGGAAGTTCATATATTAATGAAGAGTCCCACTCTTTTTTCATTGCAATGTATGAAGAAAATAACTTTTTTGCCTTGTAGTTTCCTAGATACTGCAGTTGCATCCCTTTCATATCATTTAACAAATTTCTGTGTCCTTTATATTTCCTATAAATTTGTTTTGGATCCACAGACATAATCAGATTCAGATAGTTGTTTTGTTGGATGGGGACAGTATTTATAGGTGGTGGTATTCTTCCATCAGGTGACACATCATGTGTACTTGTCTGTTCTTGAACTGTTAAGTCACTATTGATCAGTGCCTAGATCCATCAATTAAATAGGGAATACAGAATTACAGTATTTTTTTTCATTTGTTTGCTGCAGTAGAGAAACTTGGTCTCTTACTTGGTTATCTAGTGGGAATGGGGGTGTGTGTGTATAGTTTGTATAGGAAAGATAAGGTAAATGCTTCTTTCCCTTTATTTATAAGCTTCAAAATGAGCTGCATCACTACGATCTTCCAGTAGTGACTAGTTTTGTATTTTTTCCTTTTTATTTTATTTTTTAGCTGTGCTCTATGAGCCTTCATACTAATTTTTTTTCCTTTCCTGGAGAAATCTGAAAAGTTTTTTTCCCAAATTAAAAAAAAAATCACAGCACATCTAAGGAATGGGATGCAAAAGGGAATATAGGAGTGATAGAAACTAGTGAGAAAATTTATACACTCATGCAGGCAAACTAGGATAGGGGGTGGATAATTAATACAGTATCATAACTGATGGCTGGAGAATTAGATTTTTAAAATTATTTTTGAATTGAGATGGGGTCTTTTTTTTCTTTTTTTTTTTTGAGACGGGGTCTTGTCACCCAGGCTGGAGTACAGTGGTGCAGTGGTGCGATCTCAGTGCACTGCAACCTCTGTCTTCCCAGCCCAAGTGATTTTCTTACCTTAGCTTCCTGAGTAGTTGGGATCACAAGCAGGCACCACTACGCCTGGCTGTTAATTTTTGTTTTGTTTTGTTTTTTGGTAGAGATGGGGTTTTGCCATGTTTCCCAAGCTAGTCTTGAACTCCTGAGCTCAGGTGATCCACTCACCTGATTATAGGTGTGAGCCACTGCACCTGGCCTGCAATGCTTTTTTTTTTTTTTTTTTTTTTTAAAACATATAGCCTGAGTTTCCCGCTTGTTGCCCTGGCTGGAGTGCAGTGGTGCAATCTTAGCTCACTGCAACCTCTGCCTCCTGGGTTCAAGCAATTCTCCCCTCAGCCTCCCGAGTAGCTGGTATTATAGGCATGCACCACCATGCCCAGCTGATTTTGTATTATTTAGTAGAGACGGGGTTTCTCCATGTTGGTCAGGCTGGTCTTGAACTCCCAACCTCAGGTGATCCGCCTGCCTCGGCCTCATAAAGTGCTGGGATTACAGGTGTGAGCCACCGTGCCTGGCCCAATGCTTTTAAAATTTTTCTTGAGGGTCTGGCTCTGTTGCCCAGGCGGGAGGGCAGTAGTGTGATCTTGTCTCACAGCTACCTCTGTCCCCCAGGCTCAAGCTGTTCTGCCTCAGGTTCCCAAGTAGCTGGGACTACAGGCATGTGCCATCATGCCTGGCTAATTTTTGTAGAGACAGAGTTTCACCATGTTGCCCAGCCTGGTCTCAAACTTCTGAGCTCAAGTGATCCACCCACTTAAGTCTCTCAAAGTGCTGGCATTACAGGTGTGAACCCCCATGCCTGGTCAGCTTTTTTAAAGGATGGGGTCTTTCCCTGTCACCCAGGATGGAGTGCAGTGGTGCAGTCATCCCCATACTGATGGATCATACAAAACTCTCAGTGGCTGCTTGAGGCCCTGTGGTCAAGAAAGGCAAACTCACATTTTTGTTAGAACAAATTGCAGACCCTCCTGGGACAGGAGACTCAATGTACTCAACTTACCACCAAGTTGATAGTTGGTTTCTTCAAGGAACAATTGAACTCAATATTGCTGGTAGGACGTTAGTCAGAAGCAGTAATTCGATCAGGCTTTGTAAGTGGGAGCCCTTGCTACTGGACGTGCATAGCTTTCATCTTCCACTGGCCACACCATTCCTGTACTCACTATACCAGCACTGCAGCGATGGATGACAGACTGGCTGATGTCAACCATTGGTTAAATTCCTCTTCCCTAGTAGATACTGTCTGGTAGGCATTAACATGTCACACAAGATCCTCACATCCTTTGCTCATACCTACCCCTGTCTATGTCTATGGAAAGGGCAGGCACAGCAGCTTGAGACTTCTGTTTGGCCTTTGTCACTATACAGGATAACCTGTATCCAACAGACCAAAGATGTAATGTAGGGATCATGCCAGTTACTAAGTGTGTCAATTCTAGTTACACATCAGAGACACGGAAATGACCAGCAGAGGGATCCACAGAGCACATGCCGCTTTAATGTGAGCACTATATGTTACCTAAGTAGAACTTGGTTGGCACTCCATACCTCCATGTGTGCCCCCCATGATGATGTTTTAGGTTTCTAGGTACAATGTCAGCTTAGACCCTGTATCCAACAGCCTTCAAAATATTTGGGCGTTCCCTTTTATCTAGTGTCCAGTAACCTGAACAAATGGCCATCATTCTTTTGAGGGCAGGACTGGGGAATTGTACTGGGTTGCTGCAAGGTCCTTCTTCCTGGGGACCGAACCTCATTACTGCAGAGGTAATCAGGTTAAAATGCAGTCATCATTTTCCAATATAACTGAAAGGGAATGCATAGAGGGGAGATGATGGGCAGATATGGCATCTACAGGCTAAGGAAAGAGGTCTTGAACAGCTTCTTCCCTCACAGACCTCAGAAGGAATCTATCTTGCCAACACCTTAATTTTGGACTTGTAGCCTCCAGAACCATAAGACAATACATTTCTGTTTTTTAAGCCACCCAGTCTGTGATATTTAACAACAGCCCTAGCAAACTAACACAATAGCCTGCTCTGATAATTCAGCAGGACCCTCTAAGCATTTCTCCATAGCATGGTCAGCATAAGCTTTGTACAGTTGAGCTTTGTCAGTACGAGAGAAAGGGGCTACTTTTCTCAGGTCTGGCATGCTTCCCCTGGCTGCTTATTACCATCCTGTTGTTAGGCATGGCTCAGCCCCAGCTGTGACCCGAGTATGCAGTCACTTAGCCAGCTTGCAGCTCTGGCCTTGGCCCTGTGACTACCTCGCTAGCTGGCAGGTGGCTCCCTCTGAGCCTGTCCTTCAGCCTCAGCTCACACATAGCCTGGAGAGGCACTCGCTGCTTGCGGCTGCAGTTTTCTGTCCCCTTGTACTCTGGAGGAGTGTGCCAGCCTCAGCCCATGTGTACCCCAAAGGTGTGTTTCCTTCTTGCCCAACCTGGCCATGATTCCCTGCTTGCCAGTGGCAGCCTGAATGCACCTCAAAGGAAAGTTTCCTGGTAACTGACTCAGCTGTCACCCAGGGCAGTCCAGCAAATGTCCCTGCCATATAGTGGGCTGCAGCCACACCTCCACAAGATCTGAATCCCAAACTTGGGGAGGGACATCCCTATCCAAGTTTGTTCCTTCCTTGGGTACTTTTCCTTAACCCTAGGGTATCCTGTAAAGTTTTCTGTATCCATTTGTAAGGCAATTCCCTTGGACCTTGGCTGATACAAAGGGTGATATGTAAGTTTATACTCAGAATGATTTATTTATTTATTTATTTGTTTATTTTATTTTATTTTGAGATGGGGTTCTGCTCTTGTTGCCCAGGCTGGAGTACAGCAGTATGATCTCAGCTCACTGCAACTTCCACCTCCCAGGTTCAAGTGATTTCCTGCCTCAGCCTCCCAAGTAGCTGGGACTGCAGGCAGCCACCACCACGCCCAGCTAATTTTTTTTTTTTTTTTTTTTTTAATTATTAGACGGAGTCTTGCTCCGTTGCCATGCTGGAGTGCAGTGGCACAATCTTGACTCACTGCAGCCTCCGCCTCCCAGATTCAAGCAATTCTCCTGCCTCAGCCTCCTGAGTAGCTGGGACTACAGATGCGTGCCTCCACACCCGGCTAATTTTTTGTATTTTTAGTAGAGACGGGGTTTCACCATGTTGGCCAGGATGGTCTTGATCTCCTGACCTCGTGATCTGCCCGCCTCGGCCTCCCAAAGTGCTGGGATTACAGGCGTGAGCCACCGCGCCCAGCCCAGCTACTCTTTATATTTTTAGTAGCAACGGGATTTCGCCAAGTTGGCCAGGCTAGTCTCGAACTCCTGACCACAGGTGTCCACCCGCCTCGGCCTCCCAAAGTCCTGGGATTACAGGTGTGAGCCACCGTGCCCAGCCTATATTCAGAATGTTTAATGCTTAGCCCTTTCCCCTACTTGGCTGTCTGAATGCTGGTAGCCAGGCTTACGCTTCCAGCCAGGAGATGAGAAGATTCTGTGCAAAATTTGGCAGCTGGTATCGGGGGTCTCTAGGGAAGCAGCAATTTCAGGAATGCCACAGTCAACAAATCCTACTCCTCTGAGCCAGTTGCTTCCAGTCAGCTTATTGTCCTCCTCTTCAATATGCGCAGACAGGCAAGGATCACCAGCCATTTGAGGGATGCCTCTAGGGTGAAAGGTAGAATCAAAACCCAGAACCCCAGATGGAGCAAAGTGGGACTGTGAAGGGAGAAGAAAACATTTTTAAGGAACTGCCACTAATATCCTCAGGTTTTCAAATTGTAAGGTTTTTCTCCATCTAAGAAAAAAAGAATATTCAGAAAACAAGTCCTGAAAATAGAAATTAAAAACTCAGTAGAAGGGTTAGAAGATGAAGTTGAGGAAATCTCCCACAAAGTAGTACAAAAAGAACAGCTAGAAAGTAGGAAAGAAAAGACCAGAACAAAAGGCTTCAGGTCTGAAAATAAGCATGCCATACAGAAAACAGAAGAAACAGCAGAGGAAATCATTATAGAAACTGAAAGCCGTGGCTTTCCAATGCCCAGCACAATATATCAAAACAGACCCACACTAGGGCAAGCCATTGTGAATTTCACTACAACGAATACCTGAACTAGAAAAAGTTTTAAAAGTTTCATACAAATGACTGAGAATCTGAATGCCTCAAATAACATCAGATATTAGAAGAAAGTAGGGGGGAGGGGAGGGATGGCATTGGGAGTTATACCTGATGTAACTGACGAGTTGATGGGTGCTGACGAGTTGATGGGTGCAGCACACCAACATGGCACAAGTATGTAACAAACCTGCACGTTATGCACATGTACCCTAGAACTTAAAGTATAATTAAAAAAATAAATAAATAAATAAATAATAATAAAAAATTTATTGAAATAGCAAAAAAAAAAAAAGAAAGAAAGAAAGTAGCTCGATATCTTTAAAATTCCAAGGGAACGTTATCTCCACCCTCAATTAGTGTAAGGGTAGGTGGAATAAAAAGGTTTCCAGGCACACTAGTTCCCAAAAATGTTACTTCTTATTTTTTAAGACAGGTTGCAGTGGTGCAGTGGTGTGATCTCAGCTCACTGCAACTTCCGCCTCCCAGGTGCAAGAGATTCTCGTGCCTTAGCCTCCCAAGTAGCTAGGACTACAGGCATGCACCACTATGCCTGGCTAAGTTTTTTATTTTTGGTAGAGATGGGGGTTTCACCATGTTGGCCAAGCTGGTCTCAAACTCCTGTCCTCAAGTGATCCACCCGCCTCGGCCTCCCAAAGTGCTGGGATTACAGGCATGAGCCACGGTGCTGGCCAGCAAACATGTCACTTCTTACGTACCTTTTATCGGGAAGCTGTTCCTCAACCATAATAAGGGACTAAACTAAGGAAGATGCAGGGCATACAAAAGAACGGGACCCCCAAGGTGACGGCATACACAGAAACCAGTCCACACAGGAGCCAGTCAGAGACGCTTCCAAGACAAAATGGAGAGTAATTGATATATTTGAACATTTTGAGAGGAGATTTATAAAACTGGAGAGTTTAGGGTGGAATGAATGACTGGTACAAAGAACACTAAGAAAAAATTACTATTCATAAAAGAATCATATAAGCAAGAAAGGGAAAGTAATAGTCTAATTACATGACTCAGCTGTGATTGGCATGTCATCGTCATAAAAATGTAAACAAGGATTATTAACGAAATTCACGATACGCCCTTATCGGGAAGAGGAGGAGTTGAGGGGGGTGTGTGTGTGTTGATGGTAGTGAAAGAGTTAGTCCTCATCTCCCATAGTGATGGGACAACTGATAATGGTTAAACATGAATAATTTGGAAGTACTGGAGATCTGGAGATGAGAATAGAGAAAGTGGTTGCTTCCGGCGAGTGCAAAGAATGTGAAGTGGGAAAGGAACTGCTGGTTTTTAAAGGATGTTTTCTAGAGCTTGTTTGACTTTTTGGGCCTCAGATTGTATTTTGCCATCAAGCTTCCATTTGAATATGGTAAGCAGCTATGGGAAGTACAGCCCACCATATCCATGAGTTCCACATCTGTGGATTCAACCAACCACAGATGAAAATATTCCAGGAGGGAAAGGCTGGGTACAGTGGCTCACACCTGTAATCCCAGCACTTTGGGAGGCTAAGGCGGGAGAATTACTTGAGCCTGGGAGGTCGAGGCTGCAGTGAGCTATGATCGTGCCACTGCACTCCAGCCTGGGTGACAGAACAAGACCCTGTCTCAAAAAAAAAAAAAAGTCTTGAAAGAGAAAAAAGAAAAAATATTCTGGGGGAGGGAAACAATAAAAATAATACAATTTTTAAAATAATATAATAAATAATTATTTACCTAGCATTACATTGCAGTAGTTGTTATAAGTAATCTAGAGATGATCTAAAGTACACAGGTGGATGTGTGTAGGTTATATGCAAATGTTATGCTGTTTTATATCAGGGACTTGAGCATGTGTGGATTTGGGTATCTGTAGGGGAGTCCTGGAACCAATCCCCCTCAGATAGAGAGACAACAGTACTTCTTTTTCTTTTTTTTTCTGAGACGGGATCTCACCCAGGCAGGAGTGCAGTGGTGCCATCACATCTCACTATGGCCTCGACCTCCCCAGGCTCAAGTGAGCCTCCCACCTCAGCCTCCCAAGTAGCTGGAACTACAGGTGTGTGCCACCATTCCTGGCTAATTTTTGTATTTTTTGTAGAGACAGGGTCTTGCTATGTTGTCCATGTTGGTCTTGGACTGCTGGGCTCAAGCAATCCTCCTGCCTTGGCCTCCTGAAGTGCTGGCATGAAGTCACCACCCCTGGCCAACTGTACTACTTACTTCACCAAATAAATGCTTCCAATTTTTGAAGATTTGGAAGAGAAGCTTTTTTTAAAAAATGTAAAATACGGCCGGGCGCGGTGGCTCAAACCTGTAATCCCAGCACTTTGGGAGGCCGAGACGGGCGGATCACGAGGTCAGGAGATCGAGACCATCCTGGCTAACACAGTGAAACCCCGTCTCTACTAAAAAATACAAAAAAAAACTAGCCGGGCGAGGTGGCGGGCGCCTATAGTCCCAGCTACTCCGGAGGCTGAGGCAGGAGAATGGCCTAAACCCGGGAGGCGGAGCTTGCAGTGAGCTGAGATCCGGCCACTGCACCCCAACCTGGGCGACAGAGCGAGACTCTGTCTCAACAAAAAAAAAAAAAAAAAAAAGTAAAATACACTTAACATAAAATTTACCACTGTGACCACTTTTTTTTTTTTTTTTCCCAGACAGAGTCTGACTCTGTTGCCCAAGCTGGAGTGCAGCAGCGCAATCTCTGAGCTCACTGCAACCTCTGCCTCCTGGGTTCAAGCGATTCTCCCGCCTCAGCCTCCTGAGTAGCTGGGATTACGGGCGCAGGCCACCATACCTGGCTAATTTTTTATTTTAGTAGAGATGGAGTTTCACCATGTTGGCCAGGGTGGTTTCAAACTCCTGAGCTCAGGCAATCTGCCCGCCTTGGCCTCCTAAAGTGCTGGGACTACAGGTGTGAGCCACTGCGCCTGGCCTTGCCCACTTTTAAGGGTACAGTTCAGTAGTGTTGAAAAAGAAGCAATTTTTTAAAAGGAAATGTACACAGGAATCAGTTCAGGACTGGAAGTGCTACTATCTTGTGCTGTATTTGTTTCATGATCTGCACTGAAATATTTGCTTAATGTTCATATTAACTTGCCAGAATAATATAAACATAAAAACTTTCAATTGTTTCCACTGGACGTAAAATTAGAACCTATTACAACTATTTAAAATAGTCAAGAAATTAACTCATTTTCCCCCCACTTCACAGTTAAGAGCCATTTGAAATGAAAAATAAAGGAATGTTACTAAATCTAAGCAATCCCAAATAAATGCCCATTGTTTCCTGAGAGAGAGACAAGACATCACCAGTATGAGTGACAGAAGAACACCCACAATAACATCTTGGATATATTATTTGCTCTCTGAATAAAAAGTTAGGCGCATAGCTTTGCTATACAATAACTGGAATTGTGCATGGTCCCCCTCCACATTGCTCTGAAAATGAACTTCTGTTTTATGCAGATGTAGGCGAATTAGAATGAACAAAGGCCCACATTTTAAGGCTGAGAACATTCAGCTGAAAATGAAAAATGGATTTTTCTTCTATTAGACAGGAGAGCAAATGTAAATGTTTTGCAGCCGGCAGGCTAAGGCAGACCTGAGGTCCCAGAGTTGTCTCCTTTGAAAGTGGCTAGCTATTGGCAAGTACTAACACTTCCTGAATGCTCCCATCAAGGGTCCTCACATGGCCCATCAGGAGGGATAAACAGGAAGAAGTCAAAACCACTTTCCTGTCTCCTCTGGCCCAGTATCTGCACAAAGGACCAACTGCTTCTCACACTCATTATAGTATCTGGTTCATTTCAAGGTCTGGACCACTTGCTAGAGGATTGGACCTACAGAGATCTATCTATGGGGCTCGGAAACTGCCCAAGACCCTTCAACAGAACTTTTACAGGAGAGAATTCTGGAGACCATTCTTAAGAGGGCTGGTGCCTAATTATTAAGGAACGTTGAGGTCCAGATCCCTGAGCCTGGGCACAGAGGCAACCTTCAAATCCCCTTCCGTCTCCCTTCCCTGACTCCTTCCCAACACCCCACAAGGCTAAGTTCACTCCAATACCTGACGACAGGTCCATGGAGAATTCACAACCAGCAAACCTCTACTGTGCTGTCTTCAGCTGTAGTCATTGTTCACAGTCCAGAATGATCGATCGCCCCTCTGCTCTGTCTGATTCAACCTTTCTGCTCCACAATTAGCCTTCCTCACTGCCTACCTCATCATAGACTCTCATTCACCCCTTAAACGCTGATGTTCTCACCATTCTTTCGGCAACACGTGCTTTCTGACGTACACCCACGTGATTTTAACTCTCATCTATATGCTGATAAATATAAATCTAAAATCTGCTTCTCCAACTCCAATTTCCCCCACAAATATCTAACTCATATATCCAACTGCATGCAGGCCATATCCAGGTGAAGCCTCCACAGGCATCTACAACTCAGCATATCCAAAAGTGAACCAACAAAGACACATGTGTGGGTAAATAAAATCCACAATCTCTTACCTAAAACCTTGGGACAAATGTTTTATGAAATTGTAAATTTTCAGAATTTAGAAAAGGTAATACACAGTATACAACACCACCAGTTATTTATGTATATCAAACACAAGGTTTTCTTCAGCAAAAGTTTTTTCTTCCAGCTCTTTATATGAAGTGAAATATACAAAGAATACAAACGGCCTAATGTCAATTGAGGTCATGCTATCAAGTGAGTTTGTATCAAATTTACAAAAAAAAAAAAAAAAAAAAAAAAACTTTTCAGAACTTTTTAGATACTGGAATTGTGAAAAAGTGACTATTAAACTTTACTTGTCACACGTATGACATTAAAGGGCTAGTATCCTTAATACACACAGGGCTCTTAGAAATAAAAAATAAAAAGATGAAAACCCCACAGGAAAAGGGACCAAGGACATGAATAGACCATTTAAAGAAAATATGTTTTAAGTGTTCAACCTTATTGTAAAAAAAAAAAAAGGCACCTCGAAATAGTAAGGTATTTTCTGCTTATCAGATGAGCAGGGATAAAAACTAAGTTGGCTAAAGTATAGAGAAATAGGCACTCGTCAGGCGCGGTGGCTCAAGCCTGTAATCCCAGCACTCTGGGAGGCTGAGACGGGCGGATCACAAGTCAGGAGATCGAGACCATCCTGGCTAACACGGTGAAACCCCGTCTCTACTAAAAATACAAAAAATTAGCCGGGTGCAGTGGCGGGCGCCTGTAGTCCTAGCTACACGGGAGGCTGAGGCAGGAGAATGGTGTGAACCCGGGAGGTGGAGCTTGCAGTGAGCTGAGATTGCGCCACTGCACTCCAGCCTGGACGACAGAGCGAGACTCCGTCTCAGAAAAAAAAAAAAAAAAAAAGAGAAATAGGCACTCACACTATTAGTAAATGTTTGTAAAAAGCTTAAAACAGTTGTCTAGTAAGCACATAGTAAGCTTTATATAAGTGCTTAAGTAACTTGGTGGAAGTTTATAGTGGTACGAACTTTTGGGAGGACAACTTATCAGTATCAATATCTATTAAAAATTTTTTTTTTGAGACGGAGTTTTGCTCTTGTTGCTCAGGCTGTAGTGCAATGGCGTGATCTTGGCTCACTGCAACCTCCACCTCCTGGGTTCAAGTGATTCTCCTGCCTTGGCCTCCCAAATAGCTGGGATTACAGGCATGCACCACCATGACCGGCTGATTTTTGTATTTTTAGTAGAGATGGGGTTTCTCCATGTTTGAAGGTTGCCTCTGTGCCCAGGCTCAGGTGACCTGCCCACCTCGGCCTCCCAAAATGCTGGGATTACAGGAGTGAGCCACCACACCTGGCCAATATTTATTAAAAATTTTAATGTGTATATCCCATCATCCAACACTTCCAATTCTAAGAATTTATGCTACCAAAACTACACAGATGTGCAGAGCTCAATTGTGTGGAAAGATGTTCACTGAATCACTCTGATAATGAAATCTGAAAACAACACTGCCAGCGCTTGTGCTGTGTTTTTTCTCAGGCCAGTGGAAAGATGGCTGCATCACATTCAGATGCATCGGTAACCAGAGGATGGAGAGAGAGTGTCTCTCTTTCTGTGGCTCTGTCTTAGGAGTGGAAAAACTTTTTCCAGAAGCTTCCCATCAGATTCCCTCTCCTGTCTCAGTAGACAGAACTGGACCACAAGAAAGTTCCCAGACCAATACCCGACAAGGGGATGGGATTATTCTAGGCTAGTAGTCCTCAAACATTTTTATCTCAGGACCCATTTGGACTCAAAAATTAGGGCCAGGTGTGGTGGCTCATGCCTGTAATCCCAAAACTTTGGGAGGCCAAGACAGGAGGATTGCTTGATGCCAGGAGGTCAAGGCTGGGCTGTAGTAAGCTATGATTACCTACTACGCTCCAGCCTGGGTGACAGCAAGACCCTAAAAAAAAAATTATTGAGGATTCCCCAGAATCTTTGCTTTTCTGAGTTATATCTATCACTAAAATTTTGAAATATAATTATTTATTAATTTAGAAATAAGAAATCTAGGCCAGGTGCGGTGGCTCACACCTGTAATTCTAGCACTTTGGGAGGCCAACACAGGCAAATCATGAGGTCAGGAGTTTCAGACAAGCCTGGCCAACATGGTGAAATCCCGTCTCTACTAAAAATACAAAAAATTAGCTGGGCGTGATGGTAGGCACCTGTAATCCCAGCTACTTGGGAGGTTGAGGCAAGAGAATTGCTTGAACCCTGGAGGCAGAGGTTGCAGTGAGATCGTGCCACTGCACTTAAGCCCAGGTGACAGTGTGAGACTCCATCTCAAAAAAAAAAAAGAAAAGAAAGAAAGAAAGAAATCTGTTACATATTCACATAAGTAACATTTTCATGAAAAATAGTAATATACTCCAAAATTAAAACATTTAAGAAGAGTAACTTTGCTTTACCTTTTACAGATCACTTTAATATTGGGCTTAATGTAAGACAGCTGGATTCTCATATCTGCTTTGGCATTTAATCTGCTCCAATCTGTCAGAGGAAGTAGATATACATTTTAAAAACCCAGCCTCATTAGGGTATGTAGTTGGTAAACAGAAACTCACAGACCCCTAAAATGAATCTCAGAGACCCCAGGAATGTTCAGCCAAGGTGTTTTTTTTTTTTCCCCCTTGAGAGAGAGTCTCACTGTGTCATTCAGACTGGAGTGCAGTGGCACAATCACAGCTCACTGCAGCCTTGACCTCCTGGGCTCAAGCAGTCCTCCCACCTCAGCCTCCCAAGTAGCTGGGACTACAGCCATGTGCCACCACGCCCAGCTAATTTTTGTATATTTTGTAGAGAGAGGGTCTCACTATGTTGCCCAGGCTGGTCTCAAGACCCTGGGTTCAACAGATCGTCCCCTCTCAGCCTTTCCAAGTGTTGGGATTACAGGCGTGAGCCACTGTGCTTGGCCCTCAGCCACATTTTAAGAACCACTGCTCTAGGCCAGTGAGACCTCCCCTGAAGAGGTTGGAATCATCCTTTCCTGGAGCACAAAGGCCACAAGGCCATTTGCGGAATGGGTGGATGCTTGAACTTCCCACTCTGCTAGGAGGGAAAGAGGAGTAAATGGATACTGTTAGGAGGAAGGGAAGATAATGACTGATAACCAGCTATGCCCCTTTCCAAACTTTTCTCTCGAACATTCTCAGAGTAAGCTTTTCTGTTTTTAAATTTTCACTGTGACAAAATACACCTAACATACAATTTACCTTCCTAACCCTTTTTTGTTTGTTTGTTTTCGTTTTTGTTTTGAGACAGAGTCTTGCTCTGTCACCTAGGCTGGAGTGCAGTGGTGCGATCTCGGCTCATTGCAACCTCTGCCTCACGGGTTCAAGTGATTCTCTTACCTCAGCCTTCCAAGTAGCTGGGACTACAGGCCCCTGCCACCATGCCCAGCTAATTTTTGTATTTTTAGTACAGACAGGGTTTCGCCATGTTGGCCAGGCTGGTCTCAAACTCCTGACCTCAGGTGATCCACCCACCTTGGCCTCCCAAAGTGCTGGGATTACAGGTGTGAGCCACTGTGCCAAGCCTTCCTAGCCATTTTTAATGCACAGTTCAGTGGCATTAAGTGCGTTTCATTGTTGTGCTACCATCACCACCGTCCATCCAAGAATGTTTCCATTTTGCAAAACTGAAACTCTATACCCACTAAACAATAACTCCACAGCCTCTTCCAGCCCTGGTCTCTATGAGTTTGGCACAAAGTTCTACTTTCTGTCTCTGTGAGTCTGACTATTCCAAGTACCTCATGTGAGTGGAATCATACAGTATTTGTCTTTTTGTGACTGCCGTATTTCACTTTGCACAGTGTCCTCCAATTTCATATATGTTGTAGCACACGTCAGAATTATTCTCTTCTTCTTAAGGCTCAGTAATATTCCATTGTGTGGAGAGACCACATTTTGTTTATGTATTCATCTGTCAACGGACATTGGGTTGTTTACACCTTCGGGCTATTGTGAATAATGCTGCTATGAGTGCAAATATCTATTTGAGTCCTTGCTTTCCATTCTTTTGGGGATACACACAGATGTGGAATTGCAGGGTCATATGGCGGTTCTCTTTCTGCTTTTTTGAGCAACTGCCAAACTGTTTTCCACAGAGACTGCACCATTTCCCATTCCCGCTGGCGGGGGATAAGGGTTCCAATTTCTCCACGTCCTTGCTAACACTTATTTTTTTTGTTTTTTTGATAGCAGCCATCCTAATAGGTGTGAGGTGGTCAGAGTAAGCGTAAATTGATAATGTCATTTTCCTGGTAAAATTCTACCATGGCTTTTAGCTGCCTTGTAAAACTGAAGTTCATGATGATTAGGACTGGCAAGGCCCCTATTGTTCTGACTCTGCCCTCCCCTCCACCCTCATCCTTTATTCTCTCCTTTGCTCACTGTCCTCCAGCACAGAAACCTTTCTGTTTTTCAAACACGCCAACGGGCTTCCATCTCACAGCCTTTGCACATCCTCTTCCCTCTGCCTGGAAACCTCCATCTACAGCTTCCCACTTTCCCTTACTCAATTCTCAGCTTCAATGCAGGGACTTCCCGAACACTCCCCTACCAATCACTATCACATCACCTTGCTTTCAACGTTTGACAAATATTTTTTGAGCACACATTCTATGACAGGCCCTATGCTAGGTGCTGGGGATACAGCAGTGAACAAAACAGGCTAAAATCCGTACTTCGATGCGGCTTACATTCTAATGATGGTCTTCAGCGCATAATCACGACTGCAATTATCTTGTTCATTTTCCTAATATTTGTTGCACTGGCTGGTCATTTCAGCAGTGTTTATAAAGCAAAAGAGTTGGAAATAGCCCAAAGGCAGAATATTAGAGGTTAGTTTTTAAAATTTATAGTTCATCCTTATACAAAGCCATAGTAATAACACAAAATGAAATATAAAATTATAGTTCATCCTTAATAAAACGCCAGAGTAATAATATAAAGCCTTATAATGTAAAGCCATACCTCTGTTTCATGCCCTGCCACAGAAAGGAAACCAA
This sequence comes from Papio anubis, assembly GCF_008728515.1. Lineage (NCBI taxonomy): Eukaryota > Metazoa > Chordata > Mammalia > Primates > Cercopithecidae > Papio > Papio anubis. Next base: position 94,372,287 of record NC_044986.1, read on the forward strand.
GATATACTTGTATCGGACATAAGGATATATTCCTTCTCGGTCCACTTAGCACCACCACCTCCTAGACCCTCAGCCTCTTGTTCCTGCTTAATGTATAGTTCTACCATTTGACCCAGTTGCTCTGGGAGAGCAAGACCACCACCTCTTGCTACCACTGCAAAGCCAGGCCAACCAGATACCCAGAGTTTCTACCTACTCCTCCTACTTGTGGACTTGGATAAAACCACACAGCTGGACATGGGATCTGACATCCTAAACATCTACCCAAGAGTATAGGTAATGCAACTTAGGAGCTTGAATGATTAACACTCCATGGGAAATTTTTGCTTTTCAAAATTATTGAGATCTTAAAAAAGATCCCTTTTCTTTTAAGAGATGGGGGTCTCACTATGTTGCCCAGGCTGGACTAGAACTCATGGGCAGAGAAGGGAAGATGGAGCCGCCATCTTGAATTTGTCTGGTGCCCTAGTTCCTGCTGGCATTCACCTGTGCAAGCTCCCAGCTTGCTTGTCTCTGTCTGCAGCTCAACTTCACAGGCTGCTCTTTGTTACAAAACGATTCGGGGCTGCCTTTCATTAAAAAGAAAAGCCTTACCGAGGTCTCCCATACCCTTACTATCTGCCTAAGTGATTTCTTCTTAACTCCTATGTCACTTTCACCTTGGCCTCCTGAGTAACTAGGTGCATGCTACTAGGCCCAGCTTTAAAAAGCTTTTCTTGATGTGGTTTATATCTCTCCATGTTTATCATATTCAAAATTAAAGCTGAGAAAATTTAAAAGTATTAATTGATTTTTAAATAATAAAAAGTCATTATTTGCTAACACAAGTGACATATTTTATATAAAATAAAATATATTTTCCAAAACAAAATTAAGCAAAAAGAATAGTATTGTTTTATTTATTTATTTATTTATTTATTTATTTATTTATTTATCTTGAGACGGAGTCTCGCTCTGTCGCCCAGGCTGGAGTGCAGTGGCCGGATCTCAGCTCACTGCAAGCTCCGCCTCCCGGGTTTATGCCATTCTCCTGCCTCAGCCTCCCAAGTAGCTGGGACTACAGGCACCCGCCACCTCGCCTGGCTAGTTTTTTGTATTTTTTTTTTTAGTAGAGACGGGGTTTCACCGTGTTAGCCAGGATGGTCTCGATCTCCTGACTTCATGATCCGCCTGTCTCAGCCTCCCAAAGTACTGGGACTTACAGGCTTGAGCCACCGCGCCCGGCCCAAAGAATAGTATTGTTTTATACTTTGGCAAATCTCTTTAATATCTGGTTTAACAGAGATCTCAATTCTCATCTGCTTTGATATTGTCTGTTGCAGTATCTTGTTTTGGTTTACATATCCGAATAATTTAGCCTTATACCAACGTGTGGTTGGAAATGAGAGACATGGCTTTTTCAAATAACTGGATATTCTTCTTTGATATTACACCAAAACTTGACAGTAGTACTTTCTGAAAGGCTAGTTGCAATGTAGAATCTGAGACCAAATCAACGAACTCTATGTAGTCCCTTAAATTCCCTTGTTCATTTGTGCTCTTGCTGAATCTTTTACCTATGAATAATACTGATCTTGCAGATCCCCCTGAAAGGGTCTTAGAACCTCCAAAGGTCCATGGACCATACTTTGACAAATGATGATTGATTGGTTTACTTGTTCATGGTTGGCTTCTTCCAGCTCTACCCTCTAGAAGTAAGCTTTTAGAAGGAGCAGGAATCTTGTTTATTTGGTAACCCCTGTATTTACCACAAGATATAGCTCATTGAGGGTATGCAGTAATCATGAGTTCAATGAATGAACCTCTGTGATTCTCCAAGGGGTGTCCTGTGAAGTCATCCTGTTATTTCATGGAGGTGGTTAATGGTTCTATATGATGTTGATACTACATCAACCAATTTCCCCAGGTTTTAAAAATCAATGTCATATAGATAAATTCACTTAACACTAACTGGCTACAAAATCATCAAATTTTGCCCTTCAGAAACAGATTGTGATTTTCAATGACCCATATTTATTTCAATAATCATTCAATACAATATTACAATCCAATGTCAATACATTTTATGAAATCTGCAGTATAAAATGCTATATGTTGGAAACAAGTTTATCTAACCAAAGATTTATGAAGTAGTTCTCTTTCTTTAAGGGTACAGTATTGCTGGGTGCAATGACATGGCTGTAGTCCCAGCTACCCGGGAGGCTGAGGCCAGAGGATCACTTGAGCCCAGGAGTTACGGACTGTAGAGAGCTGTGCCAATCAGGTATCTGCACTAAGTTCAGTATCAATATAGTGACCTCCTGGCAGTAGGGGACCACCAGGTTGCCACAGGAGGGGTGAATTGGCTCAGGTCTATAATGGAGCAGATCAAAACCCTTGTGCTAATCAGTAGTGGGATTGTGCCTGTGAATAGCCACTATACTCCAGCTTGGACAACATAGCAAGAAAAAAAAAAAAAAAGTGGCTACAGTATTATGGAGAAAGAAGAGTAAATGAGATTAGACTAAAGGAATGTTGTGATTTTTAAAAAGATGAAAACAAAAAATGAGAAAAATGTACATAGCATCTTTCAGGAAGATCCATAATATTCATGTATACATGCATGTGTATTCTAACCACTTCCAAAACAATCCAAAATAATCTTTGTAATAAGATTTGACTTCATTATGTGATCTAGACCATTGCTGCTCAAAGGGCTCTGAGGTGACTCAAAAGTGTCAAGACTGGGCCAAGTCTTGGGGCAGACTCACATTTGGAGAGTATCATCTCCATGAGAGTCAGAAGAAAATGTGCAAAGTAATTGAGAAGGTAAACTACAAGATTTCCGAAGCTGACGCTCCTGAATATAAAGATGAGGACTGAGGATGGGTGACTAACATCTTGCAAACCTTGTATCAAAAGCAGTCATCATTTTAGTAACAGATGGCACAAAAAAAGCTTTTGAAAACAAATGATGTCATGCTACCCAAGTTAAGGGCAGATGAATATGTGCAGGTGTCTGCTATTGTTAAGGCATAACAACAAAGCTACACTTCATATTGCTCTCCTGGGGTCATGCTTTAACAGTAAATGGCTAAAAGTCCACTGTCTCATATTGCAATACATTGGGTAGCTTTGGTACCCACTAGTTAGTATGTGTGTGGTTCATTAGCCTATACTGAAGGTCTTTGTCCATTTCAGTTTAGCATTTCCCTCATTGTATTCTAAATTCTAAATAAGTTCAAATCACAAAGATCAAAGAATAACAATCATCATGGCTGGGTGAGGTGGCTCATGCCTGTAATACCAGCACTTTGGGAGGCTGAGGTGGGTGGATCACTTGAGGTCAGGAGTTTGAGAGTAGCCCGGCTGACATAGTGAAACCCCATCTCCACTAAAAATACAAAAAAATTAGTCGAGCTTGGTGGTGTGTGCTGGTAATCCCAGCTACTCGGGAGTCTGAGGCAGGAGAATCGTTTGAACCAGGGAGGTGGAGGTTGCAGTGAGCTGAGATCACGCCACTGCACTCCAGCCTGGACAACTCAGTGAGACTCTGTCTCCAAAAAGCAACGAAAAAACCCAGTCATCAGCTGCCACATCATGTTGAACAACTGGATATCTAGGAACACCTAAAATGGTCAATTTAATTAAGTGAATTAGGCCGGGCGCGGTGGCTCAAGCCTGTAATCCCAGCACTTTGGGAGGCCGAGACGGGCGGATCACGAGGTCAGGAGATCGAGACCATCCTGGCTAACACGGTGAAACCCCGTCTCTACTAAAAAAAAAAAATACGAAAAAACTAGCCGGGTGAGGTGGCCGGCGCCTGTAGTCCCAGCTACTCGGGAGGCTGAGGCAGGAGAATGGCGGGAACCCGGGAGGCGGAGCTTGCAGTGAGCTGAGATCGCGCCACTGCACTCCAGGCCGGGCCACAGAGCGAGACTCCGTCTCAAAAAAAAAAAAAAAAAAAAAAAAAAAATTAAGTGAATTAATTTGATCAATTAGTTTTTCAGTTGTGTAATGCATTTTTCTAGTTTCCAACCAGATGTTTTGCAGCCCGGTCATTTAGCATTTCCTCTGAGCCATCTCAGGCTCATCTGGGTTTAGACTATTCCTGCGAAGAACGGCTCCATAGCTGCTACAGCTTGCTGTATTCATTTTCCAGTTTTTAAAAGTAGCTTGTTAGTAAACGTTTTTGGTTGTGAGCAACAGAAAGAGATTCTGGGTAACTTAAGCAGAAAAGGATTTATTGATAGGCGAAGAGGGGCTCATGAAAACAGTGGGAGGAGAATGACCAGGCTTGGGAAAGGGCAAGGACCAAGGAAGTCCCAGAGGATGAGACACTGTCAGCAGAGTCACATTACCAACCCCACCCACTCCCCACCCACAGTGCTGCCAGGACACTAACAATGCCCTCCAAAATATCCACCATTCTTGTAGCACTGCCTCTGGGATCAAAGCCTTGTGGCTTCCGTAAGTGAGAGGTGGATATGAGATGTGGGAGCCGAAAATCGCCTTTCTGGCAGAGGGGAAGGGATTATTCCACATAAGAAAACCAGGATGTTAGAAGGAAGTGGGCTGATGCCAGACATGCGAAACCCAATGTACGTCTGCTATAAATAATACGTAGGCTTTGTATAAAGCACAAAATAATGCATGCTTATTGTGGAAAATACGTAGTATAGCCTTCCTATATTTTTTTCTAAAATTGGGATATTGTACACATTCTTTTTTTTTTTTTTTTTTTTTTTTTTGAGACAGGGTCTCATTCTGTTGCCTAGGTTGAAGTGCAGTAATGCTATCTCGGCTCACTGCAACCTCTGCCTCCCAGGGTCAAGCGATTCTCCTACCTCAGCCTCCTGAGTAGCTGGGATTATAGGCGCCTGCCACCACACACAGCTAATTTTTGTATTTCTAGTAGAGATGGGGTTTCACCATGTTGGCCAGGCTGGTCTCGATCTCCTGACCTCAGGTGATTCACCCACCTTGGCCTCCCAACGTGTTGGGATTACAGGCGTGAGCCACTGTGCCTGGCCATATTCTTTTTTAAAATTTAATTTAAAGTTCTGGGATACATGTGCAGGACATACAGGTTTGTTACATAGGTAAATGTGTGCCATGGTGGTTTGCTGCACCCATCACCTAGATATTAAGCCCCACATGCATCATTAGCTATTTATCCTGATGCTCTCCCTCCTCACTCCGCCAACAGGACCCAGTGTCTGTTGTTCCCCCTGTGCCCATGTGTTCTCATTGTTCAGCTCCTACTTATAAGTGAGAACGTGCGGTGTTTGGTTTTCTGTTGCTGTGTTAGTTTGCTGAGGATAATGGCTTCCAGCTTCATCCATGTCCCTGCAAAGGACGTAATCTCGTTTCTTTTTATGGCTGTATAGTATTCCATGGTGTATATGTACCACATTTTCTTTATCCAGTCTGTCATTGATCAACCCAAAATACCTTTGAGTTGATCCTATGTCTTTGCTATTGTGAATAGTACTGCAATGAACATATGTGAACATGTAATCTTTATAACAGAATGATTTATATTCCTTTAGGTATATACCCAGTAATGGGATTGTCAGGTCAAATAGTATTTCTGGTTCTAGGTCTTTGAGGAATTGCCACACTGTCTTCCAAAATGCCACACTGAACTTCCAAAATGGAAACTTACATTCCCACCAACAATGTAAAAGCATTCCTATTTCTCCACAGCTTCACCAGCATCTGTTGTTTCTTGACTTTTTAATAATCACCATTCTGACTGATGTGAGATGCTATCTTATTGTGGTTTTGATTTCCATTTCTCTAATGATCAGTGATATTGAGCTTTTTTTCATGTTTGTTGGCCGCATAAATGTCTTCTTTTGAGAAGTGTCTGTTTATGTCCTTTGACCACTTTTTAATGGGGTCGTTTGGTTTGGTTTTTACTTGTACATTTATTTAAGTTCCTTATAGATTCTGAATATCAGACCTTTGTCAGTTGGACAGATTGCAAAATTTTTCTCCCATTCTTTAGGATGTTTGTTCCCTCAGATGGTAGTTTATTTTGCTGTGTAGAAGCCCTTTAGTTTAATTAGATCCCATTTGTCAATTTTTGCTTTTGTTTCAATTGCTTTTGATGTTTTTGTCATGAAATCTTTGCCTGTGCCTATGTCCTGAATGGTATTAATAGCCTAGATTTTCTTTTAGGGTTTTATAGTTTTGGATTTTATATTTAAGTCTTTAATCCATCTTGAGTTTATTTGTATATAAGGTGTAGGAAAGGGGTCCAGTGTCAATTTTCTGCATATTGCTAGCCAGTTTTCCCAGCACCATTTATTAAACACGGAATCCTTTCCTCACTGCTTGTTTTTGTCAGGTTTGTTGAAGATCAGGTGGTTGTAGATTCTGTTCCATTGGCCTATGTGTCTTTTTTTGTACCAGTACAACGCTGTTTTGGTTACTGTAGCCTTGTAGTATAGTTTGAAGTCAGGTAGCGTGATGCCTTCATCTTTGTTCTTTGTGCTTAGGATTGTCTTGCCTATACAGGCCCTTTTTTGGTTTCATATGAAATTCAAAGTTTTTTTCCCTAATTCTGTGAAGAATATTAATGGTAGTTTGATGGGAATAGCATTGAATCTATAGATTACTTTGGGCAGTAAGGCCTTTTTCACCATATTGATTCTTCCTATCCATGAGCATGGAATGTTTTTCCATTTGTTTGTTTCCTTGAGCAGTGGTTTGTAGTTCTACTGGAAGAGGTCCTTCACTTTCCTTGTTTTATACATATTTTTTATAACCACCTTTTAAAATGTTATTTTGTTTTGAGCTGGAGTATAGTGGTGTGATCATGGCTCACTGCACCCTCTACCTCCCCAGCTCAAGCAATCCTCCTGCATCAGAGTAGCTGGGGCTACAGGCATGTGCCACCATGCCTGGCTAATTAAAAAAAAATTTTTTTTTGTAGAGATGGGGGTCTCCCTATGTTGCCCAGGCTGGTCTTAAACTCATGGATTCAAGCAATCCTCCCACCTTGGCCTCCCAAAGTGCTGGGAATACAGGCATGAGCCACTGTGCCCAGGCTATAACCAATTTTTTTTCACCTAACAATATATTGTGATCATTTTCCATATCATTAACTATTCATCTGCAACATCATTTTTAGTGGTGGTATGGACTGCAACATTATTTTTAGTGGTGGTATGGAACTTTTTCTCTGTATTCATTTTAAATCACTCAGGTACTTTCTATTTTACTTTTTTTCTTTTTTGAGACAGAGTCTCGCTCTGTCGCCCAGGCTGGAGTGCAGTGGCACGATCTCGGCTCACTGCAAGCTCCGCCTCCCGGGTTCACGCCATTCTCCTGCGTCAGCCTCCCGAGTAGCTGGGACTGCAGGTGCCTGACACCACGCCCGGCTAATTTTTTTTGTACTTTTAGTAGAGACGGGGTTTCACCATGTTAGTCAGGATGGTCTCGATCGCCTGACCTCGTGATCCACCCGTCTTGGCCTCCCAAAGTGCTGGGATTACAGGCCTGAGCCACCGTGCCCAGCCTCTGTTTTACTTTTTATCACTGTAAATACTGCTGGGATGAACATATACTTTTTTTCTTTTGCTTAAGTATATTGAAGTCTTACCATGCATCAGGCACTATGCTAAAGTGTTTTCTGCATTATCTCACTTACTTCTCACAGTAGCCCTGTAAGGTAAATGCTATTATCATGTCCGTGTTATGGATGAGGAGCGTGCTGCATGGAGGTTGGGAATAATTCGCCTAAGATCACACAGCGCTGATGCCCTAATTCATCTGAGGGTCACGCTGCAAGTAGACGGCAGAACCGGCTTTAGTGTGAACTCAGACCTGTCTGACTGGGGAGCTCAGGCTCTGGGCATCTTCACTTCCTCCCCAAGTAGGTGCTATTGAGTAATCCATGAATATTTCCTTACAGTAAGTCAGAAGTGGAATTGAGGGAGTAAAAGCATCTAATACATGCTGTCAACCTGCCCTCCGGAAAGTTTGCACCGATGTACACTGCCCCCAGAAATAAAGTGCCTATTTTTTCCTGGGCATGGTGGCTCATGTCTACAATCCCAGCACTTTGGGAGGGTGAAGCTGGAGGATTGCTTGAGCCCAGGAAGTTTGAGATTAGCCTGGGCAACATGGCAAAAACCTGTTTCTACAAAAACTAAAAAATTAGCCGGGCATGGTGGTATGCACCTGTAGTCCCAGCTACTTGGGAGGAAGGGGTGGGGAGATTGCTTGAGCCTGGGAGGTCAAGTCTACAGTGAGCCGCGATCATGCCACTGCACTTGGCCTGGATGACAAAGCAAGACCCTGTCTCAAAAATTCAAAATATTAAAAAAAAAAAAGTGCCTATACTCTTGGCCCATACCTGCTAGGGATTATCTTTACCAGAGAACCTTTGCCAATCTAACTGGTGAAAAAAGCTATCATGGTTTTTAGTTTTCGCATATTTTGTATTATAGTATAATGCTGGCTATCTTTTATGATGGTTTACTGTGTGTTAGGAGAATATAAACCCTGAGAGGTTTGCGATTGCTGTTTTGCTCACTGCAGTATCCCCGGCACCTGGCAGAGTATCTGGTACACAGTAGCTACTCAATAAAATTTGATAAATAATTGAATAAGTGAATGTGCTGGTCACTGAGGTCAGCACTTTACACAGATAATGTTATTAGTCTCCACAGCACTCCGAGGCCTTAGCTAGTATTCATATCATGTGCGCAGTCCCCTCTGACCCAATGGGCACCCTAAGTCCTCACCTTGACCCTCAGGTTCAGCTGCTCCAAAGGAGGATTGCCTGTCTCCCTTTATTTCCCTATAATCCCCCAAAATGAATTTCTTTTCTTTTTTTTTTTTTTTTGAGACGGAGTCTTGCTCTGTCGCCCAGGCTGGAGCGCAGTGACCGGATCTCGGCTCACTGCAAGCTCTGCCTCCCGGGTTCACGCCATTCTCCTGCCTCAGCCTCCGGAGTAGCTGGGACTACAGGCGCCCACCACGTCGCCCGGCTAGTTTTTTTGTATTTTTTTAGTAGAGACGGGGTTTCACCGTGTTAGCCAGGATGGTCTCGATCTCCTGACCTCGTGATCCGCCCGTCTCAGCCTCCCAAAGTGCTGGGATTACAGGCTTGAGCCACCGCGCCCGGCCAATGAATTTATTTTCAATTTTTAATTTTTAAAATTTTTGTAGAGATGGAGTCTCACTGTGTTGCCCAGGCTGGTCTCAAATTGCTGGGCTCAAGTGATCCTTTCCTCTCGGCCTCCCAAAGTGCTGAGATTACAGTGACGAGCCGCGGCACCTGGCCAAAATGTACTCTTTGTACAACATATAATCTATATTTCAAGTCAGATCACCCCAATATGTATCTAAATTTGGTGAAAATATGCCCATCCATTTCCCCATGATGTAATGACAGAAACATAATTGTTTTATAAACCTTTTAATTATTCAAAAAAAACACTTTAATTTAAAATTTAGCTTTGTGGGCCGGCTGCAGTGGCTCACGCCTGTAATCTCAGCACTTTGGGAGGCCGAGGTGGGTGGATCACGAGGTCAAGAGATTGAGACCATCCTGGCTAACATGGTGAAACTCATCTCTACTAAAAATACAAAAAATTAGCCGGGTGTGGTGGCACGCACCTGTAATCCCAGCTGCTCGGGAGGCTGAGGCAGGAGAATCGCGTGAATCTGGGAGGCAGAGGTTACAGGGAGCCAAGATCATGCCACTGCACTCCAGCCTGGGCAACAGAGCGAGACTCCGTCTCAAAAAAAAAAAAAAATTTAGCTTTGTGCCTCTGTGCTCAAGCCTTCAATGCTTTCACAGTGATTTTCTGCTCCTCACTAAGAAAAGTATACTGATCTTGTCACAGATACATTTAGTGCCCATGGAAGCACCACGGGCCCTGCTAACATGCTTTTCTTTGTTTTAGACAACATGCTAAGAATTTTAGGTCTCATGGCACGAACCACTCCTGGTCGGCATAAACCTCTCCTGGTCGGCCTGAGCACATCCCACACCCAGATTTTGGTGCTGTCTCACTCCTCTTGGTATAAAGCTAAACAATTCCATTCACCAGAGGCTCAGGCCAGCCTGGTCTTTTTTGTTTTTGTTTTTGTTTTGTTTTGTTTGAGACAGGTTCATGGTCTGTGGCCCAGGCTGGAGTGCAGTGGCACGATCTCGGCTCACTGCATCTACCTTCCAGGCTCACGTGATCCTCTCACCTCCACCTCTCGAGTAGATGAGACTTCAGGTGATGCCACCACATCCGGCTAGTGTTTTGATTTTTTGTAGAGATGAGGTCTCACTATGCTGCTCAGCCTGGTCTTAAATTCTTGGGCTCAAGTGATCTTCCCGCCTCGGCCTCCCAGAGTGCTGGGATTACAGGTGCGAGCCACCTCACATGGCCTACCCTAGTCTTACTGGCAGCTATATCATAGGATAGCCTACATAGGATAGCCTACAGCTATATCATAGAATAGCCTACATATCAAACGCTGGACCATTTTGAATGCTTCTAGAAAAGGAAAAAGAATCAGAAAATTAATTATATGTATAGAGATTGGAAAGAGCTCTATGCATTAAAAACTTTAGCCATAATCCTTTTCTATGTATTTGGCAAATGTCTTCCATTATTTTCATTTGCTTTTTAATTCTATTTATGGTGTTTTGTTTTAACTTGCAGATGTTTTACCTTTTCTGGTAGTAAAATCTATCAGTTGCTCTTTTATGGCTTCTTTGCTATTGTACATAGAAGACTTTTCTATCTTAAATTGACTAATAACCACACACAGTAACCATTTCTCTGTGGAATTCCCTGGAGTTGGAATACAAACCGTGGCTTTCCAATGTAAAATCAAGGTGGCGGTGCACAGAAGGACTCCCTTTTCACGTAAGAGCACCAAATGAGCTTTGGCACTGCTCCAAGGCGATCTCAACCGCCCAGGCCTGGGGTGCCAAGGTGCTGGACTCCGGGTGAGGATATGGGAGTATCAGTTCCATTTCTTCTCCAGGTCCTACAGGCTGGTGCTATACTCTCTGCAAAGCATCCACCACAAATACTGCGGCAGACCTTGGGGTTAAAATGTTGGGTTTTACCTAATCCTATAGGTAATAAGGATGTGTGTTTGTGCTGTATTAACATGTGTATATTCATTCATACAATTTTCCTCATAAGGCTTCAAAGGACTGGACAATAACAAAAACCAAACAGCTTCAAAACAGTCTCCTACAGTAGTAGAAAATTAAATAAGGATGGAAAAGAACATTAAACTAAACCAAATGTCATTATAGGTCAAAAACCAGAATTTTCTATGTATATGAGTGAGAATTAGTGAAGATGAAGGAATTTACTACATGCAAATGACTTTACCGGTAATGAGCAGTAATGAATTCTAAGTATTTATTGAATTCCAATGAATTCCAAGTAAAGCGCCCTGCTTTCAGTCCCTTGTGAGAAAACATGGAGCCTACAACAGGGAGGATGGCATTTTAAAGGCCTTTGTTTTGGTTCTACATTGAGCTCAGGAATGGTCTAGATACAGTGATATCTTACAGAAGTAACAGCGAATGGAATATTGTTCCCTGTGCTACATAGTTATTGGAAAGCACCTTCAGAACTTATTGCCGCCTCGCTCTGTCATATTAGAAGAAGACATAAAGTTACAACGGCAGCATGAGGGCGTGTGATGACAAGGTGGAATGGTAATTAGTTGCTAATTAGAACTTTCTGAAACATTAGGGTAATCATCATAGGAAAATCCCACTCAATGTTGTATGTAAGTTAAAAATGCCCCAGGGTAGCTATTAATTTCTGAAAATAGCAGCAGGTATAAGCACTTCAGCTGAAGTTAATCAACATTTCTATTACCTATTCGGTTTCTAGAGGTTACAATTTTATATTTTTCATAGTGCAACATCAGTCTGGTATTTATACCCAGATTATGTGATTAATAAATTTTAAAACATCTCATTTTATTGTAAAGCTGCTGTCAAGGAGAAAACAGGTTTTAAATAAAATTTGCTTTAGTAAACATTTTTTTTTTTTTTTTTTTTTTTTTTGAGACGGAGTCTCGCTCTGTCACCCAGGCTGGAGTGCAGTGGCCGGATCTCAGCTCACTGCAAGCTCCACCTCCCGGGTTTACGCCATTCTCCTGCCTCAGCCTCCCGAGTAGCTGGGACTACAGGTGCCCGCCACCAAGCCCGGCTAATTTTTTGTACGTTTAGTAGAGATGGGGTTTCATCATGTTAGCCAGGATAGTCTCAATCTCCTGACTTCGTGATCTGCCTGCCTCAGCCTCCCAAAGTGCTGGAATTACAGGCGTGAGCTACCGCAACTGGCGACATTTTTTTTTTTTTTCATATTGGATGTAGTCCACTTTGTTTTTCCCTTGGAGATATTTTCCTTTCCATCAAGAAAGGTACTTAGGTAATCCACACACATGAAGGCACAAACAGATCTCAGAGACAAGTCACGTGGTCCTTATATGAACCTTTACTTCACGGTGATACATTTCAGATCTTTAAACAATTAAGAGGCCAGGCGTGGTGGCTTACACCTGTAATCCCAGCACTTCGGAAGGCTGAGGCAGGAGGATGGCTTGAGGCCAGGAGTTTGAGACCAGCCTGGGCAAAAAGTAGTGAGACCCTGTCTCTACAAAAAATTTTAAAATTAGTTCAGTGTGGTGGCAGGCACCTATAGACCCAGCTACTCAAGAGGCTGAGGCAGGAGGATTGCTCAAGCCCAGGAGATCAAGCCTGCGGTGAGCTATGATTGGGCTACTGTCCTGCAGCCTGGGTGACAGACCAAGACTCTGTCTCTTATTTTAAAAAATGTATATGATCTCTTAGTTTTTGGGTCGGGACTCTGGGAACAGCTTTCCCAGCTGTCTCAGGCTCTTAAGTCTCTCATGAGTCTGCAATGAAGCTGTCAGCCAGGTCTGCGGTCTCATCTGAAGACTACACTGGGAGAGGGTCCACTCCCAAGCTCACATACCTGGTTATTTTCAGTGTCAGCAAATATACTTCCAAGCTCACTTACGTGGGCCTTTCCACAGGACTGACTCACATGGTGGCTGGCTCTCCCCAGAGTGAATGATTCCAGAGAAGGCCAGAAAGAGCCACTGCATCTAAAACAGAACCTGCAGTATTTTGTAACCTCATCTCAAAAGTGACAAACCATCACTTCTGCCATAGTCTTGTCTTTAGAAATCGGTCAAGTCAACCCACATAGAAAAAGGGGATTGCACAGCAATCCCATTACTGGTTGTATACCCAGAGAAATAGAAATCATTCTACCATAAAGACACATGCTTGTGATTGTGAATGTTCACTGCAGCACTATTCACAACAGCAAAGACATAGAATCAACCTCAAGGCCCAACAATGACAGATTGGATAAAGAAAATGTGCTACATATATAACATGGAATACTATGCAGCCATAAAAAAGGAGATCATGTCATTTTTCAGGAACATGGATGGAACTGGAGACTATTATCCTTAGTAAACTAACTCAGGGACAGAAAACCAAATACTGCATGTTCTCACTTATAAGTGGGAGCTAAACGGTAAGAGTTATGAAGACAAAGAAGGAAACAACAGACACTGGGGTCTACTTGAAGGGGGAGGGTGGGAGGTGGGAAAGGAGCAGGAAAGATAACTATTGGGTACTGGGCTTAATACCTGGTGATGAAATAATATATACAACAAACCCCTGTGACATGTTTTTACCTGTGTAACAAACCTGTGTGTCTACCCCCAAACCTAAAATAAAAGTTAAAATAAGGAGGGGATTATACGAAGGTATTAATACAAGGAGCCAGGGATTCTAAGGGGTCATCTTAGAGGCTGCCTACCACAACTGGTAATTGGTGTGTGATTTTATTTTTAAAATTTTATCTCCTGATTTATCAATCTATCTACCTATCTATCATCTGTCTATTGTCTATCTAGTCTGTCTGTCTATCTATCTATCTATCTATCTATCTATCTATCTATCTATCTGTATATTAATTACAGGGTCTTGCTCCGTTGCCTAGGCTCTAAAGTGCAGTGGTGTGGTCACAACTCACTGCAGCCTCGACCTCCCAGGCTCAAGTGATCCTCCCACTTCAGCCTCCCACCAAAGTAGCTGGGACTACAGGTCTGTATTACTGTACCTGGCTGGGTTTTCTTGTTGTTGTTGTTTTGTTTTGTTTTGTTTGTAGAGACCCTGTCTCTACTCACTGTGTTGCTTATGATGGCCTCAACCTCCTGGTCTCAAGTGAGACTCTTGCCTCTGCTTCCCAAAGTGCTGCGATTACAGGTGTGAGCTACCACACCCAACCTTTTAAGTTAGTTTTAATTTTTGTCATTTGGAACAAAAGTGGTCCTGACTAATATATCCAGATGTCATGAATCTAGCCACAAATATTCTAGTTTCCCTTAATAAAGCCATCATAACAATGCCTTTTATAAAAGTATCTAAATATGTTGAGTATATTCATATTTTTCAGCCTTATTAGTTTAACACTTAGAAAACTTACACTCTATTGTGTGAACTACTACGGAAAATACTTTCTTGTTCCATTTAAGTTCCCCAAGAGCAAAGAGAAAGCCTTAAGTATTATAATGCTTCACAACATGTCACACAGTATCTAGTCACGTAGTAGATTCTCAACAAAGGAACTTTTTTTTTTTTTTTTTTTTGTAGACAGGGTCTCACTCTGTAGCCCAGGCTGAAGTGCAGTGGTGCAATTTTGGTTCACTGCAGCCTTGACCTTCCAGGGCTCAGGCAATCTTCCCACCTTAGCCTCCCAAGTAGCTAAGACAACAGGCATATTCTACCGTGCCCGGCTAATTTTTGTGTTTTTTGCTGAGATGGAGATTTGCCATGTTATCCAGGCTGGTCTTGAACTTCTAGGCTTAAACGATCCTCTCCCCTCGGCCTCCCAAAGTGCTGGGACTACTGGTGAAAGCCACTCCGCCTGGCCTATGGATCTCCTAAGTATAATTTAGATGATTTTTCCCTAAATTCAGTATCTTCTTTTTGCCGATGTTTGCAATATTTTCTGCCTATTGACATAGCCTCACACTAACTTCAGGTTATTCTCATATAGTGGGGATTTTCATAATCAGAAGAACTTAATGTCACTGTACCTAACCACCTTCAACAATTCATAAAAATAGTAAACAAGGATATTCATAGGGGAATGCCAATGTTTACACTCCTTCCTCCAAGAACTGCCCTTTTCTCCTAAACCATTGTTTCTTGTCTCTAAGCAACTTCCTCGTGCATTGCACCAGTCTCCATCATACCATGATGACTCAATTTTTAAAACAGTCTTTTGTGTTGAGCTTTGTGAAAGGCTTTTTGCAAATCTAAATAGATGCCATTCATGAGCTTTTGTCCCTACGCATATGTGCCTCCTAAAAGAGCTTTAATAGATGGATGAGGCCAATTTCCTCTCATTGAAACCATACGTTCTCCTCCAGCTCCTTTCTTGACTCTGGCAGTCATATTGGCATGCAATTATCTTTTGGGGGAGTAGTGCTCGCAGCCCTTCCCTGTTGATCTCCTTTGATTGGGTCTTTAATTGGGTCTAAATTGGGTAGATATTGTAGAAGACTGCAGGGTTAAGATTGCCAAAATCTAACTATCCTAAAAGAGACTAATCACCATGGTTAAGTTAGCATGCTGAGGTCAGAAACAGGGAAATATGGACGGATGTGTGGTAAATATGGGCAGAGAAAAGGAAGTAAGGTTAGAAATACAGGAAGCTGGTGGTTGTCAGTCAAGGGTCAGGAACGTTTTAGGGTCATGTCCTTTAAGTATCTGACACTGTTCTACATTTCCCTTTTCTTTAAATTCTCTCCTCCTTCGATGCCCTCAACGCTGTGCTCTCATCCTAGCTTGGTAGACGTTCCTGTTCAAACTCCTTCCCTGGAAGCTCTTCTTCCTATCTCTTTAATGTTTTTTTTTTTTTTTTTCCAGGTTCCATCCTTGGCTTTATCTTGTCTCCCTCTATAGGTTCTCCATTGTCAATTTCATACATTCCTATGGATTTAGGTAAATATAGATTAACAGAATAAAAATGGGACTTTGAGCTTTAGATAAGTTCATTCATCTGCCTAGTGTAGATTTCCACACTCCGATCTTAACATGTCCAAAAATCAGAGGCATCATCTTTATATAAGCTAAGGACTTTTTCATTTTATGTGACAAAAAACCCTATTTCATGGGCTCTAAGGAGAAGCCAAATAGCACAGGGATACAGCTAGGCTCAGAAACAACTGGAACCAAGACCTGGAAATTGCAATGATTTATTTCTTCTTCTTCTTCTTCTTCTTTTTTTTTTTTTTTTTGAGACAGAGACGCTCTGTCATCCGGACTGGAGTACAGTGGCACGATCTTGGCTCACTGCAACCTCCACCTCCTGGGTTCAAGGGATTCCCATGCCTTAGCCCCCTGAGTAGCTGGGACTACAAGAGGGTGCCCCCACATCTGGCTAATTTTTGTATTTTTAGTAGAGAAGGGGGTTTGCCACGTTGGCCAGGCTGGTCTCAAACTCCTGACCTCAAGTGACCCGCCCACCTCGAACTCTCAAGGTGCTGGGATTACCAGTGTGCAGCACCATGCCTGGCCCATTTCTCCAAATTATACATCAACTTTCTTCTGTATGTCTGTTTCTTTCTCCCCTTGTTGCAATTGATACTTTCTGCTTCTCGGCCTATATGGTGGCAAACACAAAGATCTCCATGTCTCTGCTTTAGTCACCCAGAGCAAGACTAGTGTGATTCTCTCTGGGTCCTAAAACTCACTGGCCCAGCCACATTCAAGGTGTCCAGCCATGGACAAGGTGTTCACCAGCGGATCAATCAACTTTGGCCTCAGATACAGTATATGCAACTTGAAGTTGCTTCATAGCTCACTGATGCACTGTTCATTTTGCTTTCAACCTTTTTCAACTGTTTCATTTCAGATAGTTTTTATTGCTACATATTCAACTATACTACTCATTTCTTCTGCATTGTCTAAACTCTTGTCAATCCCAATCCCATCCAGTGTATTTTTCTCTTTTGTTTTTCTTTTTTTAGAGACAAGGTCTCACTCTGAGGCCCAGGCTAGAGTGCAGTGGTACTTTCATACCTTACTGCAGCCTCAAACTTCTGAGCTCAAGCAATCCTTCTGCTTCAGCCTTCTGAGTAGCTGGGACTACAGGCGGGTGACACCACACCTGGCTAGTTTCTTGCATTTTTTGTGAAAACAGCATCTCGCTATGTTGCCCAGGTTGGCCTTGAACTGGCCTCAAGTGATTCTCCAGCCTTGGCCTCCCAATTTGCTGGGATTACAGTTGTGATACTTGGTCCCAGTATATTTTTCACTGTAGATATTGCATTTTTCATATCTAGATGTTCAATTTGCTCAATCTTTTCTATAGACTTTAAACATATGGAATACAGTTATCATAACTGTTTTTAATGACTTTGCCTATTAATTCTTTGACTAATTTAACATGCATGTCATTTCTGAGTTGTTCCTATACATTGATTTTTCTCATTATTGATTGTATTTTCTCTTTGTTTGCATGCCTAGAAAGTTTTTATTGGATGCTAGACATTGTGAATTTCACATCCTTAAGTGTTAGTCTTCTATTCCTATAAACATTTTCTTCAGCTTTATTCTGGGAAGCAGTTAAATTGTTTGGAAACAGTTTAATCTTTTTGAAGCTTCTCCTAAGCTTTGCTAGGCAAGATGAAAGCAGCCTTTATTCTAGACTACAGAGGAAATGCTCTTTAGAGTACTCTACCTGATGCTCTGTGAATTACAAGGTTTTTCATTCAAGGATTATTCCCTCTGCTCTGATCTCATGGTTCTTTCTTGAGTCTTGAGTGGTTTCTGCACACTCATGCTTGGATTAGCACTCAGCTGAAAACTGGAGGGCCCCTATCTCTGAAGCTCTCTCTCTGTGCTGCAATCTCCCCTCTGGAACTCTGCCCTGTGAACTCAAGATGCCATGGCCTGCCTGGGCCCCCAGGCTCTGCCCAGGTTTCCCCTCCCTAAGTTGCTCTCTGGAAGCTCTCTCCATGCAATGAGCTTGGGTAATCGCAGGCCTCACCTCATTTGTTTTCCCTCTCTCAAGAATCATTGTTCTCTGCTGCCTGGTGTGCAGTGTCTGAAATCTGTTGTTTCATGTATTTTGTCTGTTTTTTCTGTTCTTTCAGATGGGAGGCTGAATCCAGTCCCTGTCACTCCATGTTGGCCGGAAGTGGAAGTCCAGTTGTCTTTAGGAACTATTTGCAGTTGTTTAAACTCTGGGCTCTTGCATGTCTCTGCACTTTTATGTCAGTTTGACATGTTTTTCCCTTCCACCCTGTCTGCCTGGCAAGACTTGAGTTCAAGCATTATCTCCTCCCAAACCTGCCCAGCACCCATCCCACGTCAGCATCCCCTCTCCATGCTCCCTGGCATTATACCACAGCGTGGAGCTTGGTTCCCCTCACTGAACTCTAAGGCCTGTGTGCAAAGATCATAGCTTACTTATCATTTTTAAAATTGAAAAATGATGTATATTTTTATGGGATGCATAGTGATGTTTCATACATATAATGCGTGGCAACCAGATAAGGGTAATTAGCATATCCATCATCTCAAACATTTAGGATTTCTTTGGTGGTTTTTGTTTTGTTTGTTTTTTTCAGACAGTCTTGCTCTGTTGCCCAGGCTGGACTACAGTGATGTGATCATGACTCACTGCAATCCTCCCACCTTAGCCCCCAGAGTAGCTGGGACTACGGGCATGTGCCACCATACTGGCTAATGTGTGTGTGTGTGTGTGTGTGTGTGTGTGTGTGTATGTGTAGAGACAGGGTGTCCCTCTATTGCTGGTCTCAAACTCCTGGGCTCAAGCCATCCTCTCTCGCTGGCCTCCCAAAGTGGGATTACAGGTGTGAGCCACCGTGCCTAGCCTATCTTTTCTTTTTTTAGACAGAGTTTTGTTCTTGTTGCCTAGGTTTCAGTGCAGCGGCACGATCTCGGCTCACTGCAACCTCCGCCTCCCAGGTTCAAGTGATTCTCCTGCCTCAGCCTCCTGAATAGCTGGGATTACAGGTGCCTGCCACCACGTCCAGCTAATTTTTTGTATTTTGAGTAGAGACGGGTTAGAGACGGGGTTTCACCATGTTGGTCAGGCTGGTCTCGAACTCCTGACCTCAGGTGATCCACCTGCCTCGGCCTCCCAAAGTGCTGGGATTACAGGTGTGAGCCATCGTGCCTGGTCCTTATCTTATCATTTTTTAATACTGGGAACATTTGATATCCTCCTTTTAGCTTTTGAAGTTTATTCATCTTTGATTTCTGAACCTAGCACAGCAACTGAAACAGTAGCTACCCATCATATCCTTGTTGAAATGAATTGTTTCTTATATTTCAGTGGACTATTCAAAGTGAAACATTGGGTTGGGCACTGCAGCTCACACCTGCAATCCCAATGCTTTGGGAGACCAAGGCAGGAGGATCACTTGAGCCCAGGAGTTTGAGGCTGCAGCGAGCTATGATTGTGCCACTGCACTCCAGCCTGGGCAACAGGGTGAGACCCAGTCTCAAACAAACAAAACAAAATCAAGTGAAACACTGTATATAATTATCCTGAGACAGAGAATAATCTTCACTGTTTATTTCAGAGTATTTTATAAACCGTTACCTGAAAAAATGGGCTGAAACTTAAACACTTCTATATTCTCAAGTTCTGATATTGCATTTCTTTGAATCAAATATGTCATTTAGCAAAATTTTCCGAGGCGATTCTCAACAAAGTGGTTGTGTTAGAAGTATGTATGTTTGTAGCCTTCCCTTTAGAAGGGTTCTGGATTGTTGGGATGTATTTCTATGTAGTTTGATTTGGTTACTTATGACAAGCATGAAATCTTTTCAAATATTTACAACTCATGCTGTGCAGAATGCAACTGTGAAGTGCCGAGCAAACGACCTCATGTAGTGAAACCCTTCCTTGACTCAATAGCCAGGCATGGTGGCACACGTCTGTAATCCCAGCTACTCACGGGGCCGAGGCACAAGAATTGCTTGAACTCGGGAGGTGGAGGTTGCAGTGATTTGAGATTGTGCCACTGCACTCCAGCCTGAGTGACAGAGTGAGACTCTGTCTCAAAAAACAAACAAAAAATCCCCAAAAATAAAAAAATACAAAGTCACACTGTAATCTCTAGCATGGCATTATACCACATGTAGGTTTAATAACCTGTTCAGGGGAAACAGATGTCAAACTTTGAGGTTGGGCATGGTGGCTCACACCTGTAATCCCAGCAATTTGGGAGGCCAAGGCAGGAGGATTTCTTGAAGCCAGGTGTTCCAGACCAGCCTGGGCAACACAGTGAGACCCCGTCTCTAAAACAAAATACAAAAATCAGCCAGGCATGGAGCACATGCCTGTAGTCCATGACTCAGGAGTCTAAGGCGGGAGGATTGCTTAAGCCCAGTAGTTTGAGGCTGCAGTGAGCCATGATCACACCACTGAACTCTAGCCTGGGTGACAAAGCAAGACCTCTGTGGAGTCCTAATTAGGGAAAAGGAATCAAGCTGGCAGGACCAGGGGAAAGCAAAAAGAAGCAGATAAGCTATCAGTCTGCCTTTCTTCATGGCCCAGGACATGTAGCCCTCCTGTGCAAGTAACTCACAATCTCCCCGCACCCAACTATCAGACACCTGCAAGTTAGCTCACCGCAACCTTGGTGTTATCACTACTGCACAAAGCCTTCCTCGGCATACAGCATACATACTATTCTACACAATCCCCAGCAAGCCTTTGTCTCTTGGAAGTCATTGGCTCCTTTGTGCTGGCCTGCCTGTTTCTCTCTTGCTGTGTATTTTCATACTTTCTCTAATAAATTTGCCTTTCTTTACCTACAACTGTCTTGGTAAACAAATTCTTCTTAACACCCACACCACCAGCTCAATAGTTGCTACTCACTGGTGACAACCCCACTTCAAAAAATAAAATAAAATCAACTTCTACATTAAATGCGCTGGGAGTGAGACCTGTGAGATTCCATCATGGGTCCTTTGTGGACGACACATGCTCTCTTATGCTAAAATGTCTCCCCTCTCGCCACATCACTGGCACACTTTGTGTCCTGCCTCAGCCTCCCAAAGTGCTGGGATTACAGGTGTGAGCCACCACACCCAGCCTAAAAGTTTGACATCTGTTTTCCCTGAGCAGGTTATTAAACCTACGTGTGATATGACGTGGTGCTATAGATTTCAGTGTGACTTCATGGTTTTTTTTTTTTTTGTACTTAAACCTACTTGAGGCCTCAATGCTTTCTTTGTTTTAACCTGTATAAAAAACTGACATAAGTAGGTAAATAGGGCACGTTAATTGTAGAAAAAACACTGTGCGTGTGTGTGTGTGCACGCATGAGCAAATGAATATCACTTCCAATTAAACCACTCAGAGTGTCATTGTAGTCTTTCAGTGTGTATCTTTCCTGCCACACACACACACACCCACACACACCCCCCTAGGTAGCAGGTACAAAATGGTATAGAATATGAATTCATGAATTGATTCATGAATATAATATGATTCATGAATTCATATTCTATACCATATTGTACCTGCTACTTTTTGTAATCTGCTTTTCCCTCCTCATATCTTTCTGAGTCAACTAATATCTTTTCTAATTTCCCAAAGTAGTAACATGAAAAATGAAATCTTTCACAAACATTACTTTTTATTACATTCCCTCGCTTTTCATTCTAGAGTATCAGCTTTTTATAGAGAACTATTGAAGACATAATGCCTAAGAAAAATGAATTCCTGTCAAGTGCTGGAATTTGAGGCATAGTGAGATGCATATTTTGAGTGCTTCTAAGTGCTATATTCATATCATTCAAGCATAAGTTTAGCTCTGCCATATTGTGAATAGCAATAACAATATCACTAAATAGGAAAAGTAGGACTAGAAGAGACCATTTAAAAATTCCAAATGTAATGTTTCAATATATCCTAAAAGACAGCTGTTCTTAGCCACAGCAATGAGACCTGGGAAGCTTTACTCCCAAAATGAGAAAAACCCCATGATTTAATACCTTGAACATATTCCAACAACCTACTGAAGATCAATTTCATTAATTTCATCTAATTTCATTTTATATTTTGATCTTGTGTTAAGACAGTTGACAACCAATTTCTTTCCCCTTTTTAACTGAAAATATCATACTTTGAAATAGTCCAATCTAGGCTGGCAAAAACATATATATATATATAAATAAAACATATTATCTATCTATCTATCTAAATATATTTGAGACAGTGTCTCACTTTGTTGCCTAGGCTGGAGTACAGTGGCATAATCTCAGCTCACTGCAACCTCCGCCTCCTGGGTTCAAACAATCCTCCCATCTCAGCCTCCTGAGTAGCTGGGACTACAGGTGCATGCCACCATGCCTGGCTAATTTTTGTATTTTTTGGTAGATGGGGTTTCACCATGCTGATCAGGCTGGTCTCAAACTCCTGACCTCTAGTGATCCACCTGCCTTGGCCTCTCAACGTGCTGGGATTACAGGCATGAGACACCATGCCTGGCTAAGGCTGCCAAATATTAATGTTCAGATCTCTTTAGAACGATATAGTAAGTTCCATGGTGGCAGAAATGATGTCTACCTCTAGCGTCTAGCACAGTACCTTGCAAAAACAATAGGTGCGCAATACATATTTATAGACTTTTACCAAGTGACAATATGTTTGGAAGCAATTAATAACTATAATTGAATAAAGAATTAATATTTGTATTCAAAAACAAAGTATCATCTAAACATTAATTTCATTTTTACCTTTATGTTTTAGAAATGACATTGCTATACAAACATGCACATGCACCCACCCCCAACACACACACCAGGGTTTCTCAGCCTCACTACTAGTAACATTCTCTGTTGTATGGGACAATTCCAATAGCACCTCTCTTCTCCAAATTGTGATGATGAAAAACATTTCCAGGCCAGGTACAGTGGCTCACGTGGGTAATCCCAGCATTTTGGGAGGCCAAGGCAGGAGGATCACTGGAGCCCAGGAATTCGAGATCATCTTGGGTGACATGGTGAAACCCTGTCTCTACCAAAAAATACAAAAATTAGCTGGGCGTGATGGTGTGCGCCTGTAATCCCAGCTACTCGGGAGGCTGAGGTGGGGGGGAATCACTTGAGCCCAGGAGACTGAGGCTGCAGTAAGCCATGATTGTGTCACTACACTCTAGCCTGGGTGATAGAGTGAGACCCTGTCTCAAAATAAAAGTTTGCAGACATTGCCAAATATCCTCTGGGTGGGAGTGGGGGAAAGAGGATTGCTCCTAGTTGAGAAATACACACACATACACACACATACACACACACACACACACACGATGTCAAAACTCTTAAGAAACAATTATAAGAATTCTTTAAAAAGACATGTCATTCAAATCAATTCAAAGGAGAGACTGGTTTAAGAAGAAGGAATACTGGCAGGGCATGGAGGCTCACGCCTCTAATCCTAGCACTTTGAGAGGCTGAGATGGGCGGATCACTTGAGCAGAGGAGTTTGAGACCAATCTGGGCAACATGGTCTCTACAAAAAATACAAAAATTATCCAGGTGTGGCGGTGCATGCTGGTAGTCTCAGCTACTTGGGAGGCTGAGGCAAGAGGATTGCTTGAGCCCATGAACATGAAGCTGCAATGAGCTATGATTGGACCACTGCACTCTAGCCTGGGTGACAAAGCAAGACTGTCAAAAAAAATAAAAAAATAAAAAAAAGGAAAATGCAGAAAATGCAATTTGCAGAAAAATGGTTGGTTATCTTGATATTAACTGAGTTCTGGAAAAAAAGAAGCACTAATACCATGTAAAAAACACCCCCTTTGAAATGGTCTTCCATTCATTTTATTCAGCCTGTTATTTATCTACTCCAATTTTAAGAAAAACACCATCTGAAATCAAATTGGCACCAATATCCTAGTGATTAAAATAGATTATATTTAAATTCCTTCAAATTAAGATTCCTTAAAAATTAGTGGCATTCTTATTTTCTTAACTATGCAGCATTAATTCTCAATAACCAGTATAGGGACTATTCTGGCTCTCCTGATGACAAGTTTTATGATCTTGGGCAAGTGGTTTATCCACTTAGGGCCTCCATTTCTTCATCTGCAAAATGGAGATAATGTGAGTATCTACTCCCAGATGTGCTGTCAGATTAGAAATAATTACCACAAGTAAAGTGCTTAGAACAGCAACTGACACTCAGAAAACACCCAATGAATGCTAACGCTGGTTATTTATTTATTTAGAGACAGGGGTCTCACGGTGTTGTTCAGGCTGGACTTGAACCCCTGGGCTCAAGTGATCCTCAGCCTCCCGAGTGGTAGGACTACAGGGCTGCACCACCACGCCCGGCTGACGGTTGTTACTCACATTTGCCAATTTGCAACCAGTTTTTCACATCAGATAATCCATTCTTCTTCTTCCTTGCCATACATCATTTTTGGCTAATTAATTCCACTGAATTGTACTAAGCAAAGTAAGCAAATTTCAAGATGAGCTTATGTAAAATATAATTGAGACACAGCTGTCTCACTACTTTATTAATGCTAATATTCTTCTCTATAACTATGAATAGAAAAATAAAGAATTCTTTTAAAAATGTTTTTAATTTTTAATTTTAATTTTTAGAGACAAGGTCTCACTCTGTCACTCAGGCTGGAGAACATTGGTGCAATTCTAGCTCACTGTAGCCTCAAACTCCTGGGCCCAAGTGACCCTCCTACCTCAGCCTCCTGCGTAGCTAGGACTACAAGCACATGCCATCATGCACAATTAATTAAAAAAATTTTTTTTGTAGAGATGGGGTCTCACTATGTTGCCCAAGGGGATCTTGAACTCCTAGTCTCAAGTGATCCTCCTGTCTTGGCCTCCCAAAGTGTTGGGATTATAGGTGTGTACCATCATGCCCAGCCCAAGAATTCTTGAGAAAAGAACAACAGTGACTTTAATAAATTCTGAATATTTTTCCTCAAGTTAAAAGTCGATTTTAAATTCATTTTTCAGGTACGATTTTTTTTCTATGTAAATCAAGTCAACAGGAATAATAAGTACTTACATAGACAGCATTTACTCTCTGCCAGGCACTGCTCAAAGCAAATTATTTAATCCTCAAACAACCCTGTAAGACAGGTAATTTTATTATTTCTGTTTTAAAGATGAGGAGCTGTGGCCAGAGAGGTTGCATAACTTGCTCAAGGACATTCAGCTAGTAAGTGGTAAAATTTAGATAAGAGCCATAGTCTGGCTCCAGAATTTGTGTGCATAAGATTATATGATTGTGAAACAATAGCTAGATCAAAAACACAGACATTGGGCTAAAACCTTTAATAAATTCTCAATATTATTCCTCAAGTTAAAAATCCATTTTAAATTTATTTTTCAGGTACTTTTTTTTTTTCTATGTAAATCAAGTCAACAACGGAATAACGAGTACTTACACAGATGCCATTTACTCTCTGCTTGGAGAGTAAATCCTGGAGTTTTCTTTTTTTTGAGATGGAGTCTCACTCTGTTGCCCAGGCTGGGGTGCAGTGGCACAATCTTGGCTCACTGCAACCTCCGCCTACCAGGTTCAAGCAATTTCCTTCCTCAGTCTCTTGAGTATCCAGGATTATAGGCACCCGTCACCATACCTGGCTAATTTTTGTATTTTTAGTAGAGACAGGGTTTCACCCTGCTGCCCAGACTGGTCTCAAACTCCTGAGCTGAAGCGATCTGCTCGCCTTGGCCTCCCAGAGTGCTGGGATTACAGACGTGAGCCACCACATGTGGCCCAGCTCCAGAATTTCTGCTTGCTTCTTTTAAATTATCTCAATCTCTTTGTTAAATTAATCTGATAGAATTCTGAATCCCTTCTCTGGGTTATCTTGAATTTCTTTGAGTTTCCTCAAAACAGCTATTTTGAATTCTTTGTCTGGAAGATCATATATCTCTGTTTCTCCAGGATTGGCCCCTGGTGTCTTATTTCATTCACTTGGTGAGGTCCTATTTTCCTGGATTGTCTTAACACTTTTAGACGTTTGTTTGTGTCTGGGCATTGCAGAATTAGGTATTTATTGCAGTCTTCACTGTCTGAGCTTGCTTGTACCCGTGCTTCTTGGGAAGGCTTTCCAGATAACTGAAAGAACTTGGGTGCTGTGATCTAAGCCGTATCTGCTTTAGGGACAATCTAAATTCAGCAACACTATGATTCTTGCAGACTGGTAGAGTTACTACCTGATGCTCTTGGATAAGACTGGGGAGATTTCTCTGGACTACCAGGCAGAGACTCTTGTTCTTTCCCTTTACTTTCTCCCAAACAAGTAGAGTGTCTTTCTATTCTGAGCCATCTGAAGCTTGGGGTGGAGTAATATAAGCACCTCTGTGGCCATCTGGTATGACTGTGCTGGGTCAGAGCTGAAGACAGCACAGCATGGAGTCTTTCCTAAGGCCTGCTGTAACCACTCCCTGGCTATGGCCTATGTTCACTCACAGCCTGGGGCTCTACAATCAGTATGCGGGAAAGCCAACCAGGCCTGTGTCCTTCCCTTCAGAGTGGCGAGTTCCCCCCGTCCCCAGGCAGGTCCAGATGCCATCCAGGAGCTAAGGACTACAGTCAAAAACCTCAGAAGTCTACCTGGTGTTCTACTGTATTGCAACTGAACTGACACTTAAACCACAAGATGCTGTCCTTCCCACTCCTCCCTCCCCTTTGCAATGGGAGGAGCCTCACCCCATGGCCAATGCCACCACAGGCCCACAAGGAGTACTGCCAGACTACTGCTGATGTTCCCTTATGGTGCCAGACTACTGCTGATGTTCCCTTATGGTCCAATGGCTCTTCAATCAGCGCATGGTGAATGCTGCCTGGCCTCGGACTCAACCTTCAGACCAGTGAGCTCCTGTCTGGCCCCAGGCAGGTCCGGAAATGCTGTCCAAGAGGCAAGTTCTGGAATCAGGGACTCCAGGAGACTGCTTGTTGCTCTATCCCCCTGCAGCCAACCTGGTACCTAAGGTGCAAGACAAAGTCCTCTTTACTTTCCCCTCTGCTTCTCTAAAGCAGAAGGAGTCTCACCTCATAGCCATCACAGCTAGGAATGTGCTGAGCTTCACCTGAAGCCAGCAAGTCTCAGAGTCCCACCAAAGGCCCCTGACATACTGTTACAGTACATAGCTAGTGAGGCATGAGCAGAGCAGGAGAGGGCACTCCCCTGATAGGAATGTCAGATGACTATCAGGTGTTGGGAGGCAGTTGTCACACTGTCTCTCTAAAACGGTAATCGGTCACAGCCAGCACCAGGGAAAGGCAGTCTCCCAATAGATAGAAACACTTGAAACTGGTGATCAGCAGCTTCCCAATAAGATCTCAGGAGTTTGGTGAGTGTGCTCAAGCATGCACATTAAGAGGCAAAATATCAGAGATGAACTGGTATATGACTTTCCAGAGACATTCCACTAGTAAGGGAAGAATGTCTCAGGTGAGCATGTGTACAACTCCACTACACACTGCACATGCTCACTTCCCAAGTGCTTGGAGGCCACTGCACAAAAGGAAGAATAAGGGGAGAAGGGACGTAAGACCCCAGAAGTACGCCAGTGTATAAAACCCCAAGTCAAAAGATCGAACTGTGCACTTGTCTTTCGAGTTGCCTGCCTGGCCCTCTTTCAAGTGTATTTCCTTCCTTTTGTTCCTGCTCTAAAGCTTTTTCAAAAACTTTCACTCCTGCTCTAAAACTTGCCCCAGTGTCTCCTCCTGCCTTCTGCCCCTCAGTCAAATTCTTTCTTTTGGCCGGGTGTGGTGGCTCACACCTGTAAATCCCAGCACTTTGGGAGGCCAAGGCAGGTGGATCACTTGAGGTCAGGAGTTTGAGACCAGCCTGGCCAACATGGTAAAACCCCGTTTCTATTAAAAATACAAAAATTAGCCAGGCATGGTGATGGGTGCCTCCCAGCTACTTGGGAGGCTGAGGCAGGAGAATTGCTTGAACCCGGGAAGCAGACGTTGCAGGGAGCCAAAAGATCGTGCCACTGTACTACAGCCTGGGTGACAGAGTAAAACTCTATCTCAAAAAAAAAAAAAAAAAAAATTCTAATTCTTTCTTCTGAGGAGGCAAGAACTGAGGCTGCTGCAGACCCATAAGGATTTGCCCCCAGTAACACAATGTGGTGCCATGACTGGGATACATTCTGCTACTAACATATTTTGGTGCCAATTGATTCTGATAACTTCCACTGCTCACATACTTTGGTGCTGCATGACTCAGATACTTTCCCCTGTGGTCAGACATCTCTATGCCCTGCCTTCTCTGCCTGGAGGCATCCAACCCCTGTATACAATTTTCTTCTTCCTTTCTCTCTCCTGCTTACTAACCAAACCCCAGAATAATTCCTCTCGGCCATATGTGACTGTTCCCCCGGGGTTGATCGCTCAGCTCACCCTGATTGTGGCTCGCAGGGGTGGGAAGGACCTTGAGGTTCATGCTGAGGCACTAATGGCTTTCCTGGACGGGGGCTCACAAGAGAGGTAGGGCTAAAGCCTAAAACTGTGCAATGTCAGGTTTCCTCTTCTTTTTCAGCTAAAATTGACCAAGAACCCACACTGCCTGTTCTGTTTTTCTCTGTGTGTGTGTGTGTGTTTTGAAATGGCCTTGTGTACCTGCTGGACCATCTGCCTTGGGGGCAAGTCTGCCTCTTTGCTTTTACTTCACATGCCACATGACTTCTTAAACACACATTCCCTATTATTTGTGTGTCCTGGCTTTTACTGTGTTTGCATGGTAGCAAAGACACGAGCTCCCCTGCAGATATCCCCTGAGATTTATACTTGTTTAAACCCTACCAGCTTCCATGACTCTAACCCTGCCCCTGTCTGCTGGCACATGGTCAGGACAGACACTAATTGGAACTCCAGCTCCGCCAGCTCCTTGACTTACCACATGCTTTTTGTTCCTGTTATGCCCCAGGGCCAAGTTTTCCAGTGGGTTTTGAAGTAGTTTGTCCACCTGCATAGGGCCTCACTCTGACGCTTGAAGGATCCCACCTACTGGCTTTTTTGAGTTAGCACTCTTTTGGGAAGAGTGGATATTCTTCTTTTGCCATTTGCAAGTTCTTACCCCAAGTCCCAAGTCCTCCAGAGGTTACTACTTTACATCAAGAGGGCAAATAAAGGGGGCCAGGCACACCGGCTCACACCTGTAATCCCAGCACTTTGGGAGGCTGAGGCAGGCGGATCATGAGGTCAAGAGTTCGGGACTAGCCTGGCCAACATGGTGAAACCCTATCTCTACTAAAAATACAAAAATTAGCCACGTCTAGTGGTGCATACCTATAATTCCAGCTACTTGGGAGGCTGAGGAAGAAGAATTGCTTGAACCCCGGAGGCGGAGGTTGCAGTGAGCCAAGATTGCACCACTGTACTCCAGTCTGGGCGACAGAGCAAGACTGTCTCAAAACAAAACAAAACAACAAAACAAGAGGGCAAATAAATATTAGGTCTGCTATTTTTGCAAGCATATGAAGGCTTTCCATGAGTATTCCTCTCACTTCCTCCCACTTCCTCCTGTAACTTCCATTTCTCTAATTACTTCTATACCCTTCTCAACATGCTTCAAGGTCATATTTAAAAAGGAGTCAGGAGGGAAGAACATGGGAAATGGGAATCTGAGAAAAGAGATAATCACTTTTTTTGCTAGAATGCTCCAAATGCAAGTCACTATAAGGTCATGGAGACAAGGACACAGGCCAGTGAAAGGCTGCAGGGGCAAGAGCCCCATAGGACAGAGATGAAGATTGGTCCCAGGCTAACAGATTACTATTAGAATAGAGATTAAAGCAAGGTTAGGGTTACATGGCAAGATCGGTTATTCCAGAACCCCAAGGATGAACGGGGGGCCTACGGTTCACTCTAGTATCTCCTTTCTTCTCAAGTAGGTAACTGTGTCAAGATGGAACCAAGGCTACTTGGTAGGACCGGTTCATTCTGGAACCCTAAGGACCATGGGGGATGCCTCATTCAGGACAACAGGAAAGTAGAGGAAAAGCCTTCTTTTTCCTTTTTCCCTTTTTTTCTCTCTTCACAAATGGGTAATTGCGTCTCCATACCACAAGACACACCCCTTAGATGCATCCCCCAAACTGGGAAAAGTTTGATTCCCACCAACCTTGACACAAAAAAATAGTTTTCCTTTGCAATACTGTTGGGCCTAAAAAGGAACTGGGAGGAAATTACAAAAGCCAGCCTTGGAACCAGTGACCCTGTGCATGAGGGTCTAAAATTGAACTGGAAGGAAATTACAAATGTTAGCCTTGGAACTAGTGACCTTGTGCAGAAAGGCCTCAGATTAGCCATCTCAGTCTTTTATAACTGAGAGTAGAACAAGGAGAATAGGTCTAAGGCAAAGGAGAAATGCAGGGATCAGAGGCAGGCTCAACGACTGGTTGCTTTATAAGCTCTTCCAGCTCCCTCCAGGTTGCTACCATCATGGTGGGAAGCCAGGCCACTGGAAGGCAAACTGCCCAATGGGACAAATGGGAAAAAGCTGCACATGGCATGCCCCCTCTGCCACATGCTCAGCCAGTGTAATGGGATGGCCCTAAGAGCCAAAGGGCCTTGGGACAGGATCCCAAACCTTGATAGCCTTGAGCTAAAGGGACTCTTTCCTCTAGCTGGCTTCCAAATCAGACATAGTCATCAACAGAACAAAGCCAAGGGCAACTCTGGAGATGGCAAGTAAAATTAAAAATTTCCCTTTTGGGTTCAAGAGCTGCCTACTCTGTGCTAATCTCCTTCTCTGAGCAACTCTCCTCCAAATCCTGTTGGGTAATAGGGACAAATGATGCCTCCTCCCTCCAAAAGAAAAGATTCACACCCTTCATATTACTTAAAGAACCAATTACCGGCTGGGCGCGGTGGCTCAAGCCTGTAATCTTAGCACTTTGGGAGGCCAAGGCGGGCGGATCACGAGGTCAGGAGATCGAGACCATCCTGGCTAACACGGTGAAACCCCATCTCTACTAAAAAATACAAACAACTAGCCGGGCGAGGTGGCGGGCGCCTGTAGTCCCAGCTACTCGGGAGGCTGAGGCAGGAAAATGGTGTAAATCCGGGAGGCGGAGCTTGCAGTGAGCTAAGATCCGGCCACTGCACTCCAGCCTGGGCGACAGAGCGAGACTCCGTGTCAAAACAAAAAAAAAGAACCAATTACCATTTTTCCACCAGTCCCTGGAAATGTCTAACGTTTCCTACCCCACACCTCACTGGGGCAAAAATATACTTTCCAAGATGGTGCTTGCTTACTATTTACCTGACCTCTGAATTCATCTTTCTTTCTAATAGCTCTATTTCTTCTGGTAAAGCTAACTGAAGCTTTAACCAATAACTTCTACCTGGACAGTCCTACCTCAGGGGTTTAGAAACAGCCCACACTTCTTTGGACACACCCTAGGAAGAAATCTAACTGAGCAATCTCTTGAGAAAGAGTGAGTGCTACAGTATGTAGATAATCTCTTTATTTGCTCCCCCTTCACAGGACTCATAGCAACATGCAGTACAAATAATAATTTTCTAAAAGATGGAAAATTACTTGTCTAATACAAAAGTTGTAAAGGTAAATTATAAATTATTCTGGTAAGGAACGTTAAAAAGAAAAGAGATTTTGTCTGAGAAAGGATCTCATGTGGTAAATTCTTGTCCTAAAGTAAAATAACTGGTTGTTTGCCGGGCGCAGTGGCTCAAGCCTGTAATCCCAGCACTTTGGGAGGCCGAGATGGGCGGATCACGAGGTCAGGAGATCGAGACCATCCTGCCTAACATGGTGAAACCCCGTCTCTACTAAAAAATACAAAAAACTAGCCAGGCGTGGTGGCGGGTGCCTATAGTCCCAGCTACTCGGGAGGCTGAGGCAGGAGAATGGTCTAAACCCAGGAGGTGGAGCTTGCAGTGAGCTGAGATCCAGCCACTGCACTCCAGCCTGGGCGACAGAGCGAGACTCCATCTCAAAAAAAAAAAAAAATAAATAAATAAATAAATAAAATAAAAATAACTGGTTGTTCAATGTTGGCGAGGTATGGTGGCTCACACCTGTAATCTCAGCACTTTGAGAGGCTGAGGCTGATGGATTACCTAAGGCCAGGAGTTCGAGACCAGCCTGGCCAACATGGTGAAACCCTGTCTCTACTAAAAATACAAAAAATTGTTTTAAGTTAGATAGGATAAAGCTAATGGTTTGAGCAAGTTGTGGAAGGTTTGTGAAAGATTAATCTTGTAAAAGAAGTTCTGAGTGTGAATACATTAGCTAAAATTAAAGGGGCATTATTCAATTTATTCCTAAATTGAACATTGGAATAAAGACACAACACAGTTTTCTTAGAGTATTATTCTGCTCTTTAACAGAACATTCTAAAGGGTTATAAAAAGTTTATAAAAATTTTTACCTTAGTTTGGCACAGTAGCTCATGCTTGTAATCCCAGCACTTTGGGAGGCCGAAGCAGGTGGATCACCTGAGGTTGCGAGTTTGAGACCAGCCTGTCCAACATGGCGAAATCCCATCTCTAGCCAAAATCCAAAAATTAGCTGGGTGTGGTGGCACGTGCCTGTAATCCCAACTACTCAGGAGGCTGAGGCGGGAGAATCGCTTGAACCCAGGAGGCGGAAGTTGCAGTAAGCCAAGATCACATCACTGCACTGCAGCCTGGGCCACAGAGTGAGACTCTGTCTCAAAAACAAAACAAACAAACAACAACAACAAACATTTTACCTTATGGTTAAACTGATTAAGGTTGAACAGACTGGGAGGCCGAGGTGGGTGGATCACAAGACCAAGAAATCGAGACCAGCCTGGCTAGCATAGTGGAATCCCATCTCTATTAAAAATACAAGAAATTAGTTGGGCATGGTGGCATGTGCCTGTAATCCCAGCTACTCAGGAGGCTGACGCAGGAGAATCACTTGAATCCAGGAGGTGGAGGTTGAGCACAACTTGCTCGTACTTTTAGCTTTATCCTATCTATTCCTACTTGAACCCAGGAGGCGGAGGTTGCAGTGAGCTGAGATCATGCCAGCCTGGGCGACAGAGCGAGACTCAGTCTCAAAAAAAGATCAAAAACAGAAAAAAAAGGCCCAGCACAGTGGCTCACGCCTGTAATCCCAGCACTTTGGGAGGCCGAGACCAGTGGATCATGAGGTCAGGAGTTGGAGACCAGCCTGACCAATATGGTGACACCCCGTCTCTACTAAAAATACAAAAATTAGCCAGGCATGGTGGCATGTGCCTGTAGTCCAAGCTACTTGGGAGGATGAGGCAGAAGAATCACTTGAACCCGGGAGGCAGAGGTTGCAGTGAGTCAAGATAGCCCTACTGCACTCCAGCCTGGGTGACAGAGCAAGACTCCATCTCAAAAAGAAAAAATAAATTGAATAGATTTGTCTATAAGGTTTAGTTAAGAGTTGGGTTTGCCATGAATAGTGCACTAATGCTAAGGTAATATCTGGCTTTCTTTGGACTGTATTTATGTAAATGTGTTATCGGTATGTGTTTCAAAATTATGCAAAATTCCTATAATTCTAATATAACGTATTATACATTAGGCTGGGCATGGTGGCTCACGCCTGTAATCCCAGCACTCTGGGAGGCCGAGGCAGGTGGATCACCTGAGGTCAGGAGCTCGAGACCAGCCTGATCAATATGATGAAACTCCGTCTCTACTAAAAATATAAAAATCAGCCAGGTATGGTGGCATGTGCCTGTAATCCCAGCTACTCGGGAGGCTGAGACAGGAGAATCACTTTAACCTGGGAGGCAAAGGTTGCAGTGAGCTGAGATTGCACCATTGCACTCCAGCCTGGGCAACAAGGGCAAAACTCTGTCTCAAAAAAAATAAATAAAAATAAAATTACTTAGTATACATTATCCATAATAACTCTATAATTGTTATGTTAAATTATTGTGTGCCACAGAGGTAATAAATTTCCTTGTCAATTTTGTCTTTGTCTGTGGCTACCCTAAAACTTTTTGTCATGCACAATTGTTGTCTTGTTTTAAACCTCTTTAAAAGGTGATTTTATAAACAGATCTAGGACTCTAACAGGTGCTCTTAAATGCAGGTTTCTGATAACTTTGGAGATTGTGACATTAGAATAAAGGAAAAAACTCTCAGGACTCTCCTGGAGAGCTAACATGTTCATTAATATCAAGCATAATGAGTTAACTGCATGGACTAAACTAATAGAAGACTGAAATAATCCTCATGACTTTTTGCTTAACACATTGCTAATCCTTTGTCAAAGTCAAGAAAACTTTTCTTTGAGCTATGTACAGTTTTTAACAACCGAGTAAAGTATATACCTGTGTATTAGCTTGCTTTCATTCTGTTATAAAGAACTACCTGAGACTGGGTAATTTATGAAAAAAAAGAAATTTAATTGACTCATAGTTTCACAGGCTCAACAGGAAGCATGACTGGGAGGCCTCAGGAAACTTAAAATCATGGTGGAAGGTGAAGGGGAAGCAAAGACCTCCTTCACGTGGTGGCAGGAGAGAGAGTAAGCAAAGAGGGAAATGCCACATACTTTCGAACAACCAGATCTCATGAGAACTCACTAACATGAAAAGAGCAACATGAAGTCCACTCTCATGATTCAGTCACCTCCTACCAGACCCCTCCCCCAACACTGGCAATTACAATTCCAGATGAGAGATCTGAGTGGGGACATAGAGCCGTAACATATCATTTTACCCCTGGCCCCTCTTAAATCACATGTCCTTCTCACATTTCAAAACCAATCATGTGGCCAACATGGTGAAACCCTGTCTCTATTAAAAATACAAAAATTAGCTGGGCATGGTGGTGGGTACCTGTAATCCTAGTTACTTGGGAGGACGAGACAGGAGAATTGCTTGAACCCAGGAGGCAGGGGTTGCAGTGAGCCAAGATTGCACCACTGCACTCCAGCTGGGTGACAGACCATGACTCTGTCTAAACAAAAAAAACAAAAGCAATCATGCCTTCCCAATAGTCCCCCAAAGTCTTAACTCATTCCAGCATGAACTCAAAAGTCCAAGTCCAAAGTATCATCTGAGACAAGGCAAGTCTCTTCCACCTATGAGCCTGTAAAATAAAAAATAAAAAACAAGTTAGTTACTTTCAAGATACAAAGGAGGTACAGTCATTGGGTAAATGCCCCCCTTCCAAAACGGAGAAATTGGCCAAAATAAAAGGGCTACAGGCCCTTTGCAAGTCCAAAATCCAGCAGGACAGTCATTAAATCTTAAAGCTCCAATATAATCTCCTTTGACTCCATGTCTCACATCCAGGGCATGCTGATGGAAGGGGTAGGCTCCCAAGGTCTTGGGCAGGTCCACCCTTGAGGCTCTGCAGGGTACAGTCCCACTGGCTGCTTTCAAAGGTTGGCATTGAGTGCCTGCAGCTTTTCCAGGTACATGATGCAAGCTGACAGTGGATCTACTATTCTGGGGTCTGGGGGAGGGTGGCCCTCTTCTCACAGCTCCACAAGGCAGTGGCCCAGTGGGGACTCTGTGTGGGGGCTCCAACCCATTTCTTCTCCAACTGCCCTAGCAGAGGTTCTGCATGAGGGCTCTGCTCCTGCAGTAGAGTTCTGTGTGCACATCCAGGCATTTCCACATATCCTCTGAAATCTAGGTGGATGTTCCCAAATCTCAACTCTTGCCTTCTGTGCACCTGCAGGTCCAACACCACGTAAAAGCTGCCAAGTCTTGGGGCCTGCACTCTCTGAAGCATTGGCCTGAGCTGTACCTTAGCGCCTTTTTGCCACAGCTGGAGCTGGAGCAGCTGGGATGCAGGGTGCCATGTCCTGAGACTGCACAGAGAAGCAGGGCCCTGGGTCTGGCCAACAAAACCATTTTCCCCTCCTAGGCCTCCAGGCCTGTAATGGGAGGGGCTACCACAAAGGTCTCTGACATGCCCTTGAGATATTTTCCCCATTGTCTTGGCTATTAATATTTGGCTCCTCTTTACTTATGCAGATTTTTGCAGCCAGCTTGAATTTCTCCCCAGAAAAGGTTTATTTTTTTCTTTTCTACCACATGGTCAGGCTGCAAATTTTCCAAACTTTTATTCTCTGCTTCCCTTTTAAACATAAGTTCAAATTTCAAACCATCTCTTTGTGAATGCATATGACTCTATGCTGTTAGGAGCAGCCAGGCTAATCTTGAATCCTTGGCTGTTTAGAAATTTCTTCCACCAGATACCCTAAATCATCTCTCTCAAGTTCAAAGTTCCACAGATTCCTAGTGCAGGATCACAATGCCACCAGTCTCTTTGCTAAAGCACAACAACAGTGACTTTTGCTCCAGTTCCCAATAAGTTCCTCATCGCTATCTGAGACCGCCTCAACCTAGATTTCACTGTCCACATCATCATCAGCATTTTGATCACAACCATTCAACAAGTCTCTAGGGAGGTCCAAACTTTCCCTCATCTTCTTGTCTTCTTCTGAGCCCTCTGAACCCCTCCAACTTCTGCCTGTTACCTAGTTCCAAAGTGATTTCCACATTTTCAGGTATCTTTATAGCAATACAGTACTCCTGTTACCAATTTTCTGTATCCGTTTTCACACTGCTATAAAAAACTACCTGAGACTGGGTAATTTATGCAAAAAGGAGGTTTAATTGACTCACAGTTCCACAAGCTTAACAGGAAGCAAGACTGCGAGCCTCGGGAAAGTATGGCAGCAGGCAAAGGGGAAGGAAGGACCTTCTTCACATGGTGGCAGGAGAGAGAGACAGCATGAAGGGAGAAGTGCCACATACTTATAAACAACCAGATCTCATGAGAACTCACTATCACAAGAAAAACAAGAGGAAGTCTACCTCTATGATTCAATCACCTCCTACCAGGCTCCTCCCCCACCACATAGAGATTACAATTCAAGATGAGATTTGGGTGGGAACACAGAGCCAAACCATATCAACCTATAAACAATATTTGGAACATAGTTGTTTCTCTGCATCTGATTTCTTCAGAATTTGGAAACTATTTGTGAGTATTCTTAACTTATGGGAATATAGTTATTTGCATAAGTGCAATAAGAATCTGTTCTCTTTTGCAACAGGACACAATTGGAGAAACTGGTTATTTTACCAAAGCTTTGACTGGAAAGGCATCCTTTCCTTTAAGAAATCAAACTTGATTTATAGAGCCCATAAAAGCCCCTTGGGAAAACAGTCCTCATACCTTG
This sequence comes from Papio anubis, assembly GCF_008728515.1. Classification (NCBI taxonomy): domain Eukaryota; kingdom Metazoa; phylum Chordata; class Mammalia; order Primates; family Cercopithecidae; genus Papio; species Papio anubis. Next base: position 94,409,532 of record NC_044986.1, read on the forward strand.
TCTACACAGTCCCTGTTCAAGGTTCCTGACCTGTGGTAAGTAAAGAATGTCACTTTCTAACAGGCCCAGGAAACCAATTTATCTTGGGACCTCAAGAGAACAAAAATATACCCAGCTCATAGAGGTATTTGATGGCACCAACAAATGGCTTGGCTTAAAGCTTTAAAAAGAGTGTTATCTGAGATTCCTTATGGAATACAGTTCCATCAAAGCTAATTTTAAAAGGAGCCTATATGGCAAATAATTACTCTTGCTGTACCTTATACAAATACTCAGGTTAAGTATAATAAGACTAAAGCATATTTTGCAAACAAGTCAGTCCTATCATGATTTGTTTTTAATAAAATCAAGGACTAGAGAGAGAAAAATTGTTTTGAGAACTATGGTATAGCTATTATTAGATTCTAGTTTCATCAGTTGTTTTTGTATTTTTGTCTGCAATTTAGACTAACCCTGCTTATTCCTGTGAACCAAGCAGTCATCTGGCTGCAGCTCAGAATTAGCAAGGAGGATGAGTAATATAAAAATCTGGATCAATATTCTAATTTTGGGCACATATTAGAATTGGGTGGCAACCACATGCATCCAAGTCTTAGAGTAGGCATGGCTATATCCACCAGCTACTTGAGCATTTCGACAGCTTCAAGAATTTTTGGACCTATCCTCACTCCTTTATTTCATGTTAACATTCTTTTAAATCTAACAACTTGATTTGTCTCCTTGCCTTCAGGCCATCAAGCTACAGATGATCTTCAGTGAGGGATACCCTCCTCTCAATATTCAAGAGTCACCCTTCTACGGGGGACCCCTAGACTGCCCATCAGTGAGACATGACAGAGGTGAAATTCTGCCTTTGTCTCCCTTGGGACCTGGCTGGATACCACTTTCACCAACCCACAGAGCCACCCTGCCATGACAACTAGCAAGAGGCTAAGACCCACAGAACAACCACCACCACCCTCTGTCAGCAGGAAGTAGTTACAGAAGACTGCCCTTCATCCATTTCCCCCAAAGAATTGGGGTCTTGGACTCTTGAGGGGGGAAATATTACAGCAGGTAGCTAGTCAGGCATGAGCAGAGCAGGAAAGGGCTCCCCCAACAACAGGAATTTCAGGCGACTATCAGGTGATGGTCAGGCAGTTGTTATACTGTCTCTCTAATTAATAATTGGTTGTAGCTGGTGCCAGAAAAAGGCAGTCTCCAAACAGACAGAAACACCTGAAACGGGTGATCAGCAGCTTCCCTATAAGTCTCAGGAGTTGGGTGAGTGGGCTCAAGCATGCACATTAAGAGGCAAAATGGCGGAGTTTAACTGGTACACAAACTTCCAGGGACATCCCACTGGCAAGGGAAGAATGCCTCAAGTGAGCATGTGTGCAACTCCAATAAACACACTGCACATGTGAACAGCCCACCCTAAGGGAAGACTCAGGGCAGGAGGAACGCAAGATCCCAGAAGTCTGCCAACATATGAAACCCCAAGTCAAAAGGTCAAACTGCACACTTACCTTTCAAGTCATCGGCTTGGTGCTCTTCCAAGTATACTTTCCTTCCTTTTGTTCCTGCTCTAAAGCTTCTTAATAAACTTTCACTCCTGCTCTAAAACTTCCCTCAGTGTCTCCTGCCTTCAGCACCTCAGCTGAATTATTTCTTCTGAGGAGAACTGAGGTTGCTGCAGACCCATGTGGATTCACCACTGGTAACAATACTACCTGGGTATCACTGCTGTTTATTCTTTCTACTTTTATATGTCTCAAAAGGTTTTTATTTCACCTTCCTTTATGAAAGACATTCTCACTAGATATAGATTTCTAGGTTGGCTGTATGTTACTTTCATTGCTTTAAAGATATTGATTTACTCTTTTCTGATTTGCATTATTTGCAATAAAAAGTCTATGTACTTAATGTGTCTTTTTTTCCTGCCTGCTTTTAAGATTTTTCTTTTTACCACTAGTTTTAAGCAATTTGGTTAATGTCTTGGTAAATTTAATCATGTTTTATGTTCTTCCAGCTCACTTAAGTATTTGGCTCTTGCGGGTATATAATTTTCATCAAATATAAAAATTTTGGGTCATGGGCCGGGCGCGGTGGCTCAAGCCTGTAATCCCAGCACTTTGGGAGGCCGAGGCGGGTGGATCACGAGGTCAGGAGATCGAGACCATCCGGGCTAACATGGTGAAACCTCGTCTCTACTAAAAATACAAAAAACTAGCCGGGCGTGGTGGCGGGCGCCTGTAGTCCCAGCTACTTGGAGGCTGAGGCAGGAGAATGGCGTGAACCTGGGAGGCGGAGCTTGCAGTGAGCCGAGATCGCGCCACTGCACTCCAGCCTGGGTGACACAGCGCGAGACTCCGTCTCAAAAAAAAAAAAAAAAAAAAAAAAAAATTTTGGGTCATTATTTATTTTTTTTTTTGAGATGGAGTCTCACTCTGTCACCCAGGCTGGAGTGCAGTGGCGTGATCTCCACTCACTGCAAGCTCCACCTCCCGGGTTCACGCCATTCTCCTGCCTCAGCCTCCCCAGTAGCTGGGACTACAGGCGCCTCCCACCGTGCCCGGCTAATTTTTGTATTTTTTTTTAGTAGAGACGGGGTTTCACCGTGTTAGCCAGGATGGTCTCGATCTCCTGACCTTGTGATCCGCCCATCTTGGCCTCCCAAAGTGCAGGGATTACAGGCGTGAGCCACTGCGCTCAGCCTGGTCATTATCTTTAGTCCTTCTGCTTCTACCTCCCACCTCATATTTCTCTCCTTCTGGGACTCTATTTACAAGTATATTATGCCACTTTATATTTCCATATAGCCATTAAACTCTGTTCATTTTAATTTCCAATCTTTCTTCTGTGTTTCATTTTGGATCGTTTTTATTGCTGTGTGTTCAAATTCACTAATTTTTTTTTCCTGTGGTTTCTAGTTTTCTGTTAATATCATCCAGTGTATATTTTTGTGTTTGTCATAGTTAGAAGTTCAACATAGGTTATTATCTTCTGTGTATCTCTTTGTCATGGTTCTTTAACTGTTTTAATGTCTTTGTTTATTAACTTTATCATATGTGTCATTTCAAGGTTTATTTCTATTGACAGACTTTTCTTCTATGTATTTTACTGTTTGCATTTTCCCCTCCATGAGCTACAGCCTAGACACTCTCTAGACAGTAAGCTGGGACAAAGATAGGGCTCACCTCATTTGTTTTCCTTCTCCTAGGAAATACTGTCCTGAGCTTCCTGCTGTCCAATGTCTGGAAACCAGTGTTTCATGTATTTTTATCCAGTTTCCTGGTTAAGGTAGGCAGGTATTTCCAATTCTTGTTGTTCCATCGTGGCCGGAAGTAGAAACTACTTAAGTTTTTTGATCCTACTGAATGACCTTCCGTATAGTCTGACGTCTAGTAATAAGGTAAACTGGCCTATAATTAAAGTAATGCACTCAGTGGATTAGCCATTGTGTGTCAGTGGCATCTTGTTTTACGTGGTGAAAAAGGATTTCGTCTCTCTTGAAGGTTTTTAAAGGACCATTCTCCTCAATTGTGTTTTTCTCCCAAGTTTTTATTTTAAAAATTATGAAGCTTATCTAAAATCTGAGAAAACTGAACAATGAACATATATAAGCCTTTCATCTAGATTAATCAATTGTTAATATTTTGCCACGGACGCTTTATTTCTCTTCTTATATTTTTCAACCAATTAAAAGTAAGTTCTGGCTGGGTGCAGTGGCTCACACCTATAATCCCAGCACTTTGGGAGGCCAAGGTGGGCGGATCACCTGAGGTCGGGAGTTGGAGACCAGCCTGAACCAACATGGCGAAACCTCGTCTCTAGTAACAATACAAAAAAATAGCTGGGCATAGTGGCACATGCCTGTAATCCCAGCTACTCGGGAGGCTGAGGCAGGAGAATCGCTTGAACTCGGGAGGCAGAGGTTGCAGTGAGCCAAGATTGTGCCATTGCACTCCAGCCTAGGCAATAAGAGCAAAACTCTGTCTCAAAAAAAGAAACAAAAAAGTAAGTTCCACGCCTAAATATTCATCCTGCATCTCCCAAGAAGAGGGAATTCTCTTATATAACCACAACAGCATTGTTCTACCTAACAAATGTAATTGACACAATAATAGTAATATATAGCCCATATTCAGATTTCTCCAATTATCCTTAAAGCTTTTCTTTTTCTAGATTCACAATCCAATCAAGAATATGGTAATTATGTCTCATTAATCTCTTTTTAACCACAACAATCTCTGCGATGGTCTAAACGTTTATCATCCCTCAAAATTCATAAGTGGAAATCCTAAACCCCAAGGTGAACCCTCATATATTAAATTAGAGACCTTGTAATATGTGCCCACGGGAGCTCATTGGCCCTTTCCACCATATGAGGACACAACTGAAGGAGCCATCCATGAATCAGAAAGTGGGTTCTTAACATACACTGAATCTGCTGGCACCTTCTTTGAAACATTGGTAATTTCATTTTCATTTTTAGAGATGGGGTGAAGTAACATGCTCATAGGTCATTGCAGCCTCAAACTCCTGGGCTTAAGCAATCTTTCTACCTCAGCCTCCTGAGTAGCTGGGACTACAAGCATGGGCCACCATTCCCTGCTATCTGCTGGGAACTTGATCTTGGACTTCTCAGACTCCAGAACTGTGATAAATACATTTCTCTTGTTGGTAAGCCACCTAGTTTATGGTATTTTGTTATAAAAGCCTGAACAGACTATGAAAATCCCCGACTTTTTTTTTTTTTTTTTCTTTTTTGAGACAGAGTCTTACTTGCTCTGTTACCCATGCTGGAGTGCAGCGGTACCATCTTAGCTCACTGCAACCTCTGCCTCCTGGGTTCAAGCCATTCTCCTGCCTTAGCCTCCCAAGGAGCTGGGATTACAGGCATGCACTACCACACACGGCTAATTTTTGTATTTTCAGTAGAAACAGGGTTTCATCATGTTGGCCAGGCTGGTCTTGAACTCCTGACCTTAAGTGATCTGCCCCCTCGGCTGGGATTACAGGCATGAGCCACCGTGCCTGACCACCCTCCCCATGCCTTTTTTGTCTTTTATAATATTGATAGTTTTGAGGATCTCAGGCCAACTATCTGATTTTATTTAGATTTTTATTTTTCTTTAAAAATTAAACAAAATTTTGTTTTGTAGAGACAAGATCTTGCTATGTTGCTCAGGTTGGTCTTGAACTCCTGGGCTCAAACAATCTCCTCGCATTGGCCTCTAAAAGTGTTGGCATTACAGGCATGAGCCATTGTACCTGGCCTAATTTAGATGTTAAAGGATTGTGACAGTGTTAGTAAATGTTATGACAATTTGAGAAAGAGAAACTCCTAAATCATTTTGGACTATTATTCATCCTGTCACTTTGAAGACTATGCTAAATTTTGAATATGAATAAGTCTCATTTTAAGAACTAATACCCTAAAATTGCTTAATGACTCAAGTGTGCTATCATATAATAGAACTTAAAAGTAGAAAACATCTAATACTGCATTTTTTTCCTAGTGAAGGGAGAAACAGTTGAGACATTTTAGCTCTATTTTGTTTTGTCATTTTTGTTTTATGATCGCAGGATTATTTAAAAAGACGGATAGCTGAGCATGGTGGCTCACGCTATAATCCCAGCATTTTGGGAGGACAAGGAGGGAGGATCACTTGAACCCAGGAGTTTGAGACCAGTCTGTGCAAGGTAGTGAGACCCCGTCTCTACAAACATTTTTTTTTTTTTTTTTTTTGAGACGGAGTCTTGCTCTGTCGCCCAGGCTGGAGTGCAGTGGCGTGATCTCGGCTCACTGCAAGCTCCGCCTCCCGGGTTCACGCCATTCTCCTGCCTCAGCCTCCTGAGTAGCTGGGACTACAGGCGCCCGTCACCGCGCCCGGCTAATTTTTTGTATTTTTAGTAGAGACGGGGTTTCACCATGTTAGCCAGGATGGTCTCGATCTCCTGACCTTGTGATCCGCCCTCCTCGGCCTCCCAAAGTGCAGGGATTACAGGCGTGAGCCACCGCGCCTGGCCTCTACAAACATTTTTTAAAAATTAGCCAGTTGTGGTGGCATGAGCCTGTACTCTCAGCTACTTAGGAGGCTGAGGTGGGATGATCACTCAAGCCTGGAAGGTTGAGGCTGCAGTGAGCTGTGATCTTGCCACCGCACTCCAGCCTGGGTGACAGAGTGAAAAGAAAAAAGAAATAAAAAGGGGGCCTAAATTTTCACAGCAGGATTTTTGTGTGGTGTATATAGAAAGTCAATTTTTTAATGTGTTCAGCAGCTGAAATGGTTGTATGCTTCCCCATGTGAAATGGAACAGAAAAACACTTGTTGTTTTAGAACACCAGAATATGCATGAGACAGAAATGCATTTTTCCCTGATGAAAACAACTTCATTTCACTTCCGGAATTTCAAAACTACCATCTGGTAGTCAACCCTGTTTTTCCACCAGATGGCAATAACCCATAATGGGTGAGCAGGATGAATGGAATGTACACAAAACAGTGCAGGGTGTGAGCATTAAAAGGGCTGTGAATGTGAAATGTGGTAATTTAGGAAAAATGATGAGTCCCAGGAGAAGAGGATAAATAATGGATTGCTAAATCTGGCACCCTTGGAGCTAACAACATCCATCATAAAAGGGGTCACATCATTTAAGAGCAAACTTTAAAAGCAAAAAGTGTTCCAGTATTTGTTTTTTTTTTTTTTTTTTCTGGTTTGTTTTCAGAATCACATATTACAGAACAGCTGATAGAGTGGAAAAATTGTTGATATTTAAGTAGAATCTGTACTAAAAACATATTGTATGTTCCTAACAGCAGTGATAAAGTCAGAGAGATTATTTTAGGAAAAAGGAGGGTACCGGAAGAACTGCTGATGAAATCTGCAGGCCACTTCTCTTCCCCTCCACCATGACTTCAAGAATCCTGCTGACACTTCACACTTCTCTTCCCAAGTCTGTTTAACTGGGTATACCTATTTGGTTTGGATTTTAGGTGGCATAACACAACCCAACCCAATGCTATTCAAACTCATATAAATAACTGACAGTGGGTTACAGTCCCAAATTACGAAACGATTTTCTTTTTTGACAGGTTTTATGTAAAAAGACTTTTGCCCGCTATTAAATATCTATCCTTTTCTCTTGCTCTGGGTTCTTTTTGTGAGAACCAGACATACCTCTGATAAAGGCCATGCTGTTCTTTTTGGAGACTAAATAATACCATATTTATCATTATTTTTACCACTTTCCTTTCTTTCTTTTTGAAAAATAACAACATGGGCCTGGCTCATGCCTACAGTCCCAGCACTTTGGGAGGCTGAAGTGGATGGATCACCTAGCTCTGAAGTTCGAGACCAGCCTGGGCAACATGGTGAAACCCCGGCTCTACAAAAATTACAGAATTATCCAGGCATGGTGGCACATGCCTATAGTCCCAGCTACTTGGAGGCCGAGGCAAGAGGATTGCTTGAGCCCAGGGGGCAGGGTTTGCAGTGAGCCAAGATCTTGCCATTTCACTCCAGCCTGAGCAACAGGGCAAGACCCTGGATCTTGTGTCAAAAAAAAAAAAAAAAAAAGGAAAGGAAAAAATAAAAATAACATGGAGAAATCTCGTGTCTACTAAAAATACATAATTAGCTGGGCGTGGTGGTGCATACCTGTAATTCCAGCTACTCAGGAGGCTGAGGCAGGAGAATCGCTTGAACCTGGAAGGTAGAGGTTGCGGTGAGCTGAGATTGCGCCATTGCACTCCAGCCTGGACAACAAGAGTGAAACTCTGTCTCAAAAAAACAAAAAAAAAAAGAAAAAGAAAAGAAAAGAAAAGTTCCAGCGTGTCAGATAAAGACCAGAATTTTAAATAGACTGGAAAGAATCTAAAACAAAGGTGGTTTTTAGGGCACATGCTTACACAATTTCACAGGAAACAGGACCATTTCCTTTTGTTTTGGTAAGTACATCAATGATCTATCTACTATAGGTGAAGATGTACATAAAACAAACAAACAAAAAAGATATGATATCTAGACAATTCAGATTTCCTTAGAAAATGTATTTTTTAAGGGTACTCTAATGAAAAATGTTAAGCTCTTCTCTCTTTCTAACATTTTTATGTACACTGTAAATGTCCTAAGGAATCAATATAAAACTCCTGAAAATATGGAAAATTAAAAAGAAGACATCAGTCTAAAGAGAACTAATATTAACATTTTCGGCTGGGTGCAGTGGCTCCTGCCTGTAATCCCAGCACTTTGGGAGGTCGAGGTGGGTGGGTCACTTGAGGTCGGGAGATCGAGACCAGCCTGACCAATGTGGAGAAACCCTGTTTCTACTAAAAATACAAAAAAAGTAGCAGGCCATGGTGGCACATGCCTGTAATCCCAGCTACTAGGGAGGCTGAGGCAGGAGAATCACTTGAACTCAGGAGGTGAAGGTTGCAGTGAGCTGAGATTGCACCATTGCACTCCAGCCTCAG